>NC_137823.1:49150932-49623432 GCF_963921795.1 Nannobrachium achirus
CGTACACAATTTCATCGAAATTGCACAATGTGTTCATGATTTGAGGCATTTTGTTCGAATTAGACCAATCCTGCAAAGTTTGGAGGCCAATCTTAGCCAATCAGGATAGAATATGTAATATGGGACAGAGCCGTCTTGAGCACATGACTCTAGTCTAGAGATACTGTTGTACTGATTTGTGATCAAATGAGGAGTAATATCCAAAGATTGTTTTTACATAAGTCC
This sequence comes from Nannobrachium achirus, assembly GCF_963921795.1. Taxonomy (NCBI): domain Eukaryota; kingdom Metazoa; phylum Chordata; class Actinopteri; order Myctophiformes; family Myctophidae; genus Nannobrachium; species Nannobrachium achirus. Next base: position 49,151,158 of record NC_137823.1, read on the forward strand.
GCCCCCAGGGTGGTGCTATAAAAGGGCTGATGTGAAAAATGCAGGGAAAAGGTTTTTCCTTGGCTCTAGGGAGTGCGCGTACAAAGTTTGACACTGATCGGTGGAGTTATAGGTACAAAACACAAATTGGCCTGTTATAGCACCACCATGAGGCTGAGTGGGAATGCGCGTGCACAATTTCACAAAAATTGCACACTGCGTTCGAGGCATTTTGTTCAAAACAGACCAATCTTACAAACTTTGGAAGCCAATCTTAAAGCCAATCAGGATGGAATATGGAAATTGGGACAGATCCGTTCTCGATCACTGACTGTAGAGATTTTAACAAAATCTGTAGGAGTACTGTCAAAAAAGTAGTTTGACAGAAATTGGCCTCATGGTGGCGCTATAAAAGGCCCATGTGAAAAATTTGGGGCAGAGGATCTGAATTGGCATCCAGGGAGTGTGTGTGCACAGTTTTGGCCGAGACCAGAGCCAACGGCGCCGGAGATTAGCTGGTAACAGACGGACGGACGCGCGCACACACAGACGGACAGACGGAGGCGAAAACACAGTCTCTCCCATGCCTTTTCGGCTGTTAGAGACAATTAGATCCTTTATATGTTTTTAGTTTAATTTGAGATATACTTTGGAAATATACTGAATGATGAGCCTGTGGTAATGTTCTTTGTTTCCTTTTTTTCAGCCATCTATGGAATGCTCTTCCTCAGGGACAAAGAGGCAGCATTTTCCAACTACAAAATATGGAGTCCCTGGGTTTCGTCATCGCCTTTGCCTACAGCACCTTCATTTGCCTGGAGACCAAGCTGTACATCCTTCTGGCTGTCCTACTGCTCACCATGGTCACGTACCCCGTTGTGGAGTACGGGGAATACAAGAACCCCACAATGCCCATCGAATCGGTTACCTGCAAAAACTCAAACCATGAGAACTCTGACCATGAGAATAGAAAGCCTACCATGATACTTCTATCCAGTCAGAAGTATCAGGCAAGCACATCATAGCTCAGTCCAGTCTCATATTGTGTTTGTTTTCCTCTCTTCATTGTGTGATTGATGTTACTACTTTTTTTTTGCAGATTGCGATAGGAAGAGGAACTCAAAGCAACACCAGAAGTCCTTTACATTTTCAAAATCGAAATTAATTCAAGCACACACACACACACACACACACACACACACTGATAGAGACAGACAGACAAAGTGTTTTGCCTACTCTACAGCAAAAAAAGGTCAATCCGCTACACCAGAACCAAATGGACTCAATACTCTACATCGGAAGATTACCCCACACGAAAATATGCTGGGGTACCACCTAGAATAGTGTTTTTTAACTGGTGGTCCATGGACCACTGGGGCTCCTTGAAGGTATTTCATGTGGTCCCTGGTGGTCCCTCAGTAATGTAGAAAGTAATAACTTTCTTTTTAGAAACTTTGGTATTTGTGTGATACGAATTCAAAACATTATCAGTGGTCATTGGAGTAGGCTTTCAATTGCAAAAGTACTTCAAGCTTACTACAGAAGAGGATCAGCTGATTGTCCACAGACTCTTTCAAGAGACATGTATGAAACACAGTCCCATGTGAAGTTCTGAATATGTTTTCACTCAGACAGTAAAAGCTAAATGTAATTATTTTACCTTTTGTAACAATGTAGACTATCTCTGTGATATGCTATGTGAGACTGGCATAGCATACCTGAAGAATAGAAGTATTATAATAACAGTATTATGTATTTTCTTGGCTGTAGGACTTGACCAATCCTACAGCCAAGAAAATACAGACATGGACCACCTGTAATCATGCCGTGGACCATTAGTTGTCCATGGACCACAACTTGAGAAGCAGTGTACTAAATGACCCGGTGACCTAAGGCCGGCTACAGACCTAAAGGCACAAAAACGAGTGCGTGTCGTGTGGGGGAGGCGGGGGGCAGGCACAGCGCAATGCATTCCGGATGGGAGTCGAGTGGTTTGAAGTCGAGTGCGAGTCGTGTGGTGTTGTGTGGTTGCGTCCAACTTGCTCACGACTCGCACTAGACTTCAAACCACTCGACTTCCATCCGCAATGCATTGTGCTGTCTCTGCCCCCCGCCTCCCCCACACAACTCTCACTCAACTTGTGCGTTCCAGTCTGATTGCAGCCTTAGATGACGAGTCAATGAAGTCAGTTACTGTAAAGTCGGAGGTCAAGAAATTCCACACAGAAAGGGGAATTAGAATCTCAAGAAGGGAAAGTTTCATCATTATTAGGAAATGTGACCAGGCATTTAATCACATGTGTCTGCTCACTCATAAATGTTACAAATCAGTATAGTATCAGTTAACATGAGTTTAATATGGAAGGTTGGATAAAGTAAGAGGATAGATCAGTGGTTGGTTCTCAACCTTGTTTGAGCTCTAGCTGGACCACTAACATTATTTCAAGCAATCTTCGCCCTTAAAACCCTCCTTTCATGCCCTTTAGTTGAACTGTTGTTTTGTTGGTCTTCTTCAGCTTTAAAACAGAAATCGTAAGAAGTGTTTTTTTAATTAATACATAGATTTATTCTATAGAACAAAAAATGTTATTAGTGATTGTGAGTCCTTAAGGGGCAGTGATTAAGATTAGTACTACATTCTGACAAATAATACATTTAAATTATTTGATTTGTTGTTATGGAAAGTCTTTGTATCTGTCTTATAATTGAGTAGTATTCAATTTAGATATATGTATGTGTTTATTGTCATATCATTTCATGTCATGAGAAGTTCATATTAGTTCAAAGGTATGTTAAAATAAATTAGCTTTAACTGATCATATAGGTTGTACCCATGTGATATTAATGTAATAAAGAGAGACAAAGAAAGTACTAGTTAAAGATTGTTATGTTTAGTGTGGTCATAACTCTTCCCCCCAAATCACCTTCCTTCCTGGTTAAGTGTCTCTTGACACTCCATCTGTAGTCCTCTGCCAATCACCTGAGACGTTAAAGTTAGATGTCCGACTATTTACTGCATTTGAGTTGGGAACATATACCTTTTTTTGGTATGGGGAACATAGATTCTTTTTTGGTTGAGTTTGGTTGGGTGAATGCTAACCTGGTGAAATGATATCCTGCCAATGCTGGTGAATGAATGCTAACCTGGTGAATGTTAACCTGGTCGAAATATTTAGAGGTCGGACTTATGATCAGTTCCAGGAACAGAACCTTTTTTGGAGGGAAGCGGGGAACATAGAACCTGGGGGACATAGGGAGGAGAATCTTAATCTAGCTCCCATGTCCAGCTTGTGACAGAAGGCCTGTATCACTTTCCATAACTCTGCCCCATACAGGAGAACCCCAATAGGACGTTGCTCTTAAAAATCCTCAGCTTAGTTTTTGTGCTGATCTTTGATGATCTCCATATGCCTTGGAGATCCTACTCTGAACATCTGCCCCTGAGTCTCTGTCTGTTGTTAATTTACTACATCCTCCACAGTACTGTTAAAATTACCAAAAGGTTTTTTGAAAGTAAAATAGGCCTACCCCTATAAGTGAAACAACCTCTTGTGACTGAAATGAATGCCCTTAAATAAGTAGTAGCCTAGGCCTCATTGGTGAGATATAAATAAATCGAAAGACTATTCCTAACAAACCGGATGAAATGAAGGAAAACAGTAATGATAGGGAGACTAGAGTCTCATCACGTGACATCACACAGAGCTGATAGCAGGGTTAAAATGTCGAACTGACCTGAGTTTGAGGAAAAAGAGAGAACAGCAGATAGAGGGCGGGGAAAACAGATAACACAAGAATGCATACACTATCATGTGGATTCTGGCTCCCTCTACTGGTCACGTTACAGAACATTTTATAAAAAAGTTTAGCCAACCAAGACTGCCCTAAAATTAACATTCTTGAAGGTAACAATCACATTCAGTTGTGGTACTTTTCACTTCAGACTGAACTCCAGCAAAGCCTTCCCTTTCCATCAACATCAACCTGAGTGGCTCCTGTTCCAAATGACAAGAAAACTATGTTTACCCTAAAAAACTTTTACCCCATCCTACTTTTTGGCATTAGGCTACAGTCTAAAGTGGAAGGGACATCACATTTTCATGTATTAATTTATGTTTTGAGTTACTTTACACCACTGGTGATGATGACTTACAAGAATATCAAGGGCATGGCTTGTCATAGGCTACTGTTGTTACTTTGTTGAACTTTTTCTTTTCTTTTTTAATTATTCTTTACAGTTTGCACTATACTTGCATCACCATTTAACTGTTCATTTGTCGACTGAGGTTCGTGCCATTTACTCCAATTGTGCACTAGTAATTCACTCTGGATAAGAGTGCTAAATGCTTACATTATACATTTTATAAATGTAATTGTTTGATTGGCAGTGTTCTTAATGCCTTCCACCGCATATTGCTTATCTCTGCATAAAGGGATGGGTATGGTACACACAGATCCTTGCGTTGCTGTGTTTTTACAACAGGGTGGACTGTTTATTGATATGACAGTATAAAAACATAAATCATATCGGACACAACCAAGGCCTGTGCACAACACTGATGTGTACTGTAGAGGTCTATGAACCATTCTTAGGCATTTACAGTCCTTGTATTTTGAGGTGTTTGTGAAACTCTACACAAGAACAACTCATGAGAGGCTATCTGTCATGCCTCACTTGTGTTCCGGTAATCCAAACTTTCAGGTATTTGCACAATCAAATAAGTCAACACATTGTGCAAGTAATTAACACATATTTGTCAGGGCTATCATATTGTGATAATGATATCCACATACACACGTTTGCGGTATGTGATTGTTTTGTCTAATCAAATATTGCTTTTCACTAGAACAAATGCATGCCAATAAGTTCCCAACAGTAATTTGCAGGCGTGTTACATCGATTTGTACTGTGCAAATGCATCAGAAACACTCCAAAAAAATTCCAAGATTGGCAGCAAATCAGAATAATTTATTTATTTTATATGCATTAATTTTGGTGTGCAGGCTCTGACCATCTTGACACGTACCTAGGTGGGCCTTGAGTTACAAAAGGTGCAGAACCACTCGGAAAGGTAGGAGAGATAGACATTAGGAAAGCCATTGCTTTCATTACCCTCAGAGCAAAACTCTGTTCATTAGCTGGAAGTCATAATTGCCTGTCTGGAAGTCATAATTGTCTCCTCCGCCAGGCCGAAAGGCATGGAAGAGACTGAGACCAGGCTACAATAACATACCTGATCTGGCGGAGACCTGTGCTCCAAGGAGCACCTTTTTTACTTGTATCTAGAGTGACAGATGTGACGTGTACATTTTGTCATAACTGTAAAAGTCAGTCAATCATTTATTCGGCTGTGGCATGGACACTCTTAATCTGCTGATAAGTACCTGATTAAATTTCACAAGACACACACCCTACAAGAGTATTTGAATGATAACCAATTTCTGACAAAACTGGTTATCATTTAAGATTATTTTAATAATCACTCATTTCCGCATTACTTGTGGTGCAGATCACTCAAAGCAAGTTCAAGGGTGCAGTGGGACAGTTACCCAGTATGTGTATTAACAGCATGGATTAGGGAATATATGTAGCCTATAGTAGTGCCTTATCTCACTCTGTGGTCACAAGGAAAAGGTTTGACTGTTTTACTGGAATCGACTATTGCCCTCTGTCACTTATGGTAGATGAACTGAATGTTAATATTGCTCTCGTATGTCACTGCCCTCAATAACAATAACGGTTGGCATGATATGTATTGATATGAAGTAGGATAGGGCATAGCAGTGGGCGTGGTTTACTGGTGCCACAAAAAAATGTCCATTAATTTTTCCCATAGATATTTATTAGATATTTAAAATCAAGCCATCCATGATCCTGGTGAATCATGCCCATGAAACTTTTGATTCTGTGAAAAAAATATATTTGAATATTTAATTATATGATATACAATATTTAATAAATGCTATTTCTTTATTGTTTTTTCACAGAATTAAAGGTTTTATGGACATGATTCACTATAGGATCCTGGATGGCTCGATTTTAGGCTTAAAATAATTTATATAAATATTTCTGTAAAAGTCTATGGGCAAAATTTATAGCAGATTTTTTGGAGGCACCTGGAAGGAGCCAAGCTCAACATTTGGCTTTGTCCGGGATCTGGCCTACATCTGGCCTACATCTTGGCACAAAGCACTCAAAGTTTGTTGTACACCCACTAAATGTCCGGGCTCTGAAGCTTGGCCTACATCTGCCCTACATCTCGGCACAAAGCGTTTAAAGTTTATTGTACACCAAGGGTCACATTGGCCAAGATTTGTGGGACGCTTAATGAAATGAACACATAAATAGCACCGCTCACTTCACTAGGTTTGATATTTACTTTTTAAATGTTTGTTTATGTTGTGTATTAGTTTTGGTCTTTTTATGTTTCTTAAATAGGTGTGACTGTTTTATGTTGCACTGCAAGTGGCTTATGGGGAGCAGTATTTCATATTCTTTATGAATATATAGTAAAGTACATAGGGGCAATTGACAAATGTAAAGTGATTCTGATTCTGAAGCCCAGCCCATATGGACGTACAAAGTTACAAGACACTTTTCCACTGAGAGAGAGAAAGAAGAAAGGGCAGGCCAGCAAGGCCCTAGTTCAGGGAAGGATAGATATACAGTAGGTTTATTGTTAGGTGGTTGATAATGCACTTTGTCTTTAATGGTTTATAAAAAAAGATAAGGTTCATCTGCCTAACAGCATAAAAACCTGGCACAACAGCAGTCTGTGAACTTTGAACTCAAATATGGCCCGTTTTGACTATATCAAAGACAGGCGTGTGTCCGCCAGAGAGAAGTTCCTTTGACTTGCACTTGGATTATTTTTTGTTTCTCTGTGAATCTGATTTACAAGAATATACAGTAGATTATTATAATCATTATACATTTATATTTATTCATCTTTTAAGGTGTAGTCCCTTGGGGATTTACGAAAAGCAGAAATGTTCAACCGTAACTTAAAGAACGTGCTGGTGGTCTCCATTGGCTTTCTGTCACTGTTTACAGCTTATGGAGGCCTGCAAAGTCTACAGGTAAGTTCACACAAGTTCACTTAAACTGATGGGTGGTTCAGCAGAGTTTAAGGTCATCTGTTGTCGCAAATTGGTATAGATTATTCTCAGCAATATGAACAGTTAACATCAGAGCTTGAACAAGTAACATGCAAAAGCACAGTTTTTCTTTGATGTATAATTAACATTTAATTATACATGTTCCAGATTTTACGGACCTTCTTGTAAAGTTCTTGTGAAATTCCTTTCTTCTTGTTTTATTTAACCATAACCTTACTTTTACCTATCAATTTGTTTCTAGCTAGAGACCTGTTCAACATTTACATTCAATTTATATTGTAATGTCTACCATACATTATTTTGTTGCTACATTTACTGCTACACAGAAATAAATGTATATACAGAATTAAGAAATGCAATTCTTAGTCTCACCAGTCACCACGATACAATATTGCTCTATTTCTGTGCAATCATTACATCAACAAACAGACTGTCACTGTTTGTTGATGTTGGATAGATAGATAGATAGATAGATAGATAGATAGATAGATAGATAGATAGATAGATAGATAGATAGATAGATAGATAGATAGATAGATAGATAGATAGATAGATAGATACCTTTATTATCCCAAGGGGGAAATTCAGTTGTCCAGTAGAAGCACAGCAGTATACAGTTATTTACAAAGTTACAGAGACGTAAGAAAAGATAGATAAGAGGGGAAAAAACAAAAAACAAAACAAAAAAACAAAGACAAGAGCAGTACAGTACCAATAAAGAGAAGGTGCATCAATAGAGGGGGCGAATAATATATAAGTATATATACATAAAGTGTCTTGCAAAAGAGACCATAGCAGTCAATGCTAGTTAGTGCAAACAAGTAAGACAACTTCATATTTTAGATAGTCATTAGAGAAAAGAAAAGATGAATGTTAAAATGTTTTCATTTACTTCTTTCTAGCGTTTTAGTGATTTTAACGATTTTGATTTGCATGCATGCCCCAAGGTTGGCTTCATAATCAGATGCCCCAGGTTGGGGCTTCTGATTATGAAGCCCATTCACAAAATGCACCGCAATCTTTCATGGGCAGATGTGACTTATGGGGGCTGGTGTAAATAGTAACAAAGAAATTGCCGGCTTATTGTGTCTAAAATACATATTTAGCCACTTGAACGCATGCCCCACCCATTGAAATCAAAATACTAAAAACGCTAAAACAATAGAAAGCAGTAAATGAAAACATTTAACACTCATATTCTCTTTTCTCTAATTACTGTACAATCTAAAATATGAACCCTTGTTGTAAAAAACTAAAGTTGTCCTTTAATGATCATCCATCCATTCATTACCCTGTCTCTCTCCTGTCCAGAGCAGTCTGAATGCGGAGCAGGGGATGGGGGTGGCATCTCTGAGTGTCATCTACGCCTCCATCATCGTCTCCTCCATGTTCCTGCCCCCCATCATGATCAAGAACCTGGGCTGCAAGTGGACCATCGTGGTCAGCATGGCCTGCTATGTCTCCTACTCCTTTGGAAACCTCTATCCTGGATGGTGAGAGACATGTCTGTCTGTCTGTTCCTCTGTCCGTCCTTCTCTTCGTCTGACTGTTCGTCAGATCTCGACACCACAAAGACCTTTTGTCCAGGAATTAAAACAAACAAAACAATTATCTAGAAGGAAACTCTACCCGGGTGCTTTCAGGCTTTCTCTGATCTTAAGAGGCATAATTTAAGTCACTTAAATTATTAAAGTACTAAAGTAGTATGACTCAATTATTTAGGTATTTGGTAGCATTTAGAAAATGTGGAATCTGAAAATAAAGCCAGGGGGGGGGGGGGGGGGGATGTTTATGTACAATATTATGGCTGAAGCTGTGAATACAATGACTTTAATGTACTACTAGTATGGTCCTTTAAGCCTATGTTATAAGACCAAGTGACAATGAACTGTATAAATTATCCCTCAACTTCAAATCATGTTCAACACGTTGAATTTGTCATGAATGGTTGCCTGTCCTCTTCTCATACAGGTACACACTCATCCCTACCTCTGTGATCCTGGGTTTGGGCGGTTCACCTCTATGGTCGGCCAAATGTGCCTACCTGACCATCTCTGGTAATCGACAGGCTGCCCAGGACGGCAGGAAGGGTGCCGATGTCATCAACCAATACTTTGGCATCTTCTTCTGCATCTTCCAGTCCTCTGCAGTCTGGGGAAACCTCATGTCCTCCCTCATATTCCAACAGGATGCCAAATTAGGTAGTACTGTACTTGCTATTCATTTTAGGTTTAGATCTCAATTGCATTTCATTCAGATTCCCATTCAGAAACACTTGACTATCAATTGTAACATGGTTGGAAGTCCCCATGGTAACATATTGAAGTTCTTCCTCGTATAATCACATCTCATTGATGCACTAAGCATCCATGTTATATTTTTATGTCATCACCAAAGACAGCCTAAGCTGGAGGTATTATGATTCCGGCTTGTCTGAGGAACATAATGGGAATGGCAATATTTGGGAATGCAATATTCAGGAACGCTTTGAGGGAATTTCATGATATTTGGCTCAAATGTCCACCTGGACTTAAGAATGAACTGACGAAACTAGGAGGCCAAAGGTCAGAAGTCAAGGTCACTGACCTTCAAAGTCTTCATCTGGACAGTCACAGATTACGTCTGCAGTTGCATCAACACTTACTGTAGGTGAATGACACAAATGAATATAAATGTGGTCAAACTCAAGCAAATGAATACAAATAGACAACAGCTACCAAATGTGAGTGACCTTGACCTATTTGATTTACAAGATCCTTGTAAAGAAAGATGATTACAGGGCAGTTGTTGTATTCCATATAACTCTTAACATCCTGGACAGACCAGCAATGGTTTTGACTAATTTAATGTATGTGGTCTTCCAGCCAACATCACGGACGAACAGTTGGAGCTCTGTGGAGCGGCTGAATGTGACGTCCAGCCAAACGTCACCACCATCAAACCAGAGCAAGAACTGGTCTGGACGCTGGTCGGATGCTACATCGGTAACATCATGATCAATTTATGCTTCTAGATCTGCTATTTTCACTAGTCTTTCTACACATTTGAAACTTGAAGACACAAGGTTTCTGCCCGACATTGACAATATAATGTCTGCAAGTGAATTTTCAAAGAAAACATCTCTCCCTGGGTTTGACACTGTTCTAGGAGTCGGAGTGTTGGCCATGATCATTATTGCAGTGTTCCTGGACAACATTGACCAGGGTCAGGCCAGGGAGTTCCGCGGGAACCGGGAGCCATTCTGCAGCACGTTCTTGGCCACGTTCCGCCTGCTCAGGGACCGCAGGCTCCTCGTCCTCATCCCTCTCACCATGTACAGTGGCTTTGAACAGAGCTTCCTCTCTGGCGAGTACACCAAGGTGAGGAGCTTGTTTCCTAGTGAAGAGGAAAAACAGAGCGATGATGTTTCTGAGGCTTGTTTAAAGGACAACTTTACAACCAGGGTTCATATTTTAGATTGTAATTAGAGAAAAGAAAAGATGTGTTAAAATGTTTTCATTTACTCCTTTCTATCGTTTTAGCCATTTTAATGACATTGTTTTCAGTGGTTGGGGGCATGCGTGCAGGTGGCTAAATGTGTCTTTTTAGACACAATAAGCCCATTCCCAAGATGCACCACAATCTTTCATGGGCTACTGTAAAGAGATCGCTGGCTTATTGTGTCTAAAAAGCCATATTTAGCCACTTGCATGCATGCCCCACTGAAATCAAGGTAATTAAAATTGCTAAAACGGTAGAAAGAAGTAAATGAAAACATTTTAACACTCATCCTTTGTTTTCTCTAATTACAATCTAAAATGTGAACAAAGTTGTCCTTTAAAACCAAACACTTACTGTAACTGTCGTCGAAAACCATCATCATCATCATCCCAACCAGGACATATTTTAATATTTTTGTTTCCATTATAGAACTATGCCACTTGTGCACTGGGCATCCATTATGTTGGCTTTGTGATGATCTGCTTTGGAGCTTGCAATTCAGTGTCTTCCATCCTCTTTGGGAAGTTGGCTATGTACACTGGCCGAGCTCCTCTCTTCTTCCTAGGTAAAGTTAGTTCACGAATAAAATATACCTTTAACAGTGTAAACAAGGCAATCTAGAGTTGTGCAAAGTTGAGAATGCGTTGCTATATGTTTCAGCAAGGGATACACAATTAACCGGTCATCATAAAATGCAATATCATTATTACACCGATGTGTGAACGTGAAGCTGAAAAAGCCTTTTGTGATGATGAAGACTGCATTCAATCAGTGTTTTGGGGAGAACCTTTGAAAAGCATCAACAACTTGGAAAAATGAAATTGTATTAGATTTACATTTTTTTTAACTAATATCTGCATCAATGCAATGGGCCTGATAAATCAGGTAATAAGAATGCACTGTAAGAATTCTGCATTTGCACCCAGAATCACAGTTACTGTATAGAGCATCGCAGTGCGGTGTCGGAAGTAAACAACCCATTCGTTTTCACCATAGCGTTTTTCATTATCAGCCACAAAGTCGTAGCAATTCAATGTACACTTACCACTAGGCTGGTGGTTGTAAAATGGTTCTATATGCTCCTGTAGAACCCCCGAGTATGTATGCAATCACTCTAGTTTTAGTAAAAACACGTTTTAATCAAGATCGCACGGAGAAGAACTGCATTTCCCATACTGCTAAACATGTACATCCGGTGAAATCGACGTCTGTGATTGGTCTAGCTTCTTCTTCTTTCATGTATCTTGCGGTTACCGCGGAAGTAGCTACTGCCCCCTGTCTTCCCGGCGGATTATTGCACGTCAGCATAACTCCGTGAGCGATCGTCTTTCTTTTACAAATATGATCCACTATGTTAAGGATGACGATAAGAGCGTCCACAGAGATGACAATCACTACATTTCAGGCCATATGCTGGCCTGGATAACTAAACTTAGCGTGATTTAAGGGCTTTATTTCAGGAAACAACAGAGAAACAACAACATTCGCAATGCATTCTGGGAGTGTAGTTTCCGCAATTTTAAAAATAATGATGTACACAGTCTTGTACCCTGCCCTTTTTTTCAGCTTTCTAATTAATCTTTGCATTCAAAAAAATGTGAATATTGACATGATCCCTCTCCAGCCGAGGTGGCTTTGTCCAAGGCTTAAAAACTCTTAAATAAATACTTTATGAAATGTCTATGGAAGAAATGAATGCGGAAAACGCTTCCGACACCAGAGTGAGGACGGGGTGGGGCTTCAACTGCGATGCTCTATAACAGGCGTTTGGTGTTTGGTACCCTACTGGAAACCTGTATGTAAAACCAGCACCCTCTGGTGGATAGATTTGCTGACAGAGTGACAGAGGAGAGCCTTGAACTACAATAGATTCACAGTAGTGCTTTGCATGGAAAGGATACACCTGTAAATAATGTATTACCCGGAAGTAAATGTTTGTATATCTTTTGTATTCAGCATCACCTGTCTATATAAAAATACAGAGGATTAAGACCAGAGCTACAGTAGGAACAGGGATTATTTACATTGATTAATTTTCACCTGTCACCAAGGCCGGGGATAAACTGAAAGAATATCTATCTACAGTATATATTTTGTAGTTTAGATTTCTGATCTGAATCACTCAATGAGCAACAAGGTTTCTCAATGCCACGTCTCTCCATTTGCAGCGGCTGCGATCAACTTCTCCTGCATCATAGCCCTGCTGTACTGGAGGCCTCATCCCGACCAGCTGCCTGTCTTCTTTGTGTTCCCTGGTCTGTGGGGCGTGGCAGACGCTGTGTGGCAAACACAGACCAACTGTGAGAATAAAACTAAATCCTTAGATAATATAGCTTAGAACATGATTATAGGACAGTGTCAAGATAGCAGCACACCGATTCCCATCGGGGACGCTGTGAAGAATGCCTCTAACTGACCAGATAGTTCATCAATGGCGTTATAGCATTGTTTTACTTCCAGACAGAGAGCATTGTTGCATCTCATTCCCCCTCTGTACCCTCAACATACCGTCTCTTTCTCTCCCATCCAATAAGGAAACAAAGAAAATGTGTATCAAATAAAACATAAAAACATAGAGAGAATACAAAATAAAAAAAACTATAGGTATTATTTGGTTTTGATTAGAACTTATATTATGTTAGATTTATTTTTGAAATATTGTATATTTTGGAAACATTGAACAATAATGAACCTGAGGTGATGATCTTTCTCTCGCCCTCTCTCTCTCTCTCTCCAGCCATCTATGGAGTGCTCTTCCCCAGAGACAAAGAGGCAGCGTTCGCCAACTACCGCATGTGGGAGTCCCTGGGTTTCGTCATTGCCTTTGCCTACAGCACCTTCATTTGCCTGGAGACCAAGCTGTACATCCTTCTGGCCGTCCTGCTGCTCACAATGGTCACGTACCCCATCGTCGAATACGGGGAACACAAGAAGCCAACGATGCCCATCGAACAGTTAGACCACATAAACCCAGTCCACGAGAACTCAGAACATGAGAACTCAGACCATGACGAGGTCTACCATGAAAAGTCCTACCATGAGAAGGCCGACCTACCACCTGACTACCAGGCAGCAGTAACAGGGAAGCACATCATAGCTCAGACCAATCTGTAGATTCTGTCTCGTATTGTGATTGTTTGCCTTTCTTCGTTTGAAGTGTGTGTCATTGAAGCCACTGAATTTAAACGATACAACCTTTCAACAGATTTTTAAATTAATTACAATTTCAAGGAAACCATCAAAATCCAGAATGTTAACGTAAAGCAGCTGTAAGTGGTTTATTTTTTAGTTTTATGAATGTTAACAAGCTCTATAATAATGCTACAGTAATCATTGCTGAGTTTTGTTCAGTCTATACCTGTCTTTCCAGCTCTTTACTAAACAGCAAATATATTTTTGGTTTGGTCAGGAAAGGGAACTCATGATACACAATAAGCAGGTGGAATTTGGAAAAATGAGCAGTCAAAATTGAAATACTATAAATTGAAGCTAATAACTGGGTTGTCACTCCTGATTGGATGAAATTGGTGTCCCGCCTGAAAATGTATTTTCTGGTTGTTAAAGAGCTGCAGAGATGGGGACACAAACACTGTATAGCGATATAACAAAAAACAGCACCTTTAACTCTGAAAGTATACAATTAGGAGGGTCAGTTAAATGAACATCCCTGATTTAACTGTTTATTCCATGGTTAAGGGTATCTTGCAGAAAGTTTGACTTAAGCCTGTACATACACTGACTAATTATCCTAATTAGCAGCCTCTTTAATATTTTCACTCATTGCATTACATACAATATTTTGTGGACTATGTGTTAATATGTAATACTTTACTGAAGGTCTCGATCTCCTTTGTATATAATGAATTCAAGTGTATGTTTATTCAGTGAATGTTTTTATTATGTCTGTACTATATTTATTTACTGAAATCAGAAATATATTATAGTATCAAATGAAAACAGTCACAGATCGACCCAAAGGTAACATTTTATTGTGATGCATCTGTGCTGGTACTGTGTGGTGCCAAGTGAGATAGGAAAAATATATATATATTTTGGTGAATTATTTTCCCTTACATTATTGAAAGATAATATATTTTCTATATCTCGATACTGTTCATATATATGAGAAAATACTGTATATTCTGTAATATATCTGGGGAAAAAATTATAATAATAATTAACAACTCCATTTATTTAGTTGTTTTGTTTAATGTTTTTGTGTGGGGACTGGATGAAAATCTGCATCTTAATCCGGTGTAATTACATTGCATTTATGTAATGTCCATTAATATGCATTGTCCTGTCTAAATAAACAAATAAAGTAATGTAAAAGAAGTTAGCTGGAAAAACCTTAGCCTAGTAAACGGACTCCTCCTTGCATTCGAATGAAGGCAGGAAGAGTCTGGTTTACGAGGCTAGAAGAACCTCATCTGGTCTTCAAAATTGAAGCCTATATTAAACCTATTGAAAGCTGAATATTACTTTTACACATCTCATACTTCTGTAGGCCTACTTCTACTATATTTGAGACGCACGCTCGCACGCACGCACGCACGCACACGCACACGCACACGCACACAGACACACACACACACACACACACACACACACACACACACACACACACACACACACACACACACACACACACACACACACACACACACACACACACACACACACACACACAGTGGCTAGACGCTGATACAAAGGGAGGGGTTCAGTGACCTGCAAAAAGCACTAATGGGATCCCTGACAATAGAATTACCTGCCAACGCTGATGGAAGTGACAGGTCTGTGTCGTCACCTCTGTCCCGACCGGCCCTCACATCTGCTGCATAGCCTCCTACACGCCTCTGTTCTCAACCCAGGCCAACGTCTCAAACCGCACGGCACCATCCATCTGATGAGGTTTAGCTTCTCAGACCTCAAAACGTACAATATTTTGTTATCGTTGGAGAATAATTTTTTTGTCCACAATTTCACGCTGTATTGATGTTGGAAACTTGGTGCCGTAGGAAAGTTAACAGGCAAAGCAAACGTTGACCCTAAATAACAATTCTTCTACATTCTCTAATTGTGTGGACTTCTTGAAAATTAAGTAATGCAGATGTTTAACAATAATTTAACTCTTGAGAGCGTAATTTTAAAGATCTATAAGGGTCCATTTGGTTAACCAACTCTCCATCATTTAGTTGGGGACCACCTGGAACCCCCTCGGGGACGGACCACTGGTGGTCCCCGGACCACCCGGACCACTGGTGGTCCCCGGACCACTGGTTGAGAAGCACTGTATCAGACCACTGTTTCTCAATGCTTATACCATCAGGAGGGTCCAAATAACATAACCCTTACAATACATCATGTCTGCATACAGTGTAAATTGGGGTCTCTGTGGCATATGCATTCAGTATTAAAATGGGGGTCCATGAAAAGGGGAAAAAACATGCCTTTATCATCCAAATGTTTCACCCTCATTTTGACCCAGTGACCCCTGGTGCACCCCTCCTTTTCCTCTCTCTTAGAAATCCAGTAGAATAGGCCTGGGCCACAGGGTAGTGGTCCAGGCACCTACTGTAGGCTAACAGTGTGTCGTGGGTTCGAGTCCCGATCCCGGCAGGACCGTACCTACCTACGCTATGTTCCCCAGGTTCTATGTTCCCCACTTACCACCTAACCCTAACCTCAGTAAAACTAACGCTGGTGAATGCTAACCTGGTGAATGTTATCCTGTGGTTCTCCAACTTCCATGCCAAGGACCCCAAAGCCATAGCTTTTGGACCATTTTGCGAAATACCTAAAATAAAATAGAATATATTTATTTAGCAAAAATAGCAGATTTAAAAGCTCACAGTGTGTCACAGCCCAACACGTTGTGAGCGTGTAGAGCTGCTATTAAAAAATATATATATATAGTTTTTAAAACTTTTACAGATTTTGCGAAAATTGGACAATAATGATGGCAGGTTTAACTGATACAATAATCTCATGAATGGAAATTTAACTGAATTACATTTTTTTATGTTTTAAAGGATCTTTTATCCCAGTCCTTTACGATTGCTACCCCACACAACCCACTTTGAAAACCACAGAGGTAGATTTTCCTTGCATATGTCACACAACAGACCTTGGCCTCTGTGAGGGTGACTGACAACGTGGCACACTCTGCTGAAACTACACATTTACAATGTAGGCATTTAGCAGAGTGACTCATCCAGACATCTCATCCAGTGACTTATCCGGAGTATCAAAGTAAATGGCACGAACCCTGTCAACACACGACACAGAGCTATAAAGTAACTTGAATGCCATGCCCTTGATTGCCTTGTAGGTCATCCTTATGCAGTGTTTTGCACTGTACACTATGTGGGCAGCAACCAGAACCACAGCCCGCAAGCCATTATGTCCCTTCCCCTTTATGGTGCACATACGCAAATAAAATGCAATAAAAGCCAGTGTTCTAGAGGTGGGCTGTCCCTTTTCATTAGAACCACCTTTCTAGTAATTCAATGCCAGAGATGCACAGTTTTGCTGCTCTGTGTCAAACTTTTCAATTGCACTACTGATAAACATTATACTGCTTACCACCCTCAATCAAATCAATCAGCAGGATGATTGTGATTGTCAGTTGTTTTGAAAATCATATAATTGCACTGTTCCACATTCTAGTTCAGGAAATGATAATATAAACTAGAAGCAGTGCTCTTCCGAGCACAGGTCTCCACCAGGCCAGGCGTCCTGGTGGTGCTACTGTATAATAGGCCAATGTAAAAAGGCTGGCATATGTTCTTTACCTTAGACCTTTCATGGCAATCGGACACTGCATGCATGATTTGAGGCATTGTGTTCCAAAAATGTGGTTTGCTAAAGTCTACCTGCTGGTGGCGCTATAACAGGCCAACGTGAAAAGGGTAGCATTTGTTCCTTGACATAGTGGGAATATGTGTGGCAAATTTCACGGTAATCGCAAGCTGCGTTGATGATTTGAAGCATTTTGTTCAAAAACTGAGCAATCCAGCAAACTTTGGAAGCCAATATTAGCCAATTAGGATGGAATATGAAATATCAGACGGATCGGACTTGATCACATGACTATAGAGATACTGTGTACCGATTTGCATGATTTTTGGATACAATCTCAAGGAATAATAGGAAAAATTGTGTTTTACATAAGTAGGCCTCCTGGTGGCGCTATAAAAGGCTGATGTGAAAAATTCAGGGAAAGGGTTTTTCCTTGGCCTCTAAGGAGTGCGCTTACAACGTTTAAAACTGATCGGTGGAGTTATAGGTAAAACCACAAATCGGCCTGTTATAGCGCCACCATGAGGCTGATTTCAAAAATTTGAAGTGGCATTTCTTCCTCGACCTAGTGGGAACGTGTAGTTTAAATCATTTTTAAACTGATAAATACAAAACAAACAGTTTTGGACATACAAGGTTTCCACCCGACAACGACGATATATACTTAATTTAGCAAAGATCCATTTATTTTCATCTTATCAGAGCAGCACCGAGGTTGACGCGCTGCTTTCACAATGGGTCGTCGTCGTCGTAACTTTGTAAACTCATTGTAAACTGCGAGGCCACCATGCAGTGCAAAGGGTTAAACGGCAAGCTCTCCCCATGCCTGTTTCAGTGGCCATAGTGTGCTCCTTGGCTACACAGCAGGCCTCTAAGAAAGACAGAGGTCAGAAATGTGTTGGCCCTGCAGTCACCACCCCGTAACACTGTAGCCACATAGAAACATCACACTGACACATTGTGCCGCGTTGCCACAGGATGACATTGCACTGATTTATCACCGCTGCCGTAGAATGGCTTCCTTTATGTCCCCGTAGAAAGACCCGGAATGCTATATGTCCCATTAATTGGCCAGTTTATTGTGCATTTGCATTGGTAATGATTAAGGCTCCGGCCACAGCACAGTGACACGTGCACACACACACACACACACACACACACACACACACACACACACACACACACACACACACACACACACACACACACACACACACACACACACACACACACACACACACACACACACACACACACACACAAACACATTATGGCACGCTCCAATACAAAAGCACACAGGGGTGAAAACATGCACACATGCCATCAGGACAAATGAGACCAATGAGAACTGAAGCAACAAAGGTCATACAAACCCTGAAACCCCACACCCTTCTTATTTCACTGAAGACCAAATCTGTAGTTTCGGTGTTGCAACAGCAGGTGTCAGCGTAGTCATTGTCAGATACACACAGACAGATGCAAGCCTGTCCTAACAAACAGATGAAATCCAATTCCTTGGCTTATACCCTCCTCTCTCTAGTCTAGTCTGTGTGTATACACGCACGCACGCACGCACGCACGCACGCACGCACTCACGCACGCACGCACGCACGCTACCTTCCATTGACATGGCTATGCTTACACTGCTCTTTCAGCCTCTCTCTGGTTTCATTAATGTTATGCCCACACAGCAGTCTGTGTGTGTGATGGCCTACTGTATGTCCTATTGTCTGCACTGCCTTACTGGGTATATACTGTATGTTGGATATTCTATCCACTAAAATTATGATTGCATGTTCGGACTGTCTAAAATGCTCTTGCATCATCCTAAAACAAAGCCATAGTTTAGAGGTTTTCCGCACCATTTATTTGGGGTTGAAATATCACCCCGGGACGCGCTCACTGTATGGTTTCATCTTGACTAGAGAGAGCTTAGCATCAGATGTTTGGTTAAAAGTGCCAAACTGGTGTCATTATTTTACTTGTATCATCATGTTATTATATGTGTGTGAGGAGCATTCCTTTTCCTGTTGAAGAACCTTTTATTTTATTGGAGGCTACATTTACTCTATAGGTTAACCATTTAAATCCTATTTAGGCCTACATAGTATAGACTGGGGTCCCCCAGGGGTATATACTTGGTCCTCTCCTTTTTCCCTCTAAACACCAAATATCTTGACCCAAAATAGACGATCTACAGGCACACAACCAACACATTACATTGTTGTGAGCTTGTAGATTTGCTTAACCGAAACCAAATATATGACCACAATCTTACATCTCTGACAATAAAGGTCACTCCTATCCACACCCACGTTCCTACTTTCCTCTCGCTTTTGATGTAAGTCTCCACAATTGTTGTCACAATGGGCAATGCTTTACCGCAGAGCACAAAATCAGGACGCAGTATATTAATATCTTGCTCCAGTAAAGTTATTCTTTGTCCGCAACCCTGCGAGAACATGACTTGACCCACTTATGGGTGGTGAGCCCTTGGTTGAGAAACACCGGTTGCGAGTGTGGGACATATTGTTCAGATCATTATACAGTAGATGGTCCCTGGAGTCCTCTGGTCATTTTCTTTTGAAGCCACTGAATGACGTAAACTTGTTTTGCCACCCTGTTCTTAGAGCAAGCAAGCCACTGTCTTTGCCTTCTGCAGCAGTATGTTTCTCTAGATCTCTATCTCTCACACGCACGCTCGCTCGCATGCGCGCACACACACACACACACACACACACACACACACACACACACACACACACACACACACACGTGTGCATGCATGTGTGTCTTATGAGTAGCTTTACAGCTCTGTTCCTTCTTGGCAGGTGCATCACCATTTTGACCAAACACATTAGTGGGGAACAGCCAAAATGCTTGCCCTTAATTAGAGCGGCATCTGTCAACAATCAGGCGGTACAAGGGTGTTGATGGCTTCTAAAGAGCGTGATTACAGTTTGCATCCGTTGAAACGTCAGACTTATCTCACCATGGGCATCCACACTGCATGCCAGCCCTAAGCTAGGCTAGACCATATGTTCTAACAGTTAGACCATTCTAAGCCCAAAGCCGGACCAGAAATGGGATTTGTATGACATCCAAATCCCCTCTACCCGTAACACCTTGGCGCCGTGATCTTTCCAGGATCCCTCCACACCTTTGGCCTTCCTGCTGGCAAATCCCTCCTCCTCCCATCCCACATCCCACAAGGCGGAGGAGGGTTCGGTTTCATTGCCATTCTGATGCAGGAAGCCCTCTGTCTGGTCCTTTTATGGCATTGGATATTCATTCTCCTACCGTATTCATACTCACTGGCTTTGTGCAGGGGACTGTCAGATCAATTGCACGCTAGTAATACTATAGAGATATCACATTGCAAGTACAGACTAATACAACATCTTTTAATATCGTCATTTTCGGGTGGAAACCTTGTACTGTATGTCCAAAACCTTCTTTTTTTGTTATTATCTTAAAAACGATTTAAAATAGTGAAAATTGCCGATCTACAAGCACACAATGCCTCTCATCGCCATGAAGCCATAACAAACGTTGTGTGTGAATCATCCAGCGACTGAAAGATGAATAAGACATTACCTATCCGTTCACATTCATGCGCGCACACACGCGCGCGCACACACACACACACACACACACACACACACACACACACACACACACACACACACACACACACACACACACACACACACACACACACACACACACACACACACACACACACACACACACACACACACGCAGCGTACAATGTCCTCCCCCATCTTTCAGTCTTTCAGTCTCTGCAATACAACTTATCGAAACTTCAAAGTCGCTTTAGTGAAAAGTCACTCACAATGACCCATTGCAACTTTGAAAAGAAACATAAACATGAGAAATACATTTTCCTGGGGCTTTCATCTTCACTGGAACTTCAGTCATGTAGGACAAAACAATACGTTCTTCATCAAACCCATACGCACATGAAAGTACATAAAGAGTGATGGATGTTTGTATGTGTTCCTGAGTGTACAACGCCTCCAAAAATAATGTCAAATATGATTTTACCCCATGCATGTGCAAACTTGAAATGTGATGGGTCAGAAACTAGGCAGCTAGTCTGGGATCAGTAGCATCTTTGGGTTTCTGAGCTGGTCGGGAGTGAAAACAACCTACGTCATGTTGTAGTCATCAGACCGACTACAAAAAGACGGAAAGATAAAACCGGAAACAGTTTTAACCCAAAATAATTCCCAGCGCTCATGGGCATAATTTTAGGTCCTACCCAATAAAACCGTTGATGCGGCATAGTTTAGCTTATTTTTTGAATAGTTTGCTTGGTATATCCGTCTTTTAGTCCAACTCGTAGTGACTGGCAAGACTACACTACTCGAGCATTTAATTTGGGGTTGGGGAAACAAACAGGGGGGACCAAAACAAAGCGACGCCGCTTCTTCTGCCCGTTTCCAGTTTAGGCCACGCCTAGACCGGATCACACGCCCGTTGTAAACGAATAGCAGGCTTTCCTCCGAGGTGGAAAGTCTGGTGATGCCATGTTACTAGGCTGCAGGCGGAAGACGGGAATTTTGACCAGCGGCACGGCCACCTGGTGGTTTATTTATTTATTTTTTATTAAATTTATTCCACGATTTTGCAACCCATTTTCACCCAGTGCCAATTGCCTATGTAATCCTGGGCTCTGCTCTCCCTCTGCCGCACCTGGGGAGACAACGGATTGACCTCATGCTTCCTTCAATGCATGAGTAGTCCAAGTTGTTTCTTTTCACCTGACAGGGGGGATTTTCCCCGGGATGGACGTAGCGCACGGAAGGAACACGTTATTCCAACCAGTTCCTTTCCCCTCCATCAAGCACCCCGGCTGGCCAGGGGGAGGCATTATTGAGACCAGGATTTGTGAGGGTATCAACCCTAGGAGGCATGGGGAGAACATGCAAACGCCACCTGGTGGTTTTATTCAGTTGTAGTGAAACATCTTCTGATGCTTAGCTGGGGCACATCATCAGTGATGGACCTGAGATCATTGAGTGTTTCGGGCCTCAGAATTTAACACAATAACACGCATCCACTGTGGAACGAGGCTACGCAGGTGTACCAGCTGGACTTTGGCGGGCGTGTCACGCAAGAGTCTGCCAAGAACTTCCAGATGGTATATGACAGATGGTATATGACATTTCTGATGGACTCCGCAATGACGTTAAAAAAATAAAATAAAAAAGAAATATGAATGATCTGGGCCAGGTTATCAATATATTATTGCATTCGGTGAGTGCTCATTTTCTGAGCAGTGAGGACTGAGGAGAGAGGGAGGGAGCGAGAAAGGGAGAGATAGACTTATTTATTTCAATTAGTAGTAGCCTACACACTTTATTGCCAATGATCTTTGTTTAGTCTCTGCTCAACGGACAGCAGCTAACAGTTGTCAGCATCCAAAAAGTACTGCATCCAAAAAGTACTCCAGCATCTGTCATGCTTTAACTGGTGGCTTAAATCAAGAAGAATACAACTTAGAATAAATTAGTGATTATTAAGTTGATACTGTAAGTCATTATATCACAATAATGAATCCAGCTAGCCTAGAGTGTTAGGCACCCCTCAGTGTTAGACAGCAACGCACCTAGCTCAAGCTCACCTTGTTGTGAATGGGAGAAGACACCCTAATTGGTCTAATTCATGTTATGCCCAAAACATTGACTAATTCAGAGACTTAGCTTACAACCCCTTTGACCCTAGCGGCAAGCCTTGCGTCAGATAATGTGCTGTCTAACTAGCAGGTTAAAGATGGATACCCAGACTCAATTGCTGCACCCTGCGCCATAGAAATAGGACCCTGAGAGTGGAAAATGTTTCCAACGTGTAATAATGAGTTACACAAGAAAGATACATGAACACTGAAAAAACGGAATAACAAATTAATGTAGCACTACGTTTCTTCTAGTTAGATTGCTTTATTTTCTGTTCAACAAAAGTGTCACACAGGCGAGAACATGCAAAGGTATTTCAACCAGGAAACAGTTGTAATACGATTATTGCCAAATAACCTGCAGCCAGTGTGTGTGAAGATGTTCAAGACCAGTTATCTCCATTTAATTTTGGCCGTCATTAAAGCAAACTGGACAAACTAAAGAGTCACAAAGCAGTTCTCTCTTTGTTAATTGATATTGTTTTACTTTTTAACTTCTATACTTCTATAACATTGTGGTATGTCTTTTTACTTCTATTTTATTTTTTGTTTCCCTATTTTTAAGTGTCTACTGTATGTGTACAGTAGGTAGGTGCACAATGTATCGTATTTGTTGTCCTTTGTGTTTGTCACGTCAAGGAAAAAAAAAAAAAAAAAAAAAGAAAAAAAAAATATATATATATATATATATATATATATAAACAAAACAAAGTGGTTCTCTGCTGTAACCTGAAGTGCTTCATCTTCATAAACTCATATCACTGAAAGCTGGTATTAAGATACACAAACGCCTATTTCCTACAAGACTTCTTTTCTCGCTTCTTCTGTTCTTCTCCCTCCCTCGACCATAAACTTACTGACCCTCCCTCTCTTGCTGCAGTAACTCTCAGAGCTGCACTGACTCCTCCGGAGGAAGAAAAATCAATGAGGCCACAGAAGGAGGCTGTATTGGTAACGCTATAAAGCTGTCAGAGCTGGATATATTATGAACGCCTTTACAGCCTCGACACAAAGCAGGCGCCTTGGGTTACTGTGGCTCTGCTCCTGCTTGTGATTTCTTTGATTGATGGATGTATAATCTATGTAATTATCAGCAAATGTAAATAGAAATCCATCGTTATTCTACAATATCCATTGCTAAGTGTTGCTATAGCTCCAATTGGAACCTCTCCCCCTCACTGTATTAGCTTGGAGCTACAGTATATAGCGGAGGGAGCGGTTCCAAATGGGGCTAGTGTAGCTACTGTATTATGTTCTTATTAAGAACATATACAAATTGCCTTGTGGGTGGACGGACGTGGGTGGGCGTCACATAAAAAACACGATAATTTTGTCTGTGTGATTACTAAGGCCTACTGTAGGTAAGTAGGTGTAGGTAGGTACAGTAGGTAGATGTGTGTGTGTGTGTGTGTGTGTGTGTGTGTGTGTGTGTGTGTGTGTGTATGTGTGTGTGTGTGTGTGTGTGTATATATATATATTAGAGAGAGAGAGAGAGAGAGAGAGAGAGAGAGAGAGAGAGAGAGAGAGAGAGAGAGAGATAGACAGGAAACCACAGAGAGGGTGGTCATGCAACACAGGCCTCGAGCCTGAATTGAACTGAGGACGTTGTAATTATTATATGGTCGACACACTATCCGGTCATCTACTGGCGCTCCCTTTCAGCTGACATTTTGAATTGAGTGAATTTGAAAATTGACCCTCCTTCACAGTCATGCAATTTACTGTACTCTGCGATGTTGTGCTGTGCTGCGCACGCACGCACGCACACACACACACACACACACGCTCGCGCACAAGCACAAGCAGACGCAAACAGACAGACACCGTTTGTAGGAAAAGCTCTGATAAGAGCTGATGTGAAGACATGGTTCTTTCAGCACTCAGACTCCTCATCATGAAGGTGGCACGGTGGTGGAGCACCGCTGGCTCTGTGCCCTGGCACTGCCCTGGCCTCCCCAAAGCTGCTTATCAGGTGTCACACAAGGGGCCTCTCTCCTGCTTTTTCCCTTTCTTAGCATAGTGTTTTTCAAGCCACGCGGAGTCTTTACAGGGGCATATAACGTCGTTGTCGGGTGGAAACTTTGTAGTATGTCCAAAACCGTTCTGTATTTTGTATTTGTCATTTTGAAGATTATTTAAACAAGTAAAAATAGCCGATCTACAAGCACACATACAAGGTTTCTGCCCGATAGTGACAATAACTTAACGCCTAGTAGAGCTTCTATCACTGGGGGGATTTCTTCCATCTGATATCTCCACCTAAAGATGCTTTTTAGTGTAAGGATTAAAGCTCTGTCACAAACCAGCCATGTTGGACCAACATTTTGTATGTCAGCGCAACGGTCTTTGCACACAGGTTCCGATTTTCGACACCGAAGAAACAGACAATAAATGAACAACACATGGTGTCTCTTATGACCCCATGCACAAGGTCCGAATTTGTCCAGATTCTGACAATATTGTCTGGAAAATAAGACCCTGTTTGCAAAGGCCTTGAGGAAAACATTTTGGAGAGTATTCTGAATTTATGTTAGTCTTGGCATGGCGATAAAAGAGCACTATATGCTATTTGAGGCTTATGCTAATCTAGCCTATCTTTAACATGCCCTTGCGCAGAACGTCTGCAATTGCGCGGCGGGCCTCTTCGCCAAAGCGTGGGAACAGGGGACATAAAAGGGTACAAGCTCAACACCAGGCTAAGTGAATCAGTCGCTCTGATGTAGCGAGTGTCTCTTGAACATTATTGGCAATTAGCCACTGATAACTGGACAGGAAAGGCAGCAGACAAGGGGTTCGCCTGGGAGAGTGTGAAGGTCACAGCCGAGATCTGAGGGTTGAACAATAATGCAACACCGGACTCAGAAGAGCTAACGCTATCGCACGCTAACACCTCACCAGATCAGGGAGGCAGTGGGACACCATGAAGGGGGGGTGGGGGGGGTGGGGGTGGTTGAATGGTTTGGAAAGAGGCCAGTCTACTTTCTTTCTTGCACTCACTCTCTTTATAGCCTATCTCCCTTTCTCTCTGTCTCCCCCTCTCTCTCTATCTCTCTCTCTCTCTCTCTCTCTCTCTCTCTCTCTCTCTCTATCTGACACTGACCTCCAAAAGGACGCCTGACGGCCTGAGTACTCATGGGGAAATGTTATACATTGTAGGAATTTTATCGATAGATAGATGGATTTCTAGGTAGATAGACAAATCTCTAACCGTAGTGGCCATTTTTGATATGCTGAGTTTGTCATCTTCCTCCATGGTGACAGTTTAGCGCACAGTGAGACTTTAACTTGCGCTGATTGGTCAGCTGATCTCAGCTCTAGGGCCTATCAGTCAACACCCTCTTGGTCCTTTTATCACTTCCCCCACCCTGTGCAAATAAAGGCTGTCTGGGTATCTTATTATATATTATATCAGGGGTCTTCAACGTTTTGAGGCCAAGGACTCCTTAGTTGAGAGAGAGAGATGAAGCAGGGACCCCCACAACCTTTTCATAGATTCCATATAAATGTAGTTTAATCGTTTGACAGCACAATCATCAGAGTATTTTGGATTCATGTCAATTTGTGTTTTCAGATATTTAACCACTTGAACCGTCAATACATAATACACTTGACCATTCACTCTGTACTTAGTTTCCTCTTTTTTCCCTTCTACACCAAACCTCTTTGCCGAAAATAGCTGATCCCTATAGGGTTCAAGTGGTCAAAATAAAAAAAAGGAGAAAAGTTTCTATCACACAAAGATTTGGAGGCCCCCCTGTAGTAAATCTCAGGACCCCCTGTTGAAGACCCATGTATTATATTAAAAGCCAGACGTAGGAGCGGTTAGCACCGCTCAAAAACTAGAGGTTCGGGCCGTTACGCGGCCCTCACACTTATGTCATACCGCCAATCCGACCTATCTTCTCAAATATGGATCTATATCTGTCAGCTTGTCCCTTTTATGCCCATATGGAGATCTCTGTATCTGTCAGTCCTTGTCCTTTTTATGGCCTGAGTATATGCCCATATATGGAGATCTCTGTATCTGTCAGTCCATGTCCCTTTTATGCCCATATATGGAGATCCCTGGTGTCAGTATATTATGCCCACACATGCAGGTGCGATTCTTTTAAATGACTTTTAAGACCATTGTCTTCAAGGTACAAACAACACAAGTAGGACGGGAGTGGCTTATTGTCGGTATCAGCCGGTAACACGCGGGAGTCTGTCCCCGTTACAATGCGCTAGACCCCTGGGAGATGGACTGCTGAGGTGGAGCGCCACACCTACCATCAGCTCCCAGTACTTGCCGCACGACTTGCCACGCCGTGCTACTCATACGCAGAGTTGGCGGTGCCCGGAATCGAACCCATGACCTTGCGGTACAAAGGCGAGAGCTCTACCGACTGAGCTACCCGGGCACAAACCACACAGGTATCAACATTGCAACAGATCCTTTACACTTACAGTGACATCTTTTCCTGTCCTATCGCAAAACTGTGCTTATACGCATTGTAGTGCAGGGAACCCAGGGCTCCAGACTAACTTTTTTCACCTACGTCCCGGGACCGTCCCAAAATACAAATTGAATCCGTCCCAAAAAAAAAAAAAAAAATAAATAAATTATTGCAGGTCTATTAGTATTACTATTATAATAATATTTATTATTATTGTTATTGTTGTTATTATATTGTTGTTGTTGCTGGTGAAATTGGCTTGACAATCCTTTCTATTTTTATACTGTCATTTGTGGCTTCTAAAAATCTTACCTCAGCCAGTTTGCTGGTGTGATTGTCATATACGGTAAACTAAAGAACCAATCATGCACGACTGTTGGAGGAATTACGGTAAAACTGGGTTTGTACTTTGTCCGTACGAACGTGTTGCGCGTTAATCTACAAGCCTACAACTAGACGCATCCTCGGGGCTTTGAGGGCTTTTAGATCGTCTATATGCTCACCGCACCGCACAACACCGTCGTACTGAAAGAAGTATAACCAGTGCCATGCTTCATCCGTTCATCGAGTGGAGACGCGTGCAGTCTGCTTTTTGGGTCCATTGTGCTTCACACAGCAAGCGGTTCAGATGAACTGTAGCCGAAATGGAGTTATTTATTATGAGCGGACTGGACTGGTTGTTTTTGAGAGTTAAATAAGAGACGATTACTGGAGAAAATAAGCCGCCACACTGCACGGGAACTCTGTGAAACGAATGCCAGCTTGCATGGCTGGTTGTGATGAAGTTGATTAGACGAACATAAGTAACGTCTTATTTGGGAATATAGGCTATAGGTTTATAGAGATGACAAAAGTTAAACAAACCGTTGATTTAATTACAATGTGTCCTATATTCAAACAACTGCTCGTGCTGCTCACTAAACGTAGGCTAAGCCTATGTGTCTGTGCTTGGTGCGTTGACATCGCGTTCCGTTTTACATTTTCATTAATAATCACAAGTGGCGAAGCAGGGGGCGCCGGGGCGGGGATGCTAAGATTTATCTCTCAGCCACAGCTTGTAGATCGGCTATTTTCCACTAGTTGTAACCCAGATTGACAGTCTGTTCTCTGCCTCATTCTGCTGGTTAATCTCTTCAAATAGCGCAGCATTTTAGCAACTAAGTTCTACCTGAAAAGGATGATCAGCACTGCCTGTGGTAACTTCTTAAACATTCTGTTTACATCATATTCATTTTCTGTGAGTCTCATGCTGCGAGTTTGCACACGTGGTTTGAGCAGTGACATTGATATGCGCCGTTGGCTCCAAAAAAATCCTCTACGTCCCGTCTGCGTCCCAGGGGAGAATAATTTGCGTCCCAAATAAATATTTTTACGTCCCCGGGACTTCGGGAGTCCCTTAGTCTCGAGCCCTGAGGGAACCGCACCAACCGCCATCTTATGAAAAATTAAGACGGGACATCCACATTTTCAAGTTCCCGAGCAAATGCCAATTCCCCACAATAAGCACCCTTTTTGCTCCTACAACAAATTCATGTGACGTAGATTCCATTCCCCTATTTGCATGTAATCGGACGTCACTGTAGCTAAAATAATCAACGTGTGTGTTTGTGTGGGTGTGTGCACGAGTGTGGGTGGAGAGTGGGACCTGTCATAGATTGTGGGATCGTTGTCAAGGATCTGGTGGACTGGTGACGGCCAGTTTCAGCAGCTCCGATGAAAGGAAAAGACAGCTGCGGCGCTGCCTGGCAAAGGAATGATTACAACACAAGCATACATGTGAGGTCAAATTCCCAACTCACAGACAAACCTCAACACACAGCTTTCGTTTACTCTCCCCCAAAAATCCACTACTTCCGATCTATGTGAGCTTCTTGATCATCTATTTGAAAATGTCTGAAAGTGTATGACATTTTTTGTCTACAGTGAGTTAAAGTGCTTAAGTGTTAAGGAGGTAAATAAGCAAAACTCAATTCAGTATTCTTTGAGCAATTAAGGCACTGATACATTACTTTGTGCAATCAGTGTAAGCTGCTTTGTGCAAGAGTAACAGTTACCATGTCAAGTATAAACCTGGTGTGTCAATTACATGTCATTTAAATCCTCAATGTTCATTTATCAATTTGTAACTCAGAGGATGTACAAATGTGGTCCATTGTGTAAATGTGATTTTTAAGGCGTTAACAAAGAGCATTCTGAAGCACTTAACTGGCAATCTGGCAAAGAAAAGGGAAAAACAGCGCCCTCTGAACAGTTAACCTTTTAAATCCTGGCACAACACATGAATGGAACACGAGGGTTTGACAATGCAGTGAGAGTGATAAATGATAGATTCATCTGCAAAGTAGATTTGGCCATCTGTAAATGTTTGGGCAATGAGGTCCATTTGGACCTACTTAATACTTATACAGTTCCATTTGGTTTCGATTTGTAAAGTCTTGGAGTTAAAATGTACTGTTAGTCAAGTACAAAATCAATTGGCTTAACTTGAGGCCAGACTGCTAAAGAAAACACCACTGACATCCCACTTTATGGCTTGTTTCTACATTACATATCTGGTGTGCACTACCACATACAGTAGGCCTATTACTGTAATGTTGCCGACCATACAGATCAACTTTGAGAACTTTCAGCTTACCACAAACCAATTTTGCACACTTAACCACTTAAACCCCAGCCTCTGTATTCTGGGAAAACATTCACAGAAAATAGCAGATCGACAAGCTTACAAGCATGTCAACGTGGAAGCAAGAATTTCACCTCACCTTTACCTGTAATTGTGTTGTGACAATAAAGTTGATTGATTGATTGATTGTTTGATTTTGATTGATTGATCGGCTATTTTCAGCAATGACAATGTGGGTGAAAACAGTAGACTAGAGTCCTGAGGAACTCCGTTCAACAACGTAGCCTACGGTAAGTGTGACATGTGAAAACAATTAGAAAACTAGTAGGGCTACATAACCTGGGATATGTGCACCCAGACTGATCATGTGCAGACCTGAGACAGCAACTGGCACAACAGACAAAAACCCTAATTAACAGCTTAAATGTGCAATGTTAAAATTCATCTTCAATCAGTTTTAAGACATACCAAACCTGAGGAGATAAATGTGTGCGAAGTTGCGAACAGCCACATAACTGTAACTGTGCTTGTGTGTGCATTTATCCGAGATAGCATGCTACTGTAGAGAGAAAAGAGCATAATTGGACAATTGGAAGCACCTGCCACTCTAAAAACAATAAAACGAACACCTGCCAGATCTATAAGACACCTTAGGCTACAACAGCATAAATGTAGCTTGAGTGTACAAAATGCTAATATAATCAGCTTAAATTTGGGAAAAGTCAAGAAATGGCTTACTCACTCCCTTCATATGCCAATGGTCATTGCCCATGTGCAAGTTCAGATTGATAGGCCAAGTTGGCCAACCCACTGAAAAATGGATGAGGATGAAGAGAAGAAAGGACAGCCTGCTCATTTTATTGTAGGATGATATGAATGGGGTGACAGAGTCTCAGCCAGTGAGAACACAGCTACAGTCTAACTGCAGCTTAACTGCAGTCCCTAAATTGATTCCTGGCCTGCTGGGACCTGTAATGTCGTTCTCTCCTCTCTGCCTCCTCTCTGTTTCTGTCCTATCTTCAGGGGCGTCACAAGGGGTAGGAAAGTGGGACTGAGTTACTAGGGCCCAAGGTGTTGGAGGGGCCTTAATTATTTTATACTTTAGCTATTGAAAAATAACAGATATACAAGCTCACAGCGCGGCACCGAGTGCCGCTCTGCGAGCTTGTAGATCTGGTATTTTTGAAAAGTCGTGAAAATGTGTGCAAATCTTTGAATATATGTATTTTTTAAGCGAACATTTGTAACTCCAATTTTGCTTCTGGGGGGTCCCTGGAACTAAATATTTTGAGATGGGGGTCCGTGGCCAAATACATACAATTTTGGGGGTCCTGCACATGAAAAGGTTTGAGCTCCACTGACATCGAAACATAGGTTTTTAAAAAAAACCTTAGAAGGATTTGAAATATTCAAAGATTTTCATGATTTTTCAAAAATAGCAGATCTACAAGCTCGCAGCGCGGCACTCGGTGCCGCGCTGTGGGCTTGTATATCTGCTATTTTTCAATAGTTAAAGCACAGGGGCCCCACAGTGAACCCTTGTACCCAGGGCCCAGAATTTGGTGCGACACCCCTGCCTATCTTAATAAATCCGCAGAGAAAATAGTTGCAATGGCTGCACTGGTTTAATTTGACTGGTGGTGTTAAACCTAGTAAGTAAACACACCTACTTGCTTCCCTTACCGTATGTCTGCCAGCACAAGGAATGCAAATTATGGAGGGTGTTACCTCTGCAAATCTGACCATTGACCTAAACACTGAATATTGTCCGTTTTCTTTTATAACCAGGCTGAGGCATGTTGAATACGCACGTCATTTTAAAGTTTGTGTTTGAGATGTAAGTGGAATTTGCGTATTTGACCCATCATGTCACACACGTACATTCTCATGTGCGCACGTACACACACACACACGCATGGACACGTATTCACGCACACCTCGTTGGGGCTGGGATTCTTGATCATTGGGTGGAATCCCCCCTCAACCTTTGAAGTTCCTCCAAGGGGATCTATTTATACAGGCACCACTTGTTGTCTGGAAAGTAGGAGCTCCACAGAGCCCGTACCGCACACAGACGTATAAACACCGCACGGCTCGGAACGCGGCCCTCCTTATCAACAGGAACCCAAAGTTCCTCCTGTGGAAATGTCTTTGTTCCCTCCAACGCCGGCCACACAATGAACGCGACCTTCTGGAGTCGCCGTAATGTGAAAGCCCTCCTCTCATTCCGCACATAGCACTGCAAAAAGCCAATGACCTTGACGAGGAGCTCTTAAAAGATTCTTCTCCTGCACAACGCGTTTACAGTAGAGTAAAGTACAGTACAGTACAGCACAGTCACCCTGACACACAGCACACGGCCTCGTAGGCTACACTGTAAAATGTAGCATTCAGTTAACTCTGAGGGTACAAATATAACCAAATGGGGGTACATGTGGTTTTATTTGTACACCGAGTTAAATAAACACTCAGGATTTTACTGTGTGCATTGTGTGGTTATGGGTATCACAATGAGGGGCCAAACCATAAAAAACAAACCGAGGCAGGGACTATGGGTTGACACATTAGCTACGTTGACTGCACCGTGTTATCCGTGGCGTTTCTTCTTAAGATTCCTGCCCTCCTGGGGTGAGTGACATGCAGTCGTCAGGGTCAGGGATTGAACCCGCTAGGCCAGCGCCACCCCATCCCAGTGTTTTAAAGTAAAATACCCCTTTAACCATGCACTTGAAAGCTATAAGAACATCCACAGATACATAAAATGCTGGCCCTGTTCATTCTACACACAGGCACACGCACGAATGCACGTACGCACGCACGCACGCACGCACGCACACAGGTGTATGCATACGCAGGTTTCCAAACAACCACATTTGCATGAATACATGCACACTCACACAGGGCCAAATGAATGCAAACAAGGACCCAAATGCATTCTCATGCACACTCAACATATAGGCTCTGCTCTCACTCACACTCTCATAGTCACAAACACTCGCACACACGCACACACACACCGCTCTCTCCCTAATGACTTGCCTCACGGCAGCAGTCAGACAGGAATTAAATCCTGTTACAGCTGGCTTTTTCGCGACGCCTTTAACCACATTACAGCGCTCTGGCCTGTCTAGATGCCCATTTCCCTCTCAAATGAGGCAGTGCTCTGCTGCACCGTGACTGGGCTGCCTCTAACATCATGAGAAACCCTTCCGTGTGTTCCGTCCACGTCCACAGGGGTTGTTCCACGTCTGCTAGACTTTCAAGTGATTGGATTATTACAACAGGAAGTTGTTTAGACAGACCTGGGGCTGGGACAGGTCCTTCGAGCCGGAATCGAACCACAGTTGTTATGTGATTGAGCCCCACGAAAGGCTGTGTGTGTGTGTGCGTGCGTTTGTGTGTGTGTGTATGTGTGTGAGAGAGAGAGATAGAAAGAGATAAAGAGTAGGGTGTGTCCTCCTGAGTGTTCATTTAACTCTGAGAGTGTACTACCACCAAATGGACCGCAAGATTTGAGTTGAGTTACGAATAGATAAATGAACACTAAAGATTTTATGTCCCGCAGCATGTATGTACGGTATGCATGTATTTGAGCTTCTGCAGTGGTGGGCTATGGGTGTCAGTGTATGTGTGTAGGAGGGAGGGGCAATGTGTGTGTGCTTGTGCTTGTGCGTGCGTGTGTGTGCGTGTGTGAGATATAGGTTTCAGATCATTGAAACTTACCAGGGAAGGTCATGAGATCCGGTGACATTCTGCTGAAATGCTTTACATGCGGAAAGCAAAATGAAACTGGAAGATAGTTCTTTCACACTTATGCAAGGCTCAGTGCAGCTCGTAGCACCGTGGCGTGGCACTCGGCTTCACATTCATGAAGACACTAAAGAAAATGAAGAAAATAAACATTACTGTACATTACATTTTCCAACTGAAAAAATAGATGTACAACTAATTCCTTATTTTTAGGATAGTAATGTCCATGTGCCACTAAGTTCTGGTCGTTGTAATATGCAAAGATATTCAGCGAAAATGAGTGAATATATGGCGAAAATAGAACTTGCATGGTGACACATTATGAGCTTGTTATATCTGCTATTTTCGGGGGCCGCTCTCCATTCCGACATGCTGCCATTCCGACATTGACTTCTAATTGTCGGAGAGGCGGCACTTCCATAAAGTTTAGGGTTAGGTATAGGGTTAGTGTCGGAATGGGGGGATGTCGGAATGGCAGCAAGTTGGAATGGGGGATGCACCCACTATTTTCCCTATTTGACGTCCAACCAAGTAGGCTATATGGGATTTAAAGGTGATACACCATGAAATTTCACTTTTCCTATTTTAAAACCTTTTTTTGGGGTCCCACTAGCACCTTCTATCCTCACAAAGTCCCATTTCTGACCGATGTGTCTTTCTCTGGTTTTGAGAAGGCGAAGGTTATAAGTATCCCACAGGTTCTCAAAACAGGCTGTTCAGATTTGCTGCCGATTGTGACGTCATCTGCCGATTGTGACGTCATCACAAAAAAAATAAAAAATAAAAAAAATATAAAAATAAAAAAAAATTAAAAAGGATTTTTTTTGGGGGGGGGGGGGGGGGGGGGGGCAGTTCAGGCCAAAGGTGGTACTGCAGCTGAAATGCTCTGAGAGCCATTCAAAAATGAGAGAGGCTCTCTATTCAGGAGTGGTAATTTAGCCTCAAACCTTTTGAAAAACGTTTTTGGGACATAAACAATATGACATAAATACTTTTTAAATGCATGGTGTATCAACTTTAAAATAAAGTTATCATTATTATTAAGTGGTTACAAAACGGTGTCATTGGGTTGACAACATCTCAATGGGGAGTTCCATGTTCATTCCTGTGTCTTGACAGCTATTAGCTGTTATTTCACATTTTTAAAAGACAATTTTTAAGATAAATATTTTCACCATTCAGACAAGAAGGAAGGACAGGGCACAACATGAGAAATCAGGACCCTGGTGGGATTTGATCTTATAAGACAACCAGGTGATTAAGTCACCAGCGCTGCATTCTGCATTAAAACATGACATATGGAGAGCTTATAGGCAGATTCTCCATTGTTTATTAGTGACAGCAGCTCCCACAGCAGGGACATTTATGGCAGAGATGAAGCTGTCCTTTTCTGTGGAATTTGTTGTGCACAGAGTGACGTACTAAAGGCAGGAAGTGATTCAAACTAATGTATGATTTACCTCCCGAGGCTCGCTGACACAGGAGGAAAAGAAGGCATGGGGGGAAATACCAGAGATCTGCGGAGGGCATGGAAAGTGACATTAAAAAGGTAGAAGGAGGAAGAGAGGACAGGCTGAAAACAAGACTAACAACGACGTACATTTCTGACTACCGGTACAGTTTACAGTTTAGGCATTTAGCAGATACTTTTAATCCAAAGCGACTTACAATAAGCAGGTAATACATCAAGCAAGATAATACGTCAGTACATCAACAACAATACAACAAATGCATAGGAATATCAATCTAGAAAAATAACAATTATTTCATACAGGATGATGGTATACCTACCTGCTGGGCATTGGGCCTGACGCACCTCCAAAGGTGCAGATGGAGGACTATGCATGGCAGGGGCGTCCACTTCCCTGAGCCAGACCTAAACCTGACCGCATACCATAAAAAGGAGTTGTGCTGCAGGGTCTTCAGCTGGGGACCACCATTCACCAATGTTTCGCCCCTTAGCCAGAACATCTCCTGGTAGACTACGTCCCTAATCAGTAAAAACACTTTTCTAAAACCTAAAAATGCTATCTACAGGAAGCTTCACGTGTGGTCATCGAGGGAAAGGGAGTGTTACAGTAGTGCTATGGGTTTAGGTGGAGTCTGAAGAGGTGAGTCTTCAGTCCACCGCGGAAGGGAGACAGCGAGTTTATTCCACAGTTTGGGGGCCAGGAGGGCAAATTGTCTAGGATGAGTGGATTTTTGTCCTGGGGTTTTTAGGGAGGGTTCTGTCAGCTGATCTGAGTGAACGGGTGGGGTTGTAGGGGTTGATCAGGTTTTGGAGGTATGGAGTACCTTTGGCTGCTTTGAAGGTCAGCCTCAGTGTTTTGTATTCAGTGCGGGCCGCAACCAGGAGCCAGTAGAGGGAGCGGAGAAGGGGGGAGACATGTGAGAATTTTGTCTGGTTGAAGACCAGTCGTGCCGCAGCATTTTGGGTCAGTTGGAGAGACTGACTATGACTATGAGACGAGTGACTATATGTGAGCAAAGAATCAGAACAGCACTTTATGTAGTGCTCTGGAAAAGTGCCTGCCCACCACCGCAGAGGTTGTGGGTTCAAATCCACTGTGGTGCAGTGGGCTTTGTTGAGCTTATAATTGGCCCGTGTTCAGGGGAGGGAAGCCAGTGAGGATGGTGATATTTGTCACTGCACGTATTCCTACGAGCTGGTGTGACATGTCAGCAGGGAGTGCTGGGGCGGGAGGAGTAGGACAGACGCTCTATGTCCTCCCGATGTGGGCTCCTCACTGGCAGGTGAGTCAGTAAGTGACAACACACAAATGTGTGAGAGTATAGGGACCAATTGGCATAAGGGGGGGGAGGGGGGGGTATAACAGCACTTATGCACATTTGTAGCTTGCAGAGGACATCAAGGAAGAAGGGGTTCTTGGTATTCTCCTTACATCTTGGGTCTCCAGATACACATCACATTAATAACTTGTTTTTTGAGACATCATCAAAGTTTATGATGTTAAAAGTAGCATATAATGATATAAAATTAAACAAATTGGTAGCCTCACCACTTTAGAAAAATCACACCCAATGTGAAGTGAGCGGTGGTCGTGCTTGCATAACGTCTTCAATCAATTGGTAATTGGTGATGTGATACAGGATACACACACACGCACATTGCAATGGCAAAACGCTGAGGAAAGCACATTGCTATGGCAAAGCGCTGAGGAAAAAGACTAGGATATAAATCTAGGATGTAATTGGTGATGTAATATGGCTACACATACACACACATATTGCTATGGCAAAACGCTAAGGAAAACACATTGCTATGGCAAAACGCTGAGGAAAAGTGGCTACAGATAGTGGCTACAGATAATTGGTGATGTAATATGATGTAACATGGCTACACACACACACACACACACACACACATATTGCTATTATATGGCAAAACGCTGAGGAAAACACATTGCTATGGCAAAACGCTGAGGAAAAGTGGCTACAGAAACACGCACAGCCACTCTTAGGAGCGGTTTACCACTGCTCAAAAAGGAAACAACGCGATTGGTGACCCGATTGCCTTTCCTCTAGTGCTGCCACTGGGCCGCATTGCACAAAAGATATCTATGGGGCAGATTGCCATGAAACTCACTGAATGCATACACTACTTAGGCTACTATATATTACAATACCTGGAGGATGGCCCCTACTGATTCTGTTGACCCCAATGCCTTTTACTATAGCGCCACCCTTAGGCCAAACTGTCCAACTGCACACACAATCCTCTATTAAAATTGACTAATGGGTGGGTGGGTCAAAACAATCTCAGCAGTCACCACAAGAACTTCATGGGAATGTGTTGAATGCCAAGGCTATCAACGGGTAAGCTTGCCCACAATTTAGAATTGTGGGCAGAAAGATAGTGAAAGAAAAAAACAGAAACATGAGAACAATGCTGCAAAAATCAGCATGCCTTCCTCACAGCCTCAAATGAGCAGAGGTGGAAAAAGTACTACATTTTCTTTTATTTAAGTAAAAGATCGACGCTGCAATGTAGAAATACTCTGTTACAAGTTACAATTGGAAATACTCAAGTAAAGCACAAATACCACAAAATTGTACTTAAGTACAGTACTTAATAAATGTACTTAGTTACTTTACACCACTGCAAATGAGCACAGGCACAGCACAAGGAGCAGGGACATGCAGAGAATGTTAGAGAGGCAGGGGCTGACATTTCTAAAAGGGCCTTTTGGTGAAAAATATTGAAAATAGCAGACCTTCAAGCTCACAACGCAAAGCGCTGCGATGCGTTGTGAGCTTGGAGGTCTGCTATTTTCGGTGCTTGACACTAAACTAAAGCATAATCAAGTGAATACTAAGAGTTTGGATAAGGTGATTTGCGTTTCTTTCAACTGCATTGATGGTCTGGAGAGAGTGCACTTTTTACAGAGCGATAAAAGGGCAGGGGCTCAAGCCCCCTTGGATGTCTATGTGTGCCCGTGCCTGACAAGGAGAGACATGCAGTATACTCCCAGCGAGGTTCTCCTCCTCCCTGCGCTGTGCTGGCTGCAGACTCTCATCTCCCCGTGTCTCCCTTCCCCCTACGGTCCTGGCAGAAAAGCGTCCCAGTGGGACAGAACAGAGGCTGGAGCGTCAGCCACATGTTCTGCTGCTGCGGGATGAAAGAAAGGCCCTCCTTATTAAGTCAGCTGTCACACTGAGAGGGCACCTTGCCAAACAGCGCATCCACATGTCAGTGGTGGCAGCTGTGGTTCTCTACTGCTCCATGCCAGCTCCAGAGTCCCAGTATGACCTCTTGCACCTCCGTTCAGGATAGATGGCTCTCCACTGCTAAGTAGTTTGTTTGTTCATAATGTGGTTCCCCAAAAAATCAGGGTCTTATTGACATTATTTTACAGTGGTGGTGCCATAGTTTTGTATTTTCTCAGTTTAATATGTGTCTATGGAGTTAACATTACTCTAACAGACCCGGCCTCAGGTGTGGTTGGTTATATGCAAATATGTCTTCCCTGTGTATTTCTGGTTACTTCCTGAGAGCTGAAAGCCTCTGAGTCAAAAGGTCCAATTGAAATGCACTGATTTAATGTGTGCATGATGATTTTAAGACATCATAAAATCATCCCCTCCCCTTTTTACCATACAACACTGTGCGTGTGGCTAACTTGACAACCAGGCATACTTAATGAACAGGTGGGTGTGGCCACATAAAAACATAATTTTAACACTTTCTGTACACTTTTTTGAAAAGAATCTTCCTCCAAGTATAATCATGACGAATACCTGATGAATCACAGCACAATGTCTTTAAATGTTTGACTCGACATGACTCAATGTTTTTAAACAGGGACTGGCCCCAAACATTGAATGTCTGCCTCATATTGAAAATACGAGGGTTACAGGCTCAGGCTAATGAGATCATCTGGTCTTGCACGTCCTCAGTCTTCGTTTACACTCATTTTCTTCCAGGTCTGGCCTGGCTGCCCCTCATCCCCAAAACCATTTATAAAATCCGATGACAATGCAAGCTTAAGTGCCGGATTCGCCAACCTTGACGGAAATTGAATTACTTTAAAGGCCTAGAGACCTATGTACCATGTCCTGGCATGATTGGATGAAGAAAGTGTACCTTGTCAAGTCAATGTCCCTATAAACCAGTAAAGATTTTCAAAATGTGTCTTTGTGTTTAAAATATCATTAAAAAACAAAGAACAATGCAGTCATTTATAGATTAGGTTAATTTAGGAGAGGTGCTGCGTGTAACTTTGCATTAGTTATGGTAATTGAATCGATGGGGATCAAATGGAGTTGACCTTTGATTAAGTATTGGAGGTCAAGCGTGTCAAGTTGAGACCATTGATTAATAATGGACTGGCTGCTGGGTGCTGATTAATTGATTTTTCTTCTGAAGGACAAGGGTGTCCTCCTTTATTTTATAGGACAAGCTGGACAATGTGTACAATTATGTTAGATTCTACACACTTCATATTCCATACATTTATTTAAAAACGTACATTTTATAATGGAAGTCATTCATTATGGATCTGATTTGGCTCTGTTTCCGTGCCCTATATTTCTAGCCTGATTTCAGACTCAGCTTAAACAGTCCACTCTGAGAGTGGGCGGGTCTATGGGCTGGAACCAGGCTACTATATTTCATTTGGTTGGTTGCTTTATTTGTCATTTGTATTATGCAGGCATATACGTAGAAATGTGTAACATTCTGGTAACAAGAACAGAGACATAAAACAACAAAAGTAGAAAATGTAATGCTGCCGCAAGACCTACTGGTGCATGGAGGGATTGTAATGTTCCTGATGATTCTCTACCAGTACAAAATGAGTCAACAGAAGACACAATCCATATCATTTGTGTGTTTCCTTCCAATACCATGAAATAAAAGAGAACCTTTAAGAAAACTTTCAATCACAGTACGGTAAAAACGGCATGCTTGAGAGATTCTAAAATGTTTGTCTTACAAATCTGGGTTTGTAAAACAGGTGACGAATCAGCGTGTTGGTCAATTTTGATTGTTGTAAAAGTGCTCTGCAAATAAAGTTTAATTTGATTTAGTCCCTGTGCAGTGTGCACCATGATTGCATGACCACATACAGCTCCAACATGGTGATTAAGTTCACTGACGACACGACATTGATAGGCCTGATCACAGACAAGAACAAGATGTCCTACAGGAGAAAGGTCAACAACCCGAGTTGTTGTGCCAGGAGAACAACCTCTCTCAATGCTGACAAGATCAAGGGGCTGATTGTGAACTAATGGGTCAGCAGCTTCAAGTTAATCTGCCTTCACATCCTCACAGAGGACCTCACCTGGTATGAGCATCTTTCACCCGAAGAAGTTTGGCAGGGAGCGCAATACAATACACTATGTTACTTCTACATAGGCACTACTGAGATTGTATTCAAACGGGATGCATCACTACCTGGAATGGGAACTCCAGAATCCCTCAATCAAAAGTGCTGCAGAAGGTCGTGCGGACACTGGACAGCCATGAGCATCAGTGGATCTGAGCTTCCTTCCATTTAGGATACACTGTAGTGACTGTACGTCTGGATGAAACTAACCTTGTGTAGCCAGGCTTACTCATCTGCGAACAGTGCAGTGCTCTTGCAAACGTATTCCCCGCTGGAAAAAAATCTGTTCTACTTCTCCCGCTCCGTCGGTTGCCCTTGCAATAAACAAATATCCAAACAAAGACATGGATTCGGACAACGTTACGCCTATTAAGAGCGAGTTAAGAGCTACAATCAATTTTTGTTTGTTTCGCTGGGGGATGTAAACAGACATGCACTCCATAACTCAAAACTTCCGCCACAACTTCCAGGACAACACACAGCGCAGGTCTGGCCCAGGGTGGGGCGCCCACTGGCCTACTGGTCCAGGCGCATACCACTTAGGCATTGCCACATAGGCATGGATGCCTGGCGGCGGCGCCGGTTCGATTCACGATCCGGACGACCTTTGCCGCGTGTCACTCCCCATCTCTCCCCCCATTTCCTGTCAATCTACTGGCCTATCAATAAAGGCAAAAGCCCAAAATCTAAAAAAAAAAAAAAAAAAAGTCAGGCCCATTGAGGGATGAAACCCCTGTACATTATGTAGTGTACTGTATACCCATAATGTAAAAGGCCATAAAATGCAACCTAAAATGTGACTTTTCATGAAACACTTTGAGGGGAGGAGTTAGATGGGGCCTTTTACACTTCCTGCGGTCACTCACACAAGTGCAAAATGACCTTGCATATCACATGGACACACTGCCTCAGGTTGCACGTACTGAACACTGTCACTTGAGCTTGCACAAATAGACATTTCACAGAACCTGTGGGCAGGGGGGACGCGAATGCATACTATGATGGGATCTCACACACACACACACACACACACACACACACACACACACACACACACACACATAGTAAAAAGTAATAACGGAACACAACGTACCCATACAGAGAGGCTGTGTGCACATTCACCTAAATAAGACAGAAAAAAGCAGCAGATTTTTTTTGGACTGGACACAATATGGTTGGCAGCATGTACACACCATGCGCGGTGCGCAATAAAAACAGGATTTGTGTTATGTATTGGCAGAATCTGATTTGTTTGCATTCGTTTGTGTGCTAAAAGGTTTTCACCATACAATGACTGAATGGAACTGCTACTTCTGCTTCATCAATCAAGAGCACAAAAGCCACAGATAAAGAGGATAATATTTGGACTTCATCATATCAGGAACAGATTCTACTAAAGACATCAGCATAGCTTTAAGTGTTCTTTAAGTGTGATGGGATGCTTTGAATTGGAAAAACTAAACAGACTCCTGTGTACAGCACATGTATCCTACCTTGCTAACCTGGCATTGCCAGACTAATATTTTTGCTGTGCCAGATTTGTGTGTTTTCCAGGCTAGTACCTTGCTGGTGTTATAGGGTGTGCCAAATGTAGTTCTAAGAGCGGCCATTTCTTGGGTAAACACAGCCTTACACAGGTGTTCTGATTGGAGTAAAGCATTAGTTCTATGCAATCAAACAATTGAAACACCTGTGTTTTGTCCTCAAAAGATGGCCGCTAAGGACTACAATGACGTAGCCGCTGGCACACACTATTGAGTGTGCCAACGGTGACTCAATTGTAGTCCTTAGCGGCCATTTTTTGGGTCAAAACACAGGTGTTTCAATTGTTTGATTACATAGAAAACTCCACTCTACTCTACTCCAATCAGAACACCTGTGTAAGGCTGTGATGACCCAAGAAATGGCCGCTCTTAGAACTACATTTGGCACACCCTAGACAGTGACACCGAAATTAAATGCATTAATTAAACTTACCGGTGCACGTGCGTGTGCGTTGTGCTCGCGAACATCGGCGCACATGTGATCTTTAGCGTGGTGAAGTTTAATCCAAACCACAATCGACTCTGACAAAGCCAGGAGTCAATAACATGCTTCCTGTTTACATGCAATCAGATATGGGGCTTTGAAACAGTGATGAGAATGGAGCACTCAGCAACCGATCTGAATGAGGAAATGCTCACGGGCGGATTGGCCGCTAAGCTTGATGGGAAATTGAGTTTTTGCTCACCTGGTGCCAAAACAGCCCCTATTTGGCACCTGTTTACCTGGTAACCATGGCAACTAGGTAAGACGTTCCCAGACGTCTTAAGGGTTTCCTGGCAATCTATGTCTTTATCCCAAGGGTGGAGTCAACAAGTTTAGTTAACTAACACAAGCAATGTTCAGGACCCTGGCCTTTATATTGTGGCCATGTCATTATAGGCATTAAAAGGAAAGAGCAGATTAATCTCACAACGCATTAAATTGCATTGCATTTTGAGATTGTAGAGCTGCTATTTTTTTTTTAAATAATTTAGAATTCTTTTGTGGTTAAATACATTCTGCTTAGATGTCAGCACCAGATATTGTATGAATCTCAAAACACAAGATGAGCGATGCAGCGATTGCAGTATGACAATTAAGACATCAGTCATCGACCCTCAGGTGTGAAGATACAATTCCCACCACATAATTGTGTAATTGCTGTTTTAATCACAGCACAGCGTGTGATAATCTGGAGAACTGTTCCTGTATATATGACTCACTTTTATAGGTCATGTTTATAGGTCATGAATGTACTGTATAGGCAGGGGCGTCACAAGGGGTAGGAAAGTGGGACTGAGTTACTAGGGCCCAAGGTGGAGGGGCCCTAGTAACTTTAGCTATTGAAAAATAGCAGATATACAAGCTCACAGCGCGGCACCGAGTGCCGCGCTGCGAGCTTGTAGATCTGCTATTTTTGAAAAGTCGTGAAAATGTGTGCAAATCTTTGAATATGTATTTTTTAAGCGAACATTTGTAACTCAAATGTTGCTTCCGGGGTTGGGGGGGGGGGGGGGGGGGGGGGGGGGTGGGGTCACTGGAACTAAATATTTTGAGATGGGTGTCTGTGGCCAAATTCATATCATTTTGGGGGTCCTTCACATGAAAAAAGTTTGTGCATCACTAACATGGAAACATAGGTTTCTTGCACACATTTTCACGATTTTTCAAAAATAGCAGATCTACAAGCTTGTATACCTGCTATTTCTCAATAGTTAACATTCATGGGGGGCCCGCAGTGAATACTTGTACCCAGGGCCCAGAATTTGGTGTGACGCCCCTGTGTATAGGGAAAGAGTTTGTATTTAGGTTGAGGAGAACACAAGCTGAAACAAGCAGCACATACTGTACGTATACACTACTGTTGCACACAGTATGTTCAGCTTTACACCAACACCAGGGACGTGCAGAGAATGTTAGAGAGGCAGGGGCTGACATTTGTAAAAGGGCCTTTTGGTGAAAATATTGAAAATAGCAGACCTCCAAGCTCACAACGCGAAGCGCTGCGATGCGTTGTGAGCTTGGAGGTCGGCTATTTTCGGTAATCAAGCCAATACTGGAGATGTGTCGTACGGCATGGATCTTTACACAGAGAGGGCAATTCTTTCAACATAAGATGCTGCATTCAAGTTCAGGAGATTTTGGACAAGGCAATTCTCTTGAAAGCTGCCTTCACGTATGGCATGGAAAGAGGGCATTTTTATTTCGTTCACTATAGTAAAAACTGCATTCATGGTCTGGAGAGGGCACTTGTTAGACAGATAAAAGGGCAGGGGCT
This sequence comes from Nannobrachium achirus, assembly GCF_963921795.1. Classification (NCBI taxonomy): domain Eukaryota; kingdom Metazoa; phylum Chordata; class Actinopteri; order Myctophiformes; family Myctophidae; genus Nannobrachium; species Nannobrachium achirus. The sequence goes on from NC_137823.1 coordinate 49,195,700, forward strand.
CAAGCCCCCTTTAATGTCTATGTGTGCACGTGCCTGACCTCCACTAAGGTTGTTTTTTGGGGGAGATTTCAGTAGAAGTCTTCTTCTACTGAGTGAATTCTAATGGCTATAATGGCTGTATATAAAACTTATTAGACAAGTGGGTACTTGAACAAGATGTGTGCAGTTTGGCACGCACACTTATTTACTTAAAACCAGCAGCAGATACCTGCGCCTGAAATTATTTTGAGTGACGAAGGCGATGCGCTTGCTCCTACATCAGGATTCTTCGCTGTAGGGAACTATATCCGATGGCAAGGGGAAACCCAGGATGACCGGCACCTTCTCACAGCTGCAGGAGGCTGTCGGAACTCTAGTCTATTGGAGGACCGCCTGTGGTGCGCCTGCCAGCACCTGCTTTTCTCTCAGGGTGTGCTTCCCTAGCCTTTTGTCCTCCCAAACCAACTCACAAGGCTGTGGCAGTGGTTGGCAGATGCCAGGACATGCAGGCCTGCACACCACACACCTCTGGGGACCACTGCAGCTCCCAGAGATGCATTGCCATGTTCGCCTGGGGCTGCGGGGCCCCAGTTACTGCGAGTGGCCACGTGGTGGAAGCCTGGCAGGAGTCTGTTAACCTGGTGAGTAGCTAACCTGCCGATGTGGGTGAATGTTAACCTCTACACCTAACCCAAACCTCAGTAACCGTGACGCGGGTGAGTAGCTAACGCTGCCGACGCTCATAGTTGGAAGAAAGGCTCGTCGAAAGAACGAGATTTCCCCTTGGTGATGAAGAGGCTGTGTACTGGCAGGAGAAGGCTTACGCCAGGTGCTGCTTCCCCGTTCACTTCAAGTTAGCAAGCAGCAAACAAGCAGGTGAGAAGTAGGCATGCACCTTCCCTCTAACTACTGCACTGTGGGCAAGGCCCCCCCTACACACACACACACACCAGCTTGTACCCAACATATCCATCCACTCGGCTGGCGTGGTTGGGGCTGCAGTGCCAAGGAGCCTATGTGCAAGCCAAACCCAGTGTGGCATCCCACTCCCCCTCCCCCTCAGTGCACAGTTTCTGGCTTGCCAGTCAGCCAGCCAGCATATACTGTGACTGGAAGTCCTGCCTCTCTCCAGCCCACATGTGCCAGCTTACTACTGTCTATCCCATAAAGGCTGCGATGTGAGTGCATGTGTGTGTGTGTGTGTGTGTGTGCGACTGTGCGTGCGTGTTTGTGTGTTTGCAGGGACGAAGGGCTTAACCTAAAATCCTGCCACCCAGCTGCCACCACTGTCAGATGGTCTCAAAGACCCACATTAACAGATGTACACAAAAAGAATGGTCATATAAAAAGAGAGCACAGACAAGCATGCGTGCAATGTGCACAAAATACTGTTTCATAACACTGCAACTTCAAAATGGTGTACAGGCCAGGGTTCTAGTACGTATATGTGTGTGTACATACAGTATGCATTTGTGTACGCATATGAATGGTTCCTCTTTGCTGGTTCCTTTTCTGCATTGGTGCAAAGATCCTATGGGATGAAGACAGCTTCTCCTTCAGTATAAATATGTCGCCCTTTTAGCCAAGTGTAGACTGCAAGTTTACAAACCCACAGCATTGTGATGCCCTTGGCTGTTTGTAAGGAGCCACTCCAGGAATCTGGTGTCGGCTTACCCACACTGGGGAGGCGACAAGTGCAAACCTACAGTAGGACATGTCAACGGGAACAGAAGCAACTTGGCATTACCTTGTACCAAATTATTGGAGTGATGTATGTATTTCATCCATGGAACCTCATGATTGATTGTTGCGTGCTGGGGAGAGCTACAGCAGTTGTTCAGACTGTTCAGCTTGGTCTAATCTCTGTGACAATAAAACTGGGTCAAGTCATTTTTAGGCCTTTGTTATTGGAGGTTAGTTTCCTTTTATCAATGATGTTTGTTTTAGTTTCTATTCCCTCCCTAATTAAGCCATTGCCAAAGTGTCCTGTGGTCCCCGTTGCTGCCAATCCCCACTGTTGTCCTGTGGAGTGTGTAGACAACCATATGCCTCCTCTGAAACATATGGAGTCACCAGCCGCTTCGTTTCGCCCAACAGTGAGGAGTCTCACTTGGGAGAGTGCTGTAATGCACGTGGAGGGTCACACGATCTTCCCGAGTTCCCCTCCTGAACAGGAGCGCCCGTTCGATTGCAGTGCCAAGCCGGAGGTACCGCTGCCAGGAATTGAACCCTGGCCTCGGCGGCGGTGGATGAGGGTTTCATCACTATTGTCAACAGGAAACCCATTTGTTATTGATTGTAGATGGCAGTGAGTTTTGCCAATTTCCATGTTTAAAATATACCTATCAACATCTCAATAGTTATTGATTGTAGAGGGCAGTGAGTTTTGCCAATTTCCATGTTTAAAATATACCTATCAACATCTCAATAGTTATTGGTTGTAGATGGCAGTGAGTTTTGCCAATTTCCATGTTTAAAATATACCTATCAACATCATCTCAATCATCCTGGTGCAGTAAACAATTATTAAGAATTCATTTTGTGGAGAAAGAAGAGGAGGAATATGCAGGAGGGTCCACCAGCAGAACTGTCTGGAGGAAAATGATCATTGGACCTTGAAGTCATGGGTCTCTAATCCACACAGCACAATGCCTGAGTAGACATTAGCATGTTTATCCTGCATGAAACAGGGCTCAAACACACAACCATGATACCATGGGAAAGTCATGAACTTCTTGAGCTACTTAGTAAGAGGCTTTACACTATGACATGCAGTTAAGACTAAATTCTAAGAATATGTGTACTTAATCTAGACTATAGAGATTTCTGTGATGCTTTTTTTCTTTTTTTTAAAGATTGTTCACTCCAGTCCAGAAGTGATCAAACTGATGCTAACTGCAGCAATAGGTTGTTATATGAATATATGACACAAAATAAAATAAAATGACATTGACCAAATTCTGAAATTAACCACAATATATCAGACATAAAACATTTTGTCATTTATTTTCACTAGGCCGATCGATGCCCCTTGTCTGGTGTCCACTGGAAACGCATGCCCTGCGGTTAAGCAATACTGTTGTCAGGGTACCCATTATCATTGTACTTGGAGGCCAGTTTGTCATGTCTGTATGACGTCATATTGAGATGACATCAGGGATCTCCATACATGGGCATAAAAGGGACACACACAGACGATCGGTCCGACAGTGCTCGACATACTGTATGTGAGACAGTATGACACACACACACACAGATTCCTTGCATTTATAGATAGATGAATAGAGTGTTTGCGTAGAATTGTGAATTTAGAAGTGATTACAGTTTCTAGTGAATCATTTTGATGCCCTACTGTATATGCTATGTTTCGGATCATTGCAAACTCTGGCTGGATCATTTGTAGAGGACAGTCTGATTATGCAGTGTAACGAGTTTGGTGTCAATTGAGCAAAGAATGTTTGGAGGAGACAGATTTAATTAGCTTTACAGATTTGGAGAAAAACAGAGTGATGGACCTAACGGACATAATTCCTCATGGCTCAATTATCGGAATATTTCTGCTCACATGGGGCAACATTTTGGTTCAAGCTGCAAAGTGGTAGCACACACACACACGACTGGTTTATTATGAATCGTTTTAAACTTTTGAGGGTTGTTGTTGTAGGGCCACCATCAGGACTATTAGCACCAGGGGCATAGTTCCGCCGATTTAAAATGACTCCAATACAGAACTAAAACTTCCTATGATTGGCCGCTAGTGGCGCCGTTTCCCCCCCCCCGGCCGATCGCAAAAAGTATTGTTCTCCATTGAAGCCCATTCATTTTCCCCTTTCGTTTTCTAACCTTAATTAACACTTTCATACATACTTTATGGTTCCTATCGCTAGTTAAGAATTGCCTTTCAATGACGATGATATGCGTTTTGTGAAAATAAGGTCCCATTTATGTTAAAATTGATGATAAAGTTGCGGGGGGCGTGGCCAACTAAACTGATACCAACCGGCTGTGTTCTTCTTCTCCCATGTATCCCTGCGGTTGCACGTGACCGTTGGCAGCTAATAGCATCCTCTGGTGCTTTTACAATCTTGGCAACACCCATGCAAAGGACCCATATTGTGTCATTTGCGCTGCATAGAAACCAATGGCTTCGCTTTGTCCATATCTTTTATACAGTCTATGATTAGCCCACAGTGCCAGTTGAGGAAGTTTGGCATTGGACTTGACTTAAATGCAGCATTGTTTGTTTTTTCATGCATAGGAAAGCACATTTTATGGCAGAAGTAGAAGAAGAATGGCAAATATAAGAGGGACCAGCAGCAGATCCACCCGGCCGCTAATTATGTCCTAGCGGTTTGTAATTCAATTTTCTGGTTTAAAATTGCCAGGAAAACAGAGCAACAAATCCTGCCAAACTTCTCAGTAGTATAGATCCGGGCAGCTGGAAAACAGTGACACCCATAAACAAGGACTTTCATTGTTTTCCAAGAGATGCAATAAAAGTTAACTGGTATTACTCAGGCTAGTACAGTAAGGTATTTACAGCAAGTCTCAGGTTTCTGTCTGTTGGTGCTGGGAGGGTTGAACAGGGCCACGAATATAGACCCAAATGCTCAGGAATACTGCAAGGCAATTTGGAAATTAGCCAGTATTGCTATTTAAATCTGTTGCGTGTCAGGTTGTCTTGCCCTCATCCATGTGCACTATCTGGGTTTTTGCAGTAAGCGTTGTAATGAGCTATCCTCCTGTATGGTGATGTGATTGGTGTATTATGTTACATGACTAGAGATCAAAGTGCTTTACAACTAAAATGTGCACGTTCTACTGCTCACACACTGTACAATCGTCAATCCTCTGAACTGGAAAGTAAAATAAAAAAGGACCAGGTTCGCTCCATTTTGCAATATTGGAAAACGTGCACTTCTTCACACTGTGTTTTAGCCTCTAATGAATGAACAGTTTATGGTCTTTCTCCTTCCCTCCTGAACAAACACAGACCAGACCTGTTCATGATTACTAGCACTCATCCCATACAGTAAATGACTATTTCCTATGCTTATCTCCCAGATTTGTCATCAACAGTGGTCACACACATACATATCCAAACAATATTTCCCAATACAGCACATCATCTCTCTTCTTGTTATCAGCTCCCTCTCTCTCTATCAGCTCATTGCAGAGCACCATGACTCCACTACTTCCTCCGAGATGTGTAAGTCGATCCGGCCTTTCCGACAAGAGGAAGGTCCCATTAGCGCCAGCCAGGAGCACCCACGGGAGACGGGAAAGAAAAGTGCCCCCCCCCCCCCCCCCAGCCGGCATCATAACATTACTCATGAAACATTCACATCGCTATGAAGCCAAGATTGGTCACGCCAGCCTCCCATTGGCTGTGGGCCGATCGGCCCAGAACTGGAGACCGGGTTCCATTGGTGCGGTGCAGGGGAACGAGGGGAGGTGATCGAAGGTGGGGCGGGGGCTGCTCAGATCGATGGACCCGGCGTGTCCTCAGCCAACACAAGCAAGGGCAAGTGTTGCAGGGGTTTTCTGCCGCGATTGGGGAGACAACGGACTGACCGCATGTTTCCTTCTATGCATGAGGAGTCCAAGTTGCTTCTTTTCACCCGACAGTGGGGATTTCCCCGGTTTGGACGTAGCGTGTGGAAGGAACACGTTATTTCCAACCAGTTCCTTTTCCCTCCATCAGGCGCCCCAGCTGGCCAGGGGGAGGCATTATAGAGACCAGGATTACTGCATGTTTTTGTGAGGGCATCTACCGTAGGAGAGACGGGGAGAACATGCAAACTCCACACAGAAAGGCCCTATCACCAACCCCACCTAGGGTGTGGGCGCTGATGACGCGGAGGGGGGAACACGGCACGCCCCCATCGCCCACAGCCTCCAACAAAATCATATTTGATATCTAAACTATAGCAGTAGCCAGGTACTGTATCTGACCTCTACTGATAAACCAAAGAACCCAACAAATCCATACCAGTGGCCAGAGAGTGCTCTTACATTTTGCTATGGAAATGAATTTAGACGTTGGATTTGTACAATGTTTTGAATGTTATGTTGTCTGGTGCGAGATGACCTTTTCTGCCTCACAGTCATTAATATAGGACTCTGGGGAAAGCTTTGAAACTGGGTTGAAACTATGGAGAAAGAGGCATTTGCTGCTTATATGGAAGCCACTGAACTCAAAGTGACTTTGTCCTATAAATCATTTCCTGGTCTCTCATGTATACCGCATTTTACCAAAGGTTTTGACATGATTTATTTGAAATGCCTGTTGGCAGTCTCCTATTTGGGCTGCAACTTTGGTTGTTTTTCTTAAAGTGATCCCTGACTAATACGACAAATATGTCTTAATACATTATAATTGTCCTCTATAACTACAATGTAAAATTAAAAACACCTTAAATATTTTATTTCTTCTAGAAATAGCTAATCTTTCACTCAGTAGGGGAAATGCCTGTCGCAAGTTGATGATGTCATAAATGTCATGTGTCATTTTTATGGCATGCATGTGCAAAAAAACTAAACACGAAAACATTTGAAATATTGATTTGATGCTCATATTAACCATAGGAAGTATTAAGTTTGTTTTTATTTTCACATGCATGCCATAAATTCCATAGGGATAGATCACACTTGACATTTATGACATAATCAACTTGCGACGGGCATTTCCCCTATTGAGTGAAAGATTAGCTATTTCTAGAATAAATAAAATAATTGAGGTGTTTTTAATTTTACATTGTAGTTATAGAGGACAATTATAATGTATTAAGGCATATTTGTCGTATTAGTCAGGGATCACTTTAAATCAACCTTTTGTATTGTCATATTATTAACACTGCAGGCTGCTTCAATAAATAATTTTGATTTATTTACCTAAAATTTAAATCAGAACTTGAACAGGAAGATACTTAAGCAATTTAGCATAAAATAAAAAATAAATAAAATAACAAATAAAATAATAAACCAGTCTAACCCCTTTCTGAATAATATACATCATATGCATGTTCACCGTTTTATCTTTGACCACCACTTGTTAAGGGATGCTTTTCAATCTTTTTATTTTGCGATGTCCCACTTTGAGAAAACATGATTGGTATTAATTGGAGGCAATTACACTGTTAAGAATAGTGGGGGGAGGGTGCATCTGACAACTTCTGAGGCAAGTCATTTTGGATTTCGAGCTGGAACCTCGAAAATACAAAACTGCATGATAGCAAACAAACAATTCGCTTCATTTTAAAGCCTTCAACCAAAACATCAGGCTAAAAAGGTGAACGTGACAATGTATCATTTAACCCACATTTGACGTAATGGCTCACATACATAACACCAAAAGCCATTGTGGATTACCTGGGAATCAAATCTCCAATGAAAGCAATGTGAAACAGGGAGAGCACTTTACTGAGGCGAATAAAACACGCCACAATACACCACACAATGTTTTTAAAGAGTTACTTTCCTTAATAGTGAAAACAAACTAACATAAAAAGATGACTATTCATTACACAAATAATGCATACACGTTACATTAAGGCACCTGAAAGTAAAGGGTTTGTGATGGGTTTACAAATGGCTCAACTAGTCCGAGTTAAAAAATAAAAAGAATCTTAAGGCCATAATGTTGTGAGCTTTGCAATAGTAACTGTCAACAATCCTGTTCCATTTGCCATTAATTCAACACTCAAATACAAAATCACTGACATCTTTCATGGACAGCCATTACATTTGTGTCAAGTTAACAGTGAATGGACAGTTAAATATTGATGGTGATGAAACTGGAAGAGTAGTGTGTTTAGTATCATACCAACACTGACCAAATAATAACAACACTTTTCTAAATCACTCACAGGTCAAGCACAGCAGACATTTATCAAATGTACAGTATGTCTACTCAATGCATACAAGTGCAATAATATTTAAAGAAGCAATGGCCTTATTTGTGTTTGAAATCTTGGTAGACAATTCTGCTTATGTCTTGCTAGCATGGACATTGTTAAATCATTTTTAATAGTTTGTGCAAGCTGGTAAAATATATATTATATATATATATAATGTAGAGAGGGCATTAAGATAAAAGAATAACTGGTTTTGGGTTAGCATGTAAATACTAATATAATGTATTCATTCATTCAAATCTATTATAACAAATTGAAGAGTTGCTCTAATTTCACATTACATCAAAGGAACTTGCCCCAATGAACAGGTCCCCACAGATACAATGTGGTGAGCATTGGCCAAAATACCAAAAGGTACAAGAGCCAATAGTCACTGAGTTGTTGATTGCTGAATGCATTTATCACCCAAACTGTATTCTTCCATCTCTCAGGGGCATGCCTGAAGCCTAATGAATGCTCCGTCGCACAACGGTGTAGCATGCTGAAAACGGCAGACCTACAAGCTTAAATGGCTGTCTTGTTTTTCTTGTATTTGTGCATTTATTGTTGTAAGTGGTAATGGTGTAAATACTTGGTGTAAATATTTATGTCCTGAATCTTGTTTTGTCAGAGCTGCAACAAAATTCTGTGCAGAAACTAAATACCACCAACCAGGTTGTGGTGGCAATAAAAGTATCTTGTATCTTGTACAACTTGTCACTTCTGCAACACATTGTGAGCTTCTATGTCTGCTATTTTTTATGTGCAACGCCGTTGTGCAACAAAGTATGAATTGGGCTTGAGGTTCATTGACCATTTATAAACCCTTCAGAAAGTCCTTCATAGGTGGTACCTTGTTGTAAAGCTTCTTGACTGTGGGAGGCTGGATATGATTCTCTGTTATAAAACCTGCCTATTTCGACTGGCATAAATAAAAGGAATGGCATTGTAAAAAACAGAAAACAAACAAACAAAAATAAAATAAAAATCATAATAACAATAATAATTATAATAACAATAATAAAAATGTGTGACTCCTTTTTTAAGTTACTAAACTCAAATATACACAGCGACTCCTTTAGTATTTACAACATATGTACACATATCTTTTTTTTTTTTCCTTTTTCTTCTTTGATCAAATACCTTAAACGGCGTTGCTGTGAAACTGAACTCTCCAGGTGTACGATTGCTCTCTTTGTCGGAGACCTTCGAGAACGAGAAAAAGTCAAATTGGGCAGCGAGACTTGCAAGCCTCAAGAGTAGAGGCTCGTGGAAAAGGCACTTGCTACCAACTGAAATACTGCAAAACATCTTTAAAACGAGAGCTTTCAGCCGAGATGAACTGAGAGACGTGAGGAAGGGAGAAAATAAAAAGTAAATGGAAGGCCACGTCTTAAGCCTAATTAATACTACATAGTACAACAGTGCTACCTGCCAACAATATATATATATTGTTTCCGGTTAACAACGCGCTGCAATGCGACCCATCGTTGACTGAAAATAAGTTCTTGTCGGCAAGCCACACTGTGGTGCGATGGAGTATGAATGAAGCTTTAGGCACTGGGGCATCTCTCCCCTTTTCTCCTCTCCAGGCCATGTGTTTTTGGTAAGGCTGACGCAGGATGGCTGCAGGCGGATTGGCAGGCAATACCAGGAAGTTACAGAGCAAAAAAGGGAGGGTCACCACGGTTATGACAATCCCCTTGAACCCCTTCCACTGTCCGTTGAAAGGATATCGGCATCCTTTCGAAATCTGTGCCCCCCCCTTCCCATGAACAGGAGCCCCATGACAAACAAAAATCACAATCATTGTAAACAAAAACTTCCTTTATACAGGTTCAGTTTGCTTCTCATTTAGACCAGTCATCATTGCTTGAGTGGTAACAATTCCAGGAACGAAAAAAATTACTGAGGCCTTCTCTTCGCCTCCGCAGAAACAGTTCTGCCTCATCTGTACATAATGAAAAAAATAAAAAATATATAGACGTGAACTAAAGCCCCCCAAAAAAAGGATGTTCACCTCGTCCTCGCACTCGGACGCAAAAGAAAAGTGTTCTCACAGATGACAGTGACAAAACGAAGGAACTTAAAATATGAAAAACTGAAAATGGCTTATTCAAACTCAGCCTTTTTTTTCTCTCTCGCGCTCTTGTAGTCAAAAAACACGATGAACGATGAGTCACCGACTTGTGGCTCCTTTGCTCGCTGTATCTTGCGAGTCCTTTGTTTTTATACACAGTGATCTCTGAGGTCTGGACCCGCCAAGCTCGCGTTGACATTATTCCAGTGGTTGTATTTGGGGCTGAAGATGGGGGTCCGATGGGGGGCTTTGGGGGGGGAACCCGAACTCTGCGAGGTGCAGATCACGCCTCCTCTGTTGGACTGCCCCGCAGCCTTAGAGTACTTACAGGCCGACCGCTTGCCCGCCTCCGCCCCGCCTTCCTCCACTTCCAACTCTCCTTCCGTCTCCGCCTCTTCCTCCTCCTCCTCCTCCTCATCGTCCTCCTCTCCGTCACACGTCCGATAGGAGGAGCCCATTAGCTTTTTGCGCTCCTGCTGCGCCTCCCTGTTGCTTTCCTTGAGCGACTGTGGCTGTGGCCGGGCGGCCACCGGCCGCAGCGGCTCCCACTGGTTGTTGACGGTGTCGTCGGCCGCCGCGCGGGTCAGCCTCTCGCGCTCTTTTCGCCTCTTGCGCGTCCACCAGACGCACACGATGACGCAGAACAGACACAGCAGGCAGAAGACCACGCACAGCACGGGCACCAGGTAGTCTGTCGACCGCCAACGCAAACACAGAGAAGAGACGGAAGATGGGAAAAGGAAGAGACATGGACATCGATAGAAAAGGAAAGGGAGACGTTTGAGATTATTCACTGAACCAAAACTACATTTTTACACGTTGGTGAAATCCAATGGTAAAGGAGTAAGGCATAAAAATGAACAGGTCTATGTCATGTAACTAACTCCAATTTATTTGACCTGTGAGGTAAAACCAAACTTTGCAGGCAGTGTGCCACATCATTATTGACAGTTTTCTAATGATCCTTTTTCACTTAATGAATGCAATTGGTTCCAGCAGTTCACACACTGCCTTTAGTCTAATGAGCTGAATGGCTTCTTATAAGGAATTGGATGGGGCCAAAATAGAACCCCTGTGGGACACCTATTTAAACGATTACTCACCCACTGAGGGGGGCATGACCTGCGTTTCCACTTTGACCTCGATGATGGCTAGCATTACGGTGCTATTGTGGCGCTTGGACAAGGTGCCTATGATGGTGCTGGCCGCTTCCTGGATCAGACTGTGATCTGGTTGGTCCTCTGGCTGGAACGACTAAGAACCACAGAGGAAAGGAAAAACAGGAGAAAAAGGGAAAGACAACAGGATGTAGAAAGGTAAATTATATATGCGTGCCTTTGAAAAGTTTTCTTTTTTGCTACCGAGATGTGTTTTGTGGCATGTGAATGTGTGTGCTGTAGTCATGTCCAAGTAACCATACTGAAGAAGAGAAACACGCCACAAAGTGTGGTGATGGTGGCTGACAGCACATCGTCTATAAGGTGCCATTTTCCACAAAAGTGCGATACTCCCTTTTAAAACCGCATGTAGCTGAAGGGTGTGAGGTATGAGATGTAATGTTTAGGTTAGGTCAAAATTATATATAGAAAAACAATGAGTGAATAATTTCTTTGTTTTATAATCAAAATCAAGCTGTCAGTTTAAGGACGTACAGTACTTTGAACTCTTTAACCAAACTTAAAACGCTAGTTCATGTTTGTTTTTTTTTGCTTGCTTAATGCATACTTTTAGGAAAGGCCAAAAGGTTTGCGGAGGCAGGAAACAATGTTGAAGATCAGGTGAGTGTCGACTGGACGGTGACTTACTATGGCCACCTCCACAGCGTCCTGGTTGGAATGAGAGAGGTCACAGAGCAGCAGCAGGGCGTGGTCCTTAGCCACGGTCCGGGTGTCAGGGAGATACCTCAGCTCTGAGCACACACTCTCCACTGTGGTTCCCTGGGAAGACACACACACCATATCTTGTTATCAGGTGGAAACCTTGTATGTCCTAAACTGTTCGTTTTGTGTTCATCACTTCACTTCAGTCATCACTTCATCACTGTGTTCACTCAAAAAAAGTATTTACAGTTAGTGAAAATAGCTGATCTACAAGCACACAACGCCTCCCACTGCAAGGCGCTGTGTGCTTGTAGATCGGCTATTTTCACTAGTCTTGTGCGACAGTCTTCTATGGTGATGCAGGGCTTTACTTTATGAAAAAGCCTACAAATTTGAAACTTGGAGAAACACGCGCCACATAGTGAACTGACCCAACAGAACCACTGGGGGCAGGGCTGGGCGATACCACTTCAAATCAATATCAGGATTATTTCTAACTTTTTGTGAAAATAGAAGATCTACACTAACTACTAACTAAAAAAAAAAAGAAAAAAAAAGAAAAGAAAAAGTGCTTCTCGGTTATTTCACTAACCTACATGAGTAACATTAAGCCGGTTCTAATCTTACCCTAAATAACAATTTCAATACATGTCCAGTTAATTGCCCAGTCCTAATGAGGGAGCAAATGTGTTCCAAATTTTGAATAATAACATAATAATTCCAAATAATAATTAGTTCGACATCCACTAGTACTCACTGCTGGTACTTTATCCTTGTTGAAGATGAGTGTTATGCGGGCACAGCTGTTGTCCAGGTGCCCACTGTTGGGCTGGCATTTGGTGGGCACTTGCGGCGGCGGGGGTCCCAGGACGGAGCACACGCCCCACTGGTGGCATGGCGGGGAGAAGCAGGTGAGGTAGCTGTGCTCCACACACTCCCGACCAGCCGGGCACTGCTGCCTGCGCTCCGGGCCTGAACTCTGGAGCAGACAGGGACGCCGTCCACACACCACCTGACATTGTAAAGGGAACAGAGGCATTATTACTTCAACCGTTATTTTATGCTTTAACGATTGAAAAATAGCAGATATACAAGCTCACAGCTGCGAGCTTGTAGATCTGCTATTTTTGGAAAAACCTGTGAAAAACTTTTGCAAGTCTTTGAAATTTTTGACCCGATTCTATAAATGTCTTCTAAATCCTTCTTCTAAATCAGTGGTTCTCAAACCTTTTCATGTCAAGGACCCCCAAAATTACATGTATTTGGCCGCGGACCGCCATCACAAAATATGTTGTTCCAGGGACCCCCGGAAGCAAATATTTGACTTACAAATGTTCGCTTTTAAAAATACATATAAAGATTTGCAAAAAGAAAAAAAGAAATCATTTTTTTCTGGGGACATCCATACATGGAGATGGAGGCTCTCCATGTATGGATAGCAACGGACAGAATGGCCCATACAAGGAGATACAGTATGCAGTGTTTGCACCGCTCACTTCGCACAGGTGTGATACTTTGTCATCATACTACAATGTCACACAAAAGTAGCAAAAACAGCTGATCCACAAGCTCAAGACGCGTTGTAAGCTTGTAGATCTGCTATTTCTGAAAGGTTTTTAGTTTTTTTTGTTAAGGTCTGAGTTTAGGTTTTATAAACGCTGAACCAATGAAAATGCGACAAAATAACAACTGCACTGGATCCATCAACCAATCAATCAGCAAGGTGACGGCGACGATATGTAGACAGTAGGGCATTCACCAAATATTCGAATATCAAAGACACTACTTGACGTTGTTCACCGAAGTTGAATATTCGCTTATTTATTTATTTATTTTGGGTTTTCTCTTTAAAAAATATATAGTTTATAAAGCTTGGCGAGATAGGAAGTCATAAGAATGAATTGTCAATGCCCCTGGTGGATGAATCTGTTAATGCTCTATACCAGGGCTTCTCAAACCTTTTTAGGCCGTGACCCCCAAAATAAACATATTTGAACTGGGGACACCCACCCTGACAAGCACTTGGAATTGTGGGTATTAATGTGACTCGGTTCCACAGATAAATATTGTGAAAATAGCAGATCTACATGCTCACAACGCCTCGCAACGCGAGGTGTTGTGAGCATGTAGATCGGCTATTTTCACAATGTTTGCCTCTTGCTTACTTAATATTTGACAGTTTGGCCAGTCCTGTAAAAATCTAAAAATCACCATTCGTGAATGCCCTAGTATTCGGTAGTTTCTTTGGGAGTTTGGGAGTAGTTACCTTTGTACAGTTGACCTTGCCGTTGCCACAGTGACAGCTGTTGCATTCCTCCTCCCAGTGGCTCCCGTGGGGGAACTGCAGCCCTGTGTGGTAGCAGGGCTTCCCGATGCCAATGACTGTACAACGAGCAAAAGACACAAATCCACACGTTTACCAACCCAAAACTCTAAACCAAGAGGGCCCGGGACCCCTAGGGGGTCCTCAGAGTTGCTACAGGGTGTCCTCCAAATCTTTGTATGATAGAAACTTGTTTTTTCCCTTTTTTATATTAACCACTTGAACCCTAGCGTCCATATTCTGAGAATATGGACGCTTTAGCCAAAAATAGCAGATCTACAAGCTCACAACGCCTCGCAGCAGATCGACTATTTTCAGCAAAGAGCTTTGGTGTAGAGGGGGAAAAGAGCAGACTAAGTACATAGTGAAAGGTCAAGTTTATTAAGTATTGACGGTTCAAGTGGTTAAATATCAGAAAACGCACATTAACATGAATGATCTGATCTTGCTGTCAAACAATGAAACTATATGGAATCTATGAAAAGGTTGTGGGGGCTTCATCTCTTTCTCAACTAAGGAGTCCTTGGCCTGAAAACGTTGAAGACCCCTGCTCTAAACGCATCATTGAATGAATGAATGAATGAATTGGCGAAAACATGCATGAAATCAATCAATCAAACCAACGAGGCGGTGATCAAAGAAGAATGGATGTTATTTACACTCTTGGCATCGGAGGCCCGTTCTTCCGAGTGGACACACGCAGTGGAAGCCGTTGATCTCGTCCACGCAGGTGGCGCCGTAGGCGCACGGCGAGGACTGACACTCGTTGATGTCTAAACAGAGGAGAGGGTGTGTCACTCATTATACAGTGCCGCTATCATTATCGGATTAGCACAGGTCACATGAGGAAGACTGTCATGATAAATAACAAGATTAGTGCCGTGAACTCTAAAATTAAACCCCAACAAAATAAGGGGGGAAAAAAAGATCAGATGACGGATAGTTGGGTCAATTCTTTGCAGTTCTACGTATGCCGCTAAGTCCAAAGTGCACGCGTGCCAGCACGTTAATATCTTTCACAAGAGTCTTGGCAGGGCCGTTTTTGTCGCTTGCGCTGCACGGCTCCTTGAGGGAAAGGTATCATTATGCAGTCCGTCAAGCGTGTGCATACAGATGTGGTCTCCGTAGCCTTTGTCGCCCCCGGATTTCAAATGCAGACGCAAACACAGTAGTGCCGTGTGTGAGAAAAAAATAAATAGATATTCAAAGCCTGACAAAGGTGAACACTGGGCTGGGACAAAACAAAGAGTAGGAGAGGGAAGAATTTCAGGGTCAGTGGGTAATTTGTCTTCTTGTGTGTGCACTGTGTGTGAGTATGGAGGAGGAGGGACGACCCCTGACCCTTGGGGGTTAAAGGACTGGAAAGGGGGCGGGGAGGGGGCGTCCCGGGGCCTGACATTTAGGTGTCGAGGTGTGCCACTCCCCCAGTGTTGTTTTTGACAGCAAATTTTGATTTAGTTTTAGTCATAGTCTTTTGAATAAAATGTAATTTAGTTTTAGTCATAATTGAGTCACCTGAAAAGTTTTCGTTTTAGTCTGACGAAATTGTCAATATATTTAGTCTTAGTTGTAGTCATCACAGCTTAGTTTTTATTTCGTTTTTATTTCGTTTTCGTCAGTAAAAAACCCGCAGTCGACAATAATTTTTCGTCATAGTTTTAGTCGACGAAATCAACACTGCACT
The DNA here is from genome assembly GCF_963921795.1 of Nannobrachium achirus. NCBI lineage: Eukaryota > Metazoa > Chordata > Actinopteri > Myctophiformes > Myctophidae > Nannobrachium > Nannobrachium achirus. The sequence goes on from NC_137823.1 coordinate 49,211,481, forward strand.
CGCCCTCTTCCTTCAGTCCTCCATTCTTCCCTCTCGCCATCCCTCCCCCTGGAACTCTGCCACGGTCGTTCCAACGTCCAGATTGGAGAATCTTTGTTTGCCGTCGTTTTTCATGAGTCACGGCAGTCCCCAGATGCAAAAATAAATTGCCATTTAACTCCATCATCAAGTCATATCGGCCACTCACTGATGCGGCAGTCAGGTCCGGCGAATCCCGGCGCACACTCGCAGCGGAACCAGTTGATTCCGTCCACGCAGATGCCTCCGTTGTAGCTGGGAGGGAGGGGGAAAAAAAAGACACAGGAAGGAAAGGGGAAACGCAGAAAGAGAGAGAGAAACGATTAGATATAGGGCCGTATCCTTTCCAGCTGCAACAAAGCACGGTATGTATGTATGTGCTGTGGGGTGGAGGGGGGGGTTTGGGTCACAAGGCTCAATTCAATTCATCAATACAGCCCCCCCCCCCCCCCCCCCCCCCCCCCCCACACCTTTCAGATGCTAATAGGCGTGTCCGGTCCCCTCCCCTCCCCTCATCATCCCTCCATCCCGTCCCTCCTCAAAGGCGCTGGCCAGCTACTCACCCCCCCACCCCCCCACCCCCAGGTCGCAGGGGAAAGAATGGACGAAGCCCCCCCCCCCCCCCCCCAATCCCTCCATGGGGGCAAGAGGGACTCTTGTGTCCAGCGGGATCTCATTGTCGTCCGTCTCCCCCGTCCCCAAAATCTCCCACCCTCCTCCTGCCCCCATTCAATGTGCGTCCCCCCCCCCCTCAACACACACACACACCTCTTCCCAAGAGATGTCCCTTTGAGGCTTGATTTAAAAGGACAGCTTCCACTGATTTTACCAGCTCATCACCCACACCGACAAGCACGCACACACACACACACACACACACACACACACACACACACCAACCTTAGGACGTATTCGTTCTATGGAGCGTTTTGTGTGCCGTGTTTGATTGAGAGAGTGAGTGACGCACGAAACCCACCGGGCACGTGAGCATAAGCGCACCGACGACCGCTTTTCTTCTGCTCCGTGTTAATGAATGCAGCCGTTCTCACTGGCTGCCCATAGACGCAAATACCCCCCCACCCCTCACCCAAATCTGGGCGGAAGAAAAGGTTGTCCGCGTGCATTCTCATAGTATATAGGGTGACCAGATGTCCCACTGTGACTGGGTTTGGCGAGAAAAGTTATAAAGCGAATGTGCAGGGGTGCTTTTTGGGTGGGTTCGGAGCACGAGTGAGTGTGAGTGAATGAGTGAGCAGTGAGAAAGATGCAGTGAGAAAAACGAATAGAAATGCTTGAGTCTTTTTTTATTTTGTGAATGCTAAACATACATACCATGGGTGAGGGTTGCAGTCGTTGATATCTGTGGGTAGAATGGAGGGAAATCTAAATGATGCGTTGGCTTCTCAAACAATATTACAACATAAATCCTATGGCATTACAAAATGAATCCCATTGTAACATTACAATATTATGAATCCTATTCTACCAGTCCATTATCCTTCCTATGATATCATTACAATATGAATCCTATTTTACCATTACAATATCAGTCCAGGCAGTGCTTTATTTCTACAGCATGAAAGGAAAAGGCGATAGTTTTAGTGAATGAATTTAGACAGTTGTGCTAATGTTATGAACTGGTCTGCTAACTAAGAAGACTCATTATCCATGACAAGGCTGATGCGTGTTGAGAACGGTGTCCGCTGGGAATGCATGCCGCTCCAGTTATGCAACACCCATTGTCAGAGTGTCAATATTCTAAGGAAGGCCATTCTCAAATGTTGAGTAGCCAATTTGCTCTTGCCATGCATTGTCTATGACAGGGGTTCTCAAAGTGGGTGACGGGGCACCCTGGGGTGCCGCGACGGCAGTCCAGGGGTGCCGTGAGATAATTTGATAATATTTGGAATGTATTTGGACACAAACATATTTAGTATCATTTTAAACTTGAAGTACAAAGTTATTTTCAGTTCTAACCAAAATGGCTATTATCTCAACGTTTTCCTCGTAACATAATCACTAAAATATCGTCACTGTCGGGCAGAAACCTTGTCTCTCCAAGTTTCAAATGTGTACGTCTTTTGGTAAAGCAACGCCCTGCTTCATCATACAAGACTGTCTCACAAAATGTGAGGCGTTGTGTGCTTGTAGATCGGCTGTTTTCACTAGTTTAGTACATTTTATAGATGATAAATACAAAACGAACGGTTTTGGACATACAAGGTTTCCACCCAACAACGACGATATGCTATAAATATAAGGTGCTGGGAGCGAAAATGATAATGTAGGGGTGCCTCGCATTAAAAGAATATTCATTCAGTTTGGGAACCCCTGGTCTATGAGTGTATCTGCTACAAAACTGCAAAATAGGACAGGAGTGAGTTGAATCCAAGGGAAACTTACTTTGGCTGCAGGTGGGGCCCTCCCAGCCTTCTTTGCAGATGCAGGCGAAGGTGTCTCCTCCGCCCACACACGTGCCACCGTTGGAACAAGGGCTGGAGGCGCATGTGCTGTTCTTGGCTGCAGAAGAGTGGGGCGAAGGAGATGAGTCAGACATCGAGATTGACATTGAGATATATTAGGGCGGGGGAACAAAAATAAAAATGTTTATATGTTCTAGTATGCTCTTCAAACAGCATTTTTTTTTTTTTTTAATAAAAAATGTAAATGAAAATATTTTTTTTATCAATACCCCAACTTTGAGTGAGCAACTTTCACTTGTAGTTGAGCAATATTAGACCAAGAGAATCTATACTTTGACTCAAGTACTGGGGTTGAGTACCTTGTCCACCAGTGAAGATAACCACAAGGGATGAGACGATATGAAAATGTCATATCACGATCATTGTGACAAAAGAAATCATGATTTACGATATTATCGCGATAATCAAAATCCATTATCCTGGGACGGAACATTTGCCAAAAAATAGCAGATCTACAAGCTCACAATGCGTTGCGAGCTTGTAGATCAGCTATTTTTTTGGCAAAGACATTTGATAGAGTGTGAAAAAAGACTGTATCAAGTACATATATTATAAGTACCTTTTAGCTTTTACCAATTATAGAGGGTTTAAGTAGTATCGGATATGCAGCTCAGCAAATGAAAAGTGAATTGATCCCAGTGCATGACAGAGGACGATATCACGATAAATTAAATCTTGATAACCACACACACAACACATCCAAACTACATGAATTCACCCGAGCCGGCCTCACCCGTGTTGCAGGTGGAGCCTCCCCACCCTGGTGGGCAGGCGCAGCGGAACGCATCACCGTGGTCATAGCAGGTTCCTCCGTTACTGCAGGTGGTGCTGTCACACTGGCTCTCACCTGGACAAATGACAGTGCATACAACACTCAGTACTATGAACACAGCTGGGGTTCTCTCTTACTAGGCACCCCCGGGTGCTCCTGGTTGTCGCACGCTGACCCCTGACCCTAATGGGTCCATTTGGTTCAATTTGTACACCATCTCAACATTTGATGCCATTGACGAGTATGTTCTTTATTTTTTCTTCAGAAGTTCAGGTTCTGTGCCATTGAAGAGCATGTCCGTCAATTGATCAATTAATTGTTTTATATCAAATCGCAGTCTCATGAAGCCTCATGAATATGGTAGATACTGCAGCAAGAGGACACACACACACACACGCACACACACACACGCACACGCACACACAGCTTGACAGAACTCACGGGAGTGGCAGGTCTTGCCCTTCCAGTTGTCGGCACACTGGCAGTAGAAGTCGTTGACCAGGTCCACACAGCGTCCACCATTCTTACACGGGTTCCTCCTGCACTCGTTCACATCTGAGGAGGGAGGGAGGGAGGGAGGGGAAGGTTGGTGCTTTATAGCTCTTTGGTATGCGTTCCGTATTCCATGAGTCAAACTCTCAAATGCCAACAATGATGTAAGTAAGTAGCCTCGGGAACCAATGGTTGCTGAGCCATGTGGCCCCAAGGTCAGGAGCCTATCTCCTGTTTCCGTAGCGTGAGGCAGCTTGATGTACAAGTACCCTCCCGTGAATATGATGTTAGTACAGTACGTCACAGGGACTTACCCCTAATCCAACCCTTGTAGAAGGGAGGCGTTGGGTACGATTGGTACTGTATTACTAGGGCAGGGATTCATTGAAACCATTTTCACTATTCGTCGTACAACAAACAGTGGTTAAAGCTGCAGTCCATGATTTTTTTCGTGACTAAAACATTATCTTTGAGTATGTTAGGACAATATAATGAACACAACTGCGTTGGCTGTATCTGGTCTCCCCGCTCTTCCACGAAGACATTTTGATCCTGTGGTTGGGTAGGGCGGTTGGACCACTACTGGTTGACTATGTATTGCATGGAGGTCAAATCACAAATTATCATCAGAACCGTGTTCAATAATTGAACACGGTTTTGATGATAATTCTAAAAAGCCTTTTTGAGTAATTGAACTTCAATTTACTCAAAAAGGCTTTTTAGATTATTATTTTGCTGTAGAATTTACATTCATTTATCACCAACTTGCTAGCTAGCACTCTGTAAGCATTAGCTACTGTATGGGCTCCCAAACCTTTCCATGCCGTGGTGGAAAGGTTTGCCTAAAAAGAATGAATGGGCATGTTGCTTCTCACGTTTGTGAGCACAGCGGAAAATTCCCCTTCCGTTATTTGGGGCGTTGAGGGAAGAGGACAGAGGGTGGAGGAGGAAGGAACTAAAAAGGAAAGGAGCTCACTGAGGTCGCAGAGTCTGCCCTCCCAGCCATCGGGACAGAAACACTGAAAGGAGTTGACGCCGTCGATGCAGGTTCCACCGTTCCTACACGGCTTACCGACACAGTCGTTGATGTCTGCAAAAAAGAAGATTTGGCCAAGGTTAGATAAAGAGCATTGATTCCACCGTTTCCTGACTACTGTCAAGAAATGTTGTCCCCTAGGACAGTGGTTCTCAACCTGTGGGTTGGGACCACCCCCGGGAGAACCCCAAATTATTATGGGGGGGGGGGGGGGGGGGTCCTCAGATGATTAACTTAGGGTGCAACATTTTTTCCTCACTCAAAAGTAAACAAACCAACATACAGTTTCAGTGTACAGAGTGTATCTGTACATTTCTAAAGTGACAATCTAAGGACTTTTTAATACCTCTAAAATGACAAATTAAACAATGGCGAAATTGTCAAATATTAGAGGCAGAAATTGTGAAATTAGCCGATCTACATGCTCACAACGCCTCGCTACGCAAGGCGTTGTGAGCATGTAGATCTGCTATTTTCACAATAGAACTGTGTTACACAAAATGTAATTCCTCAACTCTTAGTGCTCGTCAGGGTGGGAGGGTTCCCCAGTTGAAATATGATTTTTTGGGCGGCCTATAAAGGTTGAGAACCACTGAGATAAAAAGCATTGATTCCACCGTTTCTGACTACTATCAAGAAATGTTGACCTCTAGGACAGACCAGACCAGTTTGCAATTGACAATGACCATTGACGTGTTTGTAGCTGAACATGAAGTACCATTATATTTTACTTTCATAAACTCACACCTCCTACTTCATAGTAGATGTATTTTCATAGTGGCTACTGTACTGCATGTAGAAATGAGTGGCAGAAAACCTTTTTTACACCACATACTTTAATTTCCGAGGACCAGAAGTGAGAGATCAGAGTGTATGGATGGACTTACTCTCATGACAATAGGTTCCACTGAACCCTGGATCGCACGCACAGGTGAAGTTGCCCGCTGGTTGGCTTATGCAGCGACCTCGTGGACCACACACGTTGGAAGAGATGTGACGTACATCGCCCGAGGCATTGGTTGCAATGGCGATGGTGCAGCTGTCAATCACTGTGCGGGGGAAATGAAACAAAGCATACTTAAATTCTAAAGGTTTATTTAAATGCACCATTTTGCCATCTCAAGGCTGGTCACTTTTGCGCACAATAGCGCACAGGTCATTACGGTTCAAATGGAGTTCTATACAGTTGCTACTTTGGGCTAGGGCTGTGATGGACAAAATCAAATATAATAATATTTTGGACCAAATCCCTAGATATCGGTATTGTAACTGTTATGTTTTGCGAGGACATAGATTATTTCTTAAATGATTTTTCATAGCAGATCTACATGCTCAAAGCATCACCAGGCGACGCGTTGTGACCTTGTAGATCTGCCATTCCTGCTATTTTTGAAAGTACGGTATAAATGAGGGTTTAAGTGATTAGAAAGAGGAAAAGCCAACACTTGTGCTATATCACGATAACCCAAATCCCAGATTATATCTAGCCTTGTATCACAATATCGATACAATATGGATATCGTCACTGTCGGGCAGAAACCTCGTTTCTCCAAGTTTCAAATTTGTATGTTTTTTTTTCTCGCAAAGTAAAGCCCTGCTTCATCATACAAGGCTGTCGCACAAAGGTAGTGAAAACAGCCGATCTACAAGCACACAACGCCTCGTGGCGCGAGGCGTTGTGTGCTTGTAGATCTGCTATTTTCACTAGCTTAGTTCATTTTTTAAATGATAAATACAAAACCAACGGTATTGGACATACAAGGTTTCCACCCGACAACGACGATATATTGCCCAGGCCTACCTTGGCAGGGAGGGGTGCGACAGTGGTCTTTAAGCTGGCCACAGGTCTTCCCCTCGTAGCCTTCAGGACAGGCACAGTAGAAGTCCTGGGCCATGCTGTGGCATTTGGCCTCGTTCTCGCATGGGTTTGGATCACACGCGTCTGAAGGAGACCAAGCTGGGACCTGTGGAAAGGGAGGAGACAGCCGTTTGGTGTTCAGTTCATGTTGAAACATAGATGGCAAATATCCAAGTGTTAAAAACAGCACTGAGCGATATGACTTAACCCAAGGGTCTTCAACTGGGACCCCTAGGGGGTCCTCAGAGTTACTACAGGGGGTCATACAAATTCTGAGAACTTTAGCCAAAAATAGCAGATCAACAAGCTCACAACGCCTCGCGCTGCGAGGCGTTGTGAGCTTGTAGATCGGCTATTTTCTGCAATGACGTTTGGTGTAGAGGGGAAAAAAGAGAAGACTAAGTACAGGATGAAATGTTAGGTTATGTATTGACAATTCAAGTGGTTAAATACGTATCTGAAAACACAAATTGACATGACTCCAAAACACACTGATGATTGTGCTGTCAAACAATGAAACTATAGGGAATCTATGAAAAGGTTGTAGCCTACAACCTTTTCCTACAACTTCTAGGGGGTCCCTGCTTCATCTCTCTCTCAACTAAGGGGTCCTTGGTCTGAAAACGTTGAAGACCCCTGAGTTAACCACTTATACTTCACTATATGGCGGTGTCAGACGCATAAATAGTCAATCTACAAGTTCACCACGCTTTGCAAAGTGGTTAAAATGACAATATCTACAGACCAAAAGTGAAAAATGTTGGATCATCACATTTTCTCCATCCTTCCTTATTGACAATCCCACAATAAACCACCATGCCATCCAAACCAATAGCAGATACACTTTAACCAAATGCAACGCGCCACCGTGAGGGACGGAGAGAAGTCAGCGGATGCCATGCTCTGACATCTTTCACCGTTTTCATATGTATTAAGAGGCTGGTGCAGAAAAGGGCTGCAGTTTGTGTAAACAGAGTTCTACTGTGCATAAACTGTGGGTTCCACCCGCTGCCATTTAAGGTACTATAGACGAGAATGATGGTGGGCAACAAGATGGGTGAAGCCACTTCAGTCTCTCTCACACACACACACACGCAGGCACACACACAGTTTATTTTACTTTAAGTGGCGGCCAGGGCCAGATCTATTTATTCTAGCCTGTTTAGCAGCTTGACTGGGCTCTGGTGAGGTGTAGTGTGTGCGTGTGTGTGTGTGTGTGTGTGTGTGTGTGTGTGTGTGTGTGTGTGTGTGTGTGTGTGTGTGTGTGTTTGAGTGTTTGCATGTGATGGAAACTCGTGTGTCTCAACTTCTATAAATCTTGCCTCCATCAGGGCAACAACACCATTAACAGAGCAGGAGACATCTTGGCTGGTCTTGTGTTTGAACTTGCAGGTCTTTCGACACGCTTCACTCCATAAAACCTTCAGTGGTGGCATATCAAACATTAAAGTGCTGAGCAGACGTTTAGCCAGGATAATCACAATGGCTCTGCTAAACAACTGGTCCTCCGGTGACCTCTTCTCAAGAACGTCTATATGAATTTGACTCTGGCTGGCATTATGTCAGCCCCATTCATAAGTTGAGATTGCAATTTGTGCTATAAACACGGCTGTTGTCGAGGAAATAAGTATGACGTGCAACGTCAATGGCATGACGTCACCTTCGACTATAAATCTCATTAGAGACAGCACGTAGTCAGTAGATTCTTAGATTATCACTCAGTTCCTTAGAGATTTGTAATTCACTATTTAAATTAGTTTACTTATAAGATTTGTATCTCATGAATTTACTTATTATTACTTTCAATTATTTACTCAGAAGAACTATAGAACCAGATTGAAGACTTTTAGTCATTTGAATTGGGTTTTAACTTTATCAACAGGTTTAAAGCTATTCAAATGTGACACCGGCATTGGCCCCTGATTACTATATTACCACCAGATCAAGTAAGATATTGCTACCAGCGTCCTAACCTTATAGTACTTTTTCCTTTATACTCTATTATACTTTACCCATTTCATTTCAACGGCAAACAAGGACGATAATTTGCAAGTCGAGATTGCAATTTGTGCTATAAACACGGCAAACTAGGCTAAAAGATTGACTTTTCACCGTGCAATTAAAGTTAATGAGGAGACTGTTCTGAACAACTGGCAACAGAGAAACTGCTGAAAATATCTCACCAATATTTGTCATGGCAAGTAAACGGCACAACCCAAAACTCTACCAAAGGGCAATGTTGCTTTAAGTGGAAAAGACCTCATTTAAACCTAGAGGGAAATCTAGAAAAAAATCCCACCCGCCCCGCCCCAAAAAAGAAAAAGCGATAAAAAAAAAAAAGAGTAGCGCAAAGATAAACAAAAATAGTCAAAGCGTAGTGGTTTTGTCACTACGATGGAGGAATGTGCACCATGCCATAGTAGGCATCAGAGGCCTGTAGTGTACTATGCAGGCAGCCTTCCAGCATGGTCTCATTCAAGGCAGCTCATATTTATAGTGGAGATGCTAAATCAGGATTGGCCGCCTACCAGCAATGTCCTCCATTCAGGGCCCCAGAGAAGTGATGTAGTGTCAGTTTCCTGACTGCTAACCCACATTAGCGTCAAATTTCGACTTCAAAAAGGAATGAAAAAAAAAAGGAAAGAAGCCAGTGCAGTCAATTCTCAATCATCTCAAGACCAGATAAAAATGTGTTTGTGTCCGCTTTTCTTCCCTTAACTCTGGGTCAGACGTAAGGGAAGACCTTGAAACAAAGGTTTTCAACCACTGAATTAGACCAGTGGTTCTCAACCTGTGGGCCGGGACCCCAAGAGGCGTCCCCAAATTATTTTGGGGGGGTCCCCAGATGTTTAGCTAAATGTTAACATTGTTTTCTCAATCAACAGTAAACAGGCCGACATACAGTTTAAGTGTATAGAGGGTATCTGCACATTTCTAAAGTGACAATTTAAGGACTTTAAAGACCTTTTTAGTACCTCTGGTCAAACATTGGTCAAATTGTCAAATATTAGAGGCAAAAATATTGAAAATATTTCAATAAAATATTGAAAAGGTTGAGAACCACTGACAACCATCCTCGTCACATGATTGGACCATGAGTATCCAGTTAGTTATTGGGGCCCTGTGAAATGTTCCACTGACCTCACACAGCTCCCCGGAGAACTCTGGCCCACATTCGCACACAAAGCCTCCTAGCACGGCGTGGCAGCGGCCGCCGTTCTGGCACGGCCCGCTGTCACACTTGTTGCGCTGGATCTCGCAGCGGGTGCCCGTGAAGCCGGCAGGACAGTGGCAATGGTGGCCCCTTGGTCCCTCCTGGGGGGGGGGGAGATATAGGGGTAGGGGGGAGAGCAAGAGAGAGAGGGGAAAGGGAGTGAGAGAGGAACCCAAACACTCAATTTCTCCTGTACAAATCTGAAAGCGTGTAATCATTGCATCGTCGTTGTCGGGTGGAAACCTTGTATGTCCAAAACCATTTGTTTTGTATTTATCATTTTAAAAATCATTTAAACTAGTGAAAACAGCAGATCGGCGTTGTGTGCTGTTGTGTGTGCTGTTTTCACTACTTCTGTGCGACGGCTTTGTATGATGAAGCAGGGCTTTATTTTGCGAGAATTCTTTTTTCAAAATTTGAAACTTGGAGATACGAGGTTTCTGTCCGACAGTGGCGATATTCATATTATGCATGCATATATAATTATGTGATCATACCTTACACGTGCCTCCATTCTGGCACTGGCCGCGGCAACTGTTGACATCTGGAAATGAAAAGCACAACGGTCAAAATAAATAAAGAATGACCATACCATACCATAGCAAGCATGGAAGCAGCTTCAAGCCATTTCCTAATGGCTCCGTAGGCTGGCCAGAATGTGCTGTGTGACATGCAGGTCAAGTTGAAGACGGGGTTAAAATGTTTAAGCCTAGGGAAGGCTCAGCTATACTCCAGAGAGAGGAGAGCCTTGCATGCATGTTAGGCCGCATGGCAGAGTGCAGAGGTCAAGAGGTAAGACTGGAAACAGTTACTAGGCCTTGGTGGCAGGGAGGAAGAGTGTGACCAGGGGCGTCACAAGGGGGGGGAAAGTGGGACTGAGTTACTAGGGCCCAAGGTGGAGGGGGGCCTTAATTATTTTATACTTGAAAAATAGCAGATATACAAGCTCACAGCGTGGCACCGAGTGCAGCGCTGCGAGCTTGTAGATCTGCTATTTTTGAAAAGTTGGGTGCAAATCTTTGAATATATTTGTTTTTTTAAGCAAACATTTGTAACTCAAATTTTGCTTCTGGGGGGTGTCCCTGGAACGAAATATTTTGAGATGGGGGTCCGTGGCCAAATACATGTAATTTTGGGGGTCCTTCAAAAGAAAAGGTTTGAGCACTGCTGACATAGAAACATAGGTTTTTCAAAAAATCTTAGAAGGATTTGAAATATTCAAAGACTTGCACCAATTTTCACCATTTTTCAAAACTAGCAGGATCTACAAGCTCGCAGCGCGGCACTGTGAGCTTATATCTGCTACTTTTCAATAGTTAAAGTACCCAGGGCCCAGAATTTGGTGCGACACCCCTGAGTGTGACGGCTAGAAGCCAGGAAACCAACAGAGAGACGTTTGGGGTGGGGGGTTGTGAAAAGTTGGAAAAAGTCGTAAGTGACATCGGGTAGGAGGAAAATACTGACTGATGTCACAATTTTGTCCGGCCCATCCTCGAAAACAGTCGCAGTGATATCCGCCAATCAGATTTTTGCACGAGTACGCATTCACACAGGGCTTCCCAGCACACTCATTCGCATCTGTGAAGGCAGGAGGCAAAAAAAGGTACACCCAGTCCATCAAATGAGGAAGAATGGAAAGACAAAGAGCATGGAATTTGAGGCTCACATCTTTGGAGGACAGCCCACCACCAACATGCCGCTGTAGAACAGACAAGTTTGTCCCCGAGTGCAGTACATCATCTCATCGCCAGTAATGTTACGTCCCCATTCTGTCGGTGAGCTCTCATTTTGTGTTTCAATAAAGAGTGCTTGCACAACTCTAAAAAAAAGTGAGGAAACACGGCGTTTCACCCGAACAGTGCGTGATTATCAACTTGTGAGGCATGTCCAAGCGAGCTGCCACCCTTTCTGAGCAGTCGATGGCCTCATGCGCACTGATAGAGAGGAAACATCAAGATTCAACATAGCATCCTTACCTTGACAAGACATTCCAATGTGAGCTGACGAGAATCAGGGACACAACACTCTTATGCAGGACATAAGGATTCTCTGTTTCTGTGTGGGAAAATATGCTGTGTACCCGTAAACGACCCTGCATGACATGCATCACTCGTCACTGTGCTCGTTCATGACTAATTAAAAGTTTACTTGCACTACTTTCACTACTAATAATTATCTGTAGTGTAGGTAGGGTTATATGGAGGTGGGGCGTTGAGGGTAGTCCATTTGCTGATACCCCAGAAACTCTCCTTCTTTTTCACAGCCTAGTGTTGGCAGTTATGCAGCCACTACGTCCACTGTGTTATCGGTCAATCCATTAACCCATTTAGGCCTACGATTATTGAATGCTTTAACTATAGAAAAATAGCAGATATACAAGCTCACAGCGCGGCGAGCTTGTAGATCTGCTATTTTTGGAAAAAGTCGTGAAAATGTGTGCAAATCTTTGAATATATGTATTTTCAAAGCGAACGTTTGTAACTCAAATTTTCCCTGGAACTAAATATTTTGAGATGCGGGTCCGTGGCCAAATAAATATCATTTTGGGGGTGTTTCACATGAAAATGTTTGAGCACCACTGACATAGTAGTCTCTCAAGAACAGACTAACTGAGCTCCAGTTGAGTAAAAAGGACCTTTTCTTTGATGATGGCTGGCCAGATTGCTGATATAGAAACATAGGTTTTTCAAAAAAATCTTAGAAGGATTCAAAAGACACTTATAGAATCTGGTCAAAATTCAAATTTTCAAGATTTTTCTAAAATAGCAGATCTACAAGCTTGCAGCGCGGCACTCAGTGCCGCGCTGTGAGCTTGTATATCTGCTATTTTTCAATAGTTAAAGCATAAAATAATGATACACAATATAGTGTACCCGTTCTGAATAGGTTAAAGAAGAAAAGAATCTCCTTGTATGGGCCGTTCTGTCCGTGATGTCAGTTATCTGCCAGACCTAGGAGCGGTTAGCACCGCACAACAGGTGACATACTGCCCCTTTCATGTCTCCAAAATATCCCCCATCATCTATCCTCACAACACCCCAACCCCTCCCCCCCCCAAAAAAAAAAAAAAAAGCAGGAGGAAAAGAAAGCACTGCCAATCATCAAATATTCAACAGGGGGGCGTCCCCAGGGAGCCCTGTTCCCCTCACACACCTGTCCTCTATCTGAAACCTGAAACTCCCGCGAGCGCACTCACGAGCGTGTGCACGTACGCACGTATTCACGCATGCAGTGCAAACACTTAGACACACACAGGGCTCTGCAGGTAAGCTAGGAGGGCAATTGTATGGCTGAAAGCGGAGAGCTGTACTGGTAAGATGACACTGAATTCTTGGGTTCCCTTTTCCTCCACCGAGCCCCCACCTGCGCACCCCAACTTTGTTTACTGGTCGTAATGCATTTCCTGGCAGCGCGCCTCCTGCTGCGTCCTCGCTACCGGGACGGGGAGCGATACATAAACAGTGAAAACAGACACCGCTGTTGCCACCGACCAAAACAGTCTGATATAGCATATTGGTATCGCTAGTAGTCACCCATAGGCTGAAAGGCTCATTGAGAAAAGTGGAATGCAGAGAGCGCCGTGGGCCGCTGCCAGGTTGTCCGGAATTATTGACTGCTTGTATTCTAGCCAAGGAAGGCTCCGGTTCCACGCGTAGTAGCCAGGTTTATCCAGAAATAAAGCCATCCAAAGAGCGCTCGCAAGCAGTAAACAAGATTTTATGCGTTTCCTTATTAGAAGCCACGTAAATGTTTCAACTTCTAAAGGCAAAGGTTTGTTTGGATATCAACTACACATGGACTTACGTGACGCAGAGCACAACGTGCCGGGAATAGAGCGGAATAAAACACACACTTTTAAATCAAAGTGTCAAATCAAATCTCACAAAAAACGTGAACAAACACAGAGCTAGTAAACGTTCAATCAAGTGAGTACGAAAAGGAATGCCAACCCTAAATATGATTCATGATAGAAACCCAACCACGTATTATACCCCAAGGAATGCTGCTAGCATTATTGCTCAATCAAATTCAAATTGCTGCTATGAATGCTACAAAGGAGTAATAAAATCCCAAGTATTGGATGCATTGGAACCATTCTTCAATACAACATGCGTGCGTGCGACTGTGTGTCTGTACTATAGAGTGTATTGGGGTCAAACTCACCTATTTGACAGGTCTTGCCTTCCCACTGCGGAGGGCACAGACATTCAAAGCCATTTTCCAAGTCGATACACGTCCCACCCTGAGCACAAGGACTGGAGGTGCATTCGTCCATGTCTGAGAAGGCAAAGGCATGAAGTCAGAAACCCTGAGTCGTCTGCATGAACACGATGCCCCGAGATGATCAACAGGGAAAGCGGCAGATGAGGAAGGTGAATTCTTACTGTGCCCCATTGTGTTGCCCTCGGATGTGTTGCCATGGCCATTACAGACGTAGCTAATTTGTGTAGTGTAGAAATTAACCCTGACTAACACTGAGGTTTTGCCGTGTATTTTTTTTTTTTTTTGTTGTGGTGTTTAGTACGCGTTTCTCCTCAATGTCCTTGATTCATGGTGACACATAACCCAAGCGATGCCAAGATTATGCAAATCCAATCTGAGCAAGTCTTTTCTCTTTCTTACTGGGGTAACTAATCCCAGTGGGGCCCTATTAAACTGGGCCCCCTGCAAACACACACGTGCACATAAGCTAATGAATAAGACTAAGAAAAGAGATGGAGGTTAATGTGTGTGTGTGTGTGTGTGTGTGTGTGTGTGTGTGTGTGTGTGTGTGTGTGTAAGAGAGAGAGCGGGGGAATGATTAAGAGCATCCATTACCCCTCTTCAATGGTTTATTAGCAACCGTAAATAGAATTAGTGAATAGAACTGAACTCTGTGTTATACGGTAATCAGGTAAGAGTACACTCAACAAGGACTGGAAAGAAAAACAAACGCTAAAATGGAAACATAGAGAGGAAGGGATGTAATGTCAACATGCAACATGAGTTCATACTGCGAGCAATGCAGAGAAGAAGAGGGGTGAGCAGGGGCAAGGGGTAGGCTCTCACCGCTGGCACAGGTGGGGCCCTCCCAGCCTGGGGGACACTGGCACTCGAAGCCCGAGGTGACCTCATGGCACGTGCCGCCGTTGGCACAGGGGTTGGACACGCAGGCGTGCTCCGCTGGCAAAGGACAAAACAGAAAGTTTTAAATAAAAATATAAAATTTTGCATTTCTTTCACCATAGTAAAAACTGCATTCCTGGTCTTGAGAGGACACTTTTTACAGGCGGATAAAAGGGCAGGGGCAGGGGCAACGCGCCTGTTGTACATTCTGCAGGAAACGGTTTAGGGCTACGGTTTTAGGGCAGATGTTGTTGTTGTTCAATTAAAAATGTCATCCAAGAATGACAACATTTCAGAAGGTCATCTGGTTACGACACAAGCCATGGTTAGGGCTGTCACAATTATTACATAATCGTCAAATCGTGATTATTTGACATAATCGCAATTCTTTTTCATAATCGTCATAATCGTTTCCATGTTGAAAAACGTTCATATATTTTAAAAAAGAGTCAAAAATAGTGGAAATAGCAGATCTACAAGCTCACAACGCGTCGCGATAGTTGTGAGCTTGTAGATCTGCTATTTCCACTATCAATGTTCTTTTTTAGGAATAAAGTTGTCAAATATGTCAGTAATTTCTTTGTATATTTAGGTTATGTGTCCTATCTACCATGTGCAACTTAAAAGCCTAAAAGCCAAACAGAAATATAATTGTCATTGACAAAAACACAATTAAATCGTTAATCGCAATTATTTGAGGGACAAATAATCGTCATGTAAAATGTCTTAATCGTGACAGCCCTAGCCATGGTGAAACATGCACTGCAGAGTGGTGTTCTGTAGTTCTGCTCTCACCTATCTGGCAGGTCTTGCCAGAGTATCCCTGTGGACAGGCGCACTGGTACTCATCTGGCTCCGTGTTCATGCAGGTGCCGCCGTTGACGCAGGGCTGGTGCCGACCGCAGTAGTTGAGATCTGGAGCAGACAGACGTGAACCATTTTAGCAGTTACTCACATAACCCTTAGCGGTTACTCACATAACCCTTTAGCAGTTACTCACGTAACCTTTGACGTGGGTCAACTGGTTATGGTAACTTAAAGCGAGTAGCCAAGGCAACACAACATAATTGGGTTTTTCGTTAACAAAGAAAAACGACACCAAACTCCTTAAATTTTAGAACAACAGGTTACAACCAGTACCAAAGCATGAATTATGAATATCCTGCCAACAGACAGATGGACAGGGGCCAAAACATTACTGCTTTGCTGAGGCGATATTCCTCTGTTGCCATTAACAATTGGCTCATCTGTTGCAATTAACAACTGGCTCCAAGTTACCATAATAGAATGATTGCACATTTTCAATTTCCTAACCTCCTCCTAGATGGCCATGGATTAGCCCAAAAGAGAGGGACAGTAATACAGTGACTACATTACGTTTTATCCTATGATTAAACATCCATAATAAAAGCTGACAATCTGATAAACCGCATGTCGCCCAGCGTTATCCTTTAATGTAATATCAATATTGGATGAGACAAGATTTAAAAGAGAGTAGACAATTATAGTGTAACATCAATATTACGTAAGCCAAGATTAAAAAAGACAAATTATACATTTTGGAAGGATTTTAAGGTGCACAATGAACTAAACAGTGCCCTACTTGATCCTTGAACAACATCCGCAGACTGCTTTAAAGGCTAGTTGAGTTAGCCCTAAAGGCTGGTAAATAAATGAGCAGGGATCTGTCTCCACCAGGGATCTGAGGACCCATTCTCATCCCCCAAAAAGCCCTCCGTGACGAAGGGCAGATGCAGATCGAGTGTCCCTCCTGCCGCTCAGATCACACGGGCAGAAAAAGGCAGTATCCAGTCACCAATCCCCACCACAGACACAGAGGACAGTCAATCAGGGAAGTGATTCAAAACCAGATTTTAACAAATTAAAATTTCACTTTGTTTTAAGCCATTTCTGGCCTAGAATTATTAAATGCTTTAACTATTGAAACATGCAGATCTACAAGCTCACAGCGCGAGCTTGTAGATCTGCTATTTTTGAAAAGTCGTGAAAATGTGTGCAAATCTTTGAACATATGTATTTTTAAAGCAAACATTTGTAACTCAAATTTTGCTTCTAGGGTCCTTGGAACTAAATATTTGAGATGGGGGTATTTTCTGAAATGTTTCTGGGAAAAAGACAATATTTGCCAACTGAATGTTCTGTCCTGTGATTGAAACTTGATAAAAACAAAGTGAAAGCTAAAGCTACACGTGCATGTGAAGGTGAGATTTCTCATACTGTACCTTTGTCACAGAGCAGTCCTCCCCAGTTTCTCTCACAGCTGCACTGCCAGGGCACCACACAGGTGCCGTGGACACAGCCTGGGTACGGCACACAGTCGTCACAGAACTGACCCTGCCAGCCGTAGTTACACCTGTGCAAAACAACATGACCACGGTTAACATCATCTCCCAGAAGAAAGAACTGTGCAACTGAGGCGTTTAAGAATTTAATGTTTTGTAGGAGCTTTTTTTGTTAAGATGCCAGGAAGAAAGAAAGGGAGTAAAACATGAATGAAATGGTCACAGCAGGATTTCATCCCATGGCCCAGAGATAAGTGAGAGTGCTAGGGATGGGATGATATGACGATTATTACGACAAAAGAAATCGCGATTTACAATATTATCACAATAATCAAAATTACATTATCCTGAGGTGAAACATTTGCCAAAAAATCCCCGATCTACAAGCTCACAACGTGTCGCGTTGCGACACGTTGTGAGCTTGTAGATCGGGGATTTTTTGCCAAAGACATTTGATATAGAGTGAAAAAAAGAGTGTATCAAGTACGTATATTATAAGTACCTTTTACCAATTATGGTGGGTTTAAGTGGTACCTAATATGCAGCTCTGCAAATAAAAGGTGAATTGATCCCAGTGCATGACAGAGGACGATATCACGATAAATGTAATCTCCACGATTATTGTGAGTGTTTTTTAATCACGATAAACGATAATATCGCTTATCGTCCCATCCCTAGAGAGTGCTATATCTGCTAGAAGCCACTACAAATCAGCAGGTCCTTTTGGTATGGAACCATGTCTACAGTGCCTGACCAGTGCAAAAGGTAAATAATAAACTTAAGGTTTGTCTTTCTCCCTGTCCCCTCAATCATCTGCTCTGCAAAATGTCTATCCGAGTACGTTTACATTTACAGAAATAAGTGCAACCCTTGTAACAAGGATTATAGTTACCTATTGTTGTACCCTTGTAACAAGGATTATAGTTACCTATCGTTGTACACTACTTCTATAGTGCCTATTGGTGTTTGCTGCACACTTTGACTGCAATCCAACTACGTATATCATGTTCTGCTGCTCTAATGTACTGCACTACTGCATTCTCATGGGGGCTATAACCTGCCGAATGCTTGTTGCCTGTTGATGGTGGACAAGTGATGCAAGCTACAACTATATGAACGATAAGAGTTACTGATAGTGATCAGTTCTGCCACACATCTACCCTTATCACTCAAACCTTCCGTCTGCTACGTATCCATGTAGTCGACAAATCATAACTGCGGTGTGAAGCGGCTCCGCTTCACACCGCAACAACACGGCAGTGCTCTGTGGAATCGTCTATATCCATGCATCCCAAGGCCTTGTGCAAACTAATCTTAGTCAAGAGTGACATTCCAGGGCAGGAGGGGTTAAGAATACTTCCAGTGGCTCCTGTGTGTAGGGGTAGGAGGGTGGCATGCCGGTTCCGACAGCGTATGGCCAAGACCACTGTGTGCAGTGTGTTTGAGAGTGTGTGCGTGTGCTATTCAAAGGCTGCGGTGTCGGCGAACCAGCTGTCTTGTCAATTGGCTATTTTGAGCCTGTGCTCTCGGAGACGGCTCCGTCGGGCATGACGGGTGGCCCGACAGCACTACCTCGTTCTCCATAAAGACGAGGCCTTCAAACGATCTGTGTAAATTCTGTTGGTTGCGCGATTGAGGCGTGCATTTGGGGATGGGGGGGGGGGGGGGGGGGGCTGGGGACATAGTTGACATACCCTTCCCACCATAGGCTACTGTATATGATTAGACTTGGAACAGCTTGATGGTGATGTTGTCGAACCGCTAATGGAACTTTAGCCGTCATCACTGCATTTATTTATTGGCTAGAGGGTCGCTTTGAAAACCTAAAAGGTATAACTTAATATCTTCACAAAAGAATTGTTGTTCTGCCCAGATTCCATTTTTGGCGTATCCAGATTGGAACTAGATTGATTTTTATCAAGTCTGAACAGCAAAAAGGCACATGGAAACGGATCTTGGTGAATCAGATTTGAACAATTTTGGAATTTAGTTAAAAATGTGACTCAGTATGGACACTGAAGCCTCATTTCTATGTTGTCGATGTGACCCCTCTAGCTGATCTACAACTTGTAGATCAAAGTAGCTCGGACATTTAAGCCTTTTTTATTTTAAAGAAATGTTTCGCCGACCCCACACTAAACCACTACAATATCGCTAAAAGCAACTCAAGTGTTACTGTACACACATTTTGTAAACTGAAGCATATTTAGCTAACATGGTTTGTTATTATTGCGACTGCAGGTCACAGTTAACTATGAAAACCGTCACATCTTTCGTCCGTACGTCCTTCTGTCACGCCTCAATGTCTATATTCTATAGCTGTTGTCACATTGTTGACATTGTGACGTCACATCGTTGTAACATCACGTCATCAAAGATCAAACCCTGGATATCCGTGACATCACATTGTGACATCACTTTCAGTCCTTGTCCCTTCTATGCCCATATATGGAGATCAATGATATACAGTTGTACATCAGGGCATTTTTCAGTAGAACCGCCGAATCCGATGCAACCAATATGCCCATAAATGGGGACAAGGACTGAGAGACAGATACTGACACGTACGGACGCAAGTCTGGGGTCTCACAGCACAAGGTTGGTTCTACAGACAGGGATCTCCATATATGGGCAAAAAGGGGATTGAATGTACTGTATGATGATGTCAGACGTCATAGACGTCATAACGAGTAACCGAGTAAGCTTGTCTGGGGTCTCACAGCACAGATTTTTGCCTAGGTTCTTAGCTGCTTCCCCTGCTGTTACTGTACTTGCACAATGTACATTTCTTTGTAGAACCAACCAATATGCCCAATATGCCCATATCTCCATATACATGGATCTCCATATATGGGTATCAGGGATCTCCATAGATGGTATATATTAATAATGAATTCCGTCCTGCGCAACCTCGCCCTTAGACGTCTTGCTGGTTATTATGCCCAAAGATGGACTTGCCTGATGTCACCAAACTGACATCCAATGTTGTTCTTAGGACAAGGCTGATAACTACTAGGACTAAACCTGCTTCCCACTGTGCTAGGAGCACAATGTGTTTTGTGTGTAACTTAACTTAGCCATCCGGGTCTTGTTTGGGGGAGGAGGGGTGATGAAGAGATACATCATATCCCAACAATCACTTTAACCATCTGCTGTCATTTCCTTTTTAGGGAAAATGTACATCACACTGGGATATTCATTTCCCTTCCAATGCGCTACCATTCAAAGGGAGGTGGGGGGGGACTGCAATGCGGAAGATGTGAGAGGGGGGGATGGGAAAGGGACGTGACGAATCCCGGCACGTTTTGGGTGGTGAAATTTACACACGACACGTCCCTTTCCTCTGGTCCAGGCGCAGCAAGCGGGATGAGATGCTTGGTATTCTGCGGAGGATTTTTCGGTGGGTGAAAATTCGAGCAGGCATTGCACTATTCTCCTGAAGTGTCACGGAGATGTCCTCGCGGGAAAGCAGACACAACAACACGTATTGCTTTGACAAGAGAAGGTGCCTCCAATAACACCCACGGCAACCCAGTGTCCCTCGTTAAATCGCAATCATTCATCCCATCACTTACTTCCTTGGTTCTCTCTCCCCATTACATTTAGCATATTATTTCAAAATAGTATCACTGTAAACACTATCTATTTAAAAGGCTCCAGCTCTCATTGTCACGGAAACCTGAATACAAGTGGGAACGTGATAAAGAAAACAAATGCCAATATAAAAGCAGATTTTCTCTGAACGTCTCAAAAGCTTGCTTAAGATTAATCTGCTTCAAAGTCGGATAACAAAACTTTAAAGGATCTTACTTGCATTCCCCTGGGACGGAGCATCCTCCATGCAACAGGTTACAGCCTTGCTTGCATATTGCTGAGAGAAAGAGGGAGAAAGAAAGAGATTACATTTCTCCCCATACAATTACTTCTCACATTCAGAGGGCACATGCAGGAGAGAGGAGAGGTTACGAGGAGGTGGTGGTAGTGGTGGTGGTGGTAGTGGTTGTAGGGGGTGCAAGAGGAGGAGAAGCTTGTTTGTTTGCTATAACTCTAACAAGTGTAACAAGACGTGAGAATTGATGGCCCCCCTCTGTGACAGGGGGTGCTGGGGGTGGGACAACTTTATGGCCAGTGTGTACTACATGACCCCCCCTCCTAAAAACAACCCAGCCTCTCTGCACTCTGCTCCTCTGTTCACCCCCAGTCCTCTAAGGTCAGGCAGGATGATTTATGAAAGGCCTCCCTCCATCCCCCATCCCACCCACAACTATGCACTCACTGGCTGTCTCTGCCACATTGGCACTCACAGTTCTTTGGTTACTTTTATTTAAACCATTTTAAGTCCCCAATTTAACTAATTGTGTTCTAAGAGGCATTTGAAAAATGGGTTGTGTAATATCAAGACAACTCAAGGGCAAAATGTTAATTTAAATAATATAATGTACTCAGGGGCTAATTTAAATGGTAGATACTAGTAAGACACCTGAGGGTGGTATGCGACCTCAGGGTGACATGCGACCTAAAGGGCGAGGTCGCGCCAATTCTTGACTATCTGGCCAACCACAGCGTTTCTCTGACGATTCTAGTTGTTATCATTCTGGAGGGAGTTTGTTCATGTTTTTGTGAGGGTATCAACCCTAGGAGACACGGGGAGAACATGCAAACTCCACACAGAAAGGCCCTATCGCCAACCCCACCTAGGGTGTGAGCGATAGGGCATAAACATGGAGATGTGGAGAACACTATATATGGAGATAGTCCAGTCCATCATGTCATATGGGACTACCGTCATAGACAGTAGCCATTGTTAGGCCGGAGTCAATGGCTGTCTGTCTGGCTGTCTGTACAGGAAGTGATGTCACATGACATACTTTTTATGCCCATATATGAGTCATTCTGTACCACATCTCCATGTTTAGGCCAAACAGGTTCGCTCCATTTCTCCATGTATAGGTCCAAATGACCAACGTCGAGCTTGACAAGGAGGATACCGCACACTGTACCTCATCCACCATTTCTTCTCTCTCCTTTTGGTATCTTTATCCTCCTCCTCCTTTTTTTCTTTTTTATTCTTCTCTTTTTTTCACAGCCGCCCCCATATTTACTTTAGAAAATATATATTAAATTCTAAGAACGTTTCGAGTACCAGTTTGATACAAGAGCGAATAAGCGCTACACTTCTGGAATCCTGTGCGTCGACTTAAAGTCGGATCCAGGCCTAATAACTTTATCTAGCCGCCCCCGTTGCCACCTCCTTTTCTTTTCTGAGACACATTGTACCTCATCCACCCTTTCTTCTCTCTACTTTTGGTATCTTTATCCTCCTCCTCCTTTTTTTGTCTTTCTTAGTCTTGTGTATCCTTCTCTTTTGGCTACTGTCTATGACGGTAGTCCCATATGACATGATGGACTGGACTATCTCCATATATAGTGTTATCCACATTTCGTGTAGCCGCCCCGTACAGGAAGTGATGTCACAACTCGCTGACATCACACTGACATCACAGGGGTACGGAAGGACACTCAAGCGACACGGTTCTTCAGAGTATATGCGACCTTCGGTCGCAATTAATTATTATTACCAGTAAGACTCCCTAATCGGGAGATAAGCGACCGTCAGGTCACATACACAAACTTTAGAAGGTAATGGTAGCCAATCAGGAGGGAATATGGGAAATAGGACTTTAGAGATACTGTGTACCGCTTTGTGTGATTTTAGGGCAAAATCTGTAGGAGCAGTGTCCAAAAATGTGTTTTGCAAAAATCGGCCTGATGGTGTCGCTAGAAGAGGGCCATGTGAGAAATGAGGGGTGGAGGTTGTGATTTGCCATCCAAGGAGTGTGTGTGCAAAGTTTGGCATTGATAGGGCCAACAGTGGCAAAGATATGACTAAGGCAAAAGTGTGAAGTGACGGACAGACTGACTGACAGCCGGTCTTAATGACAACAAAACAAATACATTCAATGTCTGTTTCTGCAGAGTCAGATTCAATAACACTCCACATTTCAAATGACTAACCTGTTGTGCAGTCGTGGCCCATCCATCCCTCCAGACACACCCGGTTGCCAGACTGCTCGCAGCGATAGTGGCCAAAGTAGTCGTCTCGCGGCACGCACAGCTTGTTGCACTTGTTGCCGTAGTAGTTCTCGTTGCATCGCACGCGAATGCGGTAGATGAGCCGCGCGACCGGCCCATCGTGTGGGATGGTCTGCCAATGGTCTCCAGGATTTATCATACCCGTATGGATGCTGCGCTCAATCAACAGCTCCCCATCAACTGGAAAAAAGGGTGAGAAAAGTACAAGACCATTACTGTAACATCTGAAATGTACTCACTGATTTGTAACATTCGCAGAACCCAAATGGTTAAACGCTGTTCAGGAAATAGCTGGTGCTGGGTTGCATCTTAACTCATTCACTGCTTTACCATGAGTTTCCTGAGTTATCCCATATGTCCAGGCCGCTAGGCCCGAGTTTCCTGAGTTTTGAGCAGTTTTTTACCTCCAAAAATGTACTAGGATGATCGTGATCGCGAAATTGCATGTTTAACACCCATACCAACCCCATCTTTTAAACATGGCAGCCAAGTTTGTTTACATTATGAAGAAAACATAATGGCTGCTATCTCATGAATGCCTGAACGGATTTCCAAGCGGACCTTTTTGTTTGAAAGCTGTGAACAGCGTGCACACACGTGGTGGATGATCTAGGCATGGGCGTGCATGATCCGTGCACTATGAATTACATGGAAGTCTATGGAGACTGGGGGCATCCTGGAACTTCAAAGAGATGTTTTAAAAAGCAGCGAATGAGTTAACAATGTCTGCCTAAAAACCTCTAAAACACACACAAGCCCAAGACTGAGAACGCTGTCCAACAAAAAGACTGCCATGAATACAAACTGAGGGGGATGATGAAAGGAGATGAGATATACTTTATTAATCCCCAAAGGGAAATTGAGGCGTTACAGCAGATCAGTCCCATAGTGTCATGCATTCATCTTAGTACCTTGCAACTCGTCCTGACTTAACAAAATGACGCTGCACTGCATCTTCAAGCCAAATACCCGATCGCCCTTCAACTTAAAAAAGGTACAATGATAGAGTAATAAAAAGGCTGCTGTTTTTACATATACCAGAATCATCCCTTGCACTTTCTTTCAGTTACCGGATTCATTTCCATCACCGGGATGTGGTGTATGACAATTATTTCAGTATATTTCAGTTGCATAATCTTACAACATTATTATTTAATTAAAAGAAGTTTGGGATAGAGGAACTGGGCACTAAACAGCAGCTGTTTTCTTATCAGCCTTGGCAGACACTGCTCATGCTGTCATCAAGCACCTAATTGAAGGCTTGTTCAACTATGGATATCTGATACTTTGTGGCTAAAAAAGTAGGCCCCATAACCAAGCATTTTGGACAATAAGGAGAACCCTGTAAGAAAAAGAAAAAGAAAAAAAATCTATGTAATATTTTTTAATATACAGGTACATGTATATAAATAGATTTAGATCCAAACATTGCCATCTAACAGCATAATGGAATCTAGCTCCATGGCATCTCAGTCTCAGTATTTTGCCACAGGAAATCAGTAAATTGCTGCCATGGCAATAATTGCAGGGTGTTCTGCCTTTGAGAGCAGGTGCATCTGATATCATGGGTGGGTACTGAGAGGACTGGGTTAAACATGGTGCATCTGCATGTCACAGGCTGCACATGGCGTACTGGAAGGACTGGGATAAACGATGTCTCGCAATGTGAACTAGTATATATTTAGAATTTAGCATCTGTAAAACGAGGCACTCCGTGTTGACGGTCACCACCCCAGACACAATCTGTTCCCGACAACAGCTGGGCGAATACTACTACAGTATCAAATGCCTGAATAGCAGATTTCTGAACAGACTCTACCCGGCTACCATCACACTGTGGAACAAGGGAGGCATGAAACACCGCCTGCAGCCAGGCTGGAACAACTTCCCCCATGCCTGTCTAGTCTGCCAATCCTCCCTCAGACAATTACCTTTTCATGCAAATTCTACCTGGCGTGGTTTCATCTGAGGTGGTTTTTAATTATGTGAAATATGATTGAAATATGATCTGTTCTGTTGCACAAACTGATCTATTGAACTGCACATTTTTTTTATTTTGATTTACTCCGGCTAATGGCACGGAGCAGCTTAACATGTTCACACCTGCATATGCAAATTACAACATACCTGCTATGCTATCACATATGCCATCTGTACAGGTACTGTACATTTATCTTAACGGAATACAAAATGATGGAGGAAAAAAAATATTCATTACATAAACCCCATTTTACTTAATTGACTGGGGTCCCCCAGAGATCTATGCTTAGCCGCCCCCCCCACCCCCAACACGCTTTTCCCCTCTACACCAAATCTCTTTGCCTAAATAGGCAATCTACAAGCTCAAATGTGTTGCGATGTTTTATGAGCTTGTACATTAGACATTTTTGCCAAATGTTTGTCTATTATGACCTGCCCACAATAGGCCCACTAGGGTTCATTTGGTTAAGCCTCTCTGTGTCAGCAGCGCTGCTTGGTTCCTATGGGGCAGGACGCAGGTAGCTACCGTCTAGCCTCTTGTGCACCGACACTCACATTAGACATTCAGGTTTTCCTCAGTGGGGCCAACGGACAACGCCAGCCTCCACAAAGAAAGCAATCTTTATCACAGTGGGATCAGAGCCGTCAAACAATCTCTGTGGAAATGGGGGGCCCGCGATTTCCTTTACCCTGCCGCTTTTGGGCTGCAATGTAGCGTGCGCGCGCCAACACACACAAGCACAACACGCACCTTCCTCTGCCGAGCACCGACACAATGTCAGACAGAATTAAGCAACAATAACAGAAATAACTCCCGGCAGTTTCCAGATAGAGAACAATGGGCTCCGGGCCCGAGGCGGGCCCTGCTGCCGTGGTGTCTAAACACGGAGCCCGGCCGTACAGTCCTCCCCACTTCCTGCTCGATAAACACAAGGCAAACAGCCGGCTGGTTTTCCTGAGGACATGGGGGGGCCATACTGGAGGACATGACGCTGGAAGGGAGGGAATTGCACTGAAACACTAATAACTGCTTGTGAATGCTAAGACCACAGAGCTGACAGTTGGACTAATGACATTTTGTAACATTTTGTTCTTCTATACGGTGTGTCATCGGTGGAACAAGCCAAACAGCTTCTTTAGTTAATTGACACCATGTTTTGGTCAAGGACCTTCTTCAGACATCCTTGACACGTTGCTGCCATTACATTTATTCAGCATTGAGAAAGTGAAGGCAGTGTCAGGTGTTTTTTGATACTTTCATTAGGACATGCCTGATGTCCCGGTTACAATGAGCTAGACCCCTGGGTGATGGCTTGCTGAGGCGGAGCGCCACACCTACCATTCAGCTCCCAGTGCTTGCCACACCACTTGCCGCTCTCAAACCTTGTGGTGGTGGGATCGCACCCATGACCTTGTGGTCCTAAGGCGAGAGCTCTACCGACTGAGCTACCCAGACAAAAAAAGACAACTTTTTGATAGATCACAGCGGTTAAAGCAAAAATAAATCCCAAGACTGAAATGTATCCCATTTAGGCCTGAACACATTATGACGCAATATTTTATGCTTTAAATATTAAAAAATAGCAGATATACAAGCTCACAGCGCAGCACCGAGTGCCGCGCTGCAAGCTTGTAGATCTGCTATTTTTGAAAAATCGTGAAAATTTGAATTTTGACCCGATTCTATAAGTGTCTTTTGAATCCTTCTAAGATTTTTGGAAAAAACCTATGTTTCTATGTCAGCAATCTGGCCAGTCATCGTCAAAGAAAAGGTCCTTTTCACTTAACTGGAGCTCAGTTAGTCTGTTCTTGAGAGACTACTATGTCAGTGGTTCTCAAACCTTTTCATGTGAAGGACCCCCAAAATGATATTTATTTAGCCACGGACCCCCATTTCAAAATATCTAGTTCCAGGGACCACCCAGAAGCAAAATTTGAGTTACAAATGTTCGCTTTGAAAATACATATATTCAAAGATTTGCACACATTTTCACGACTTTTTCAAAAATAGCAGATCCACAAGCTCGCAGCGCGGCACTCGGTGCCGCGCTGTGAGCTTGTATATCTGCTATTTTTCACTGGTTAAAGCATTCAATAATTCTAGGCCTAATTTCAGACCATGTCCCAATATATGATTTTAGAAACATGGCGCAGCACACACCAATATTTGGGGTGTTTCCCTGGAGTTCTGAACTGCCTTCACTGAATGTTGTGTGTGCCAATCCATGCTTCATCATTTTATAGAAGTATCTTCTGAAGTTCTGTTGTATTCTATGCTACACCGTGGCCATCGCTACACCTCCCCCTTATTTATATTTTGTTGCAGATCTTCACTGATATCAGAAATGGCCCCTAAGGAATCCTCAAGACTGAAATCAGTCCCCAGGACTGAGAACTTTAACCCATGAGATCAATTATATTATTATTATATGATATATTGTTATATATTCAACTTAAATATATGAAAATATAATTTAATTTTATTTATATACAATGAACAAGCAAATCAAATGCAGATCTACACACACAGGGTGTTAATTAAATACAGCCGAGATAAAATAAACCTTTTAAGTCATGTGCTAAATACTTCATAGAGCCCATGGCTCAAAATGGTAAAATCCAGAGTGCTAATTTAACTCTGGGAGTGTACAAATGGACTGTTTGTACACTCTGAGTTAAATTAACACTCACTAAACAGGACTTTACTGTGCAGTGATGAGCGAGGGGGGTTAACCTCCAGCCCTGTCACTGTCTGCCAACAACACTGACAACTGTTTCACACTGGAATTGTTTGAATAGCTGCTCCATCCCATGTTAACATAATAGTCACAGTTGTTGTCACTTAATGATGTAACCCTTTGAGCAGATTTGCTAATTAATGACAGACTACTTGACGAAACAAGGACAACATATTCATTTGTATAGCACTTTCCTATAAAACTGTTTACACAGCGTAACTACACAGCAAATGAGGTAACATTTTATTGCCAAATTACCACAATTAAGATTGATAACATAATATTAGGATATGTAGCACATACTGTAGAGGAAGTTTTAAATATGAGATACATAAAGGTGTCCTGTGCAAATAAGCCGAAAAGCTTACTAGGATCTCCTTTTAGTTGACCTTGTACCAGTGAACTGTACTGTCATGAAACTGACTGTACCTTTCCCTATGCAAACTTCTAATAAAGTCTTCAATCAATCAATCAATCAAGTGCACATGGAAAGATAATTTTGTTCTTGCACGTTGCCACCCAAAAGCAAGCATGTGGTAAATTAACATGTTTTAACTAGGATGACATGGTAACATGTCATTAGGTCGAACACCCTTTGGTCCGACCACCAAAACCTAACCCTAACCCTAACCTCAGTAAAACTATGCCTGAACCTAACCCTAATAACCCTAACCCTAACCTCAGTAACCGTGACATGGGTGATTATCCAACCTGCCGACGCTGGTGAGTAATAACCTGCCGACTCTGTTCTACCCAACGGGAGTTCAACCTATGGGGCAGTCCCCGGATGACACGTGACCGTGGCTCAGGAGTGGAGGAGGTAGAGCTGCAGCTTGGGAATCAGAAGGTTCCGGCCCGGGTTGGATCACAGGCTCCCCCTGTGTTAGTGTCAAAGCGTCCTTGAGCAAAACACTGAACCCCTAACCGCCTCCGCAGGGTGGTCATTGTAAAGCGCTTTGGATAAAGGTGCTACTGTATGTAAATGCACCATTTACTGTGTGCAGCTGATGATGACAGTTAGCAGTGTCACTGATAATGCATGGTTGACGAGGTTCTTTGTTCGAGTTCAGATTTCGGTGTTTCTCACAACATTTAAAGGCATTTTTGCTGTGTTGCCATGTTCACATTCCTGATTGACGTTTCTCAGCCCCTGCCCTGACCCTTTTAATGGGATGTTATTTATAGCTCTCTTGTAATCGTCAATGCTGGTATCCATAGGCTATTTCATGGAATTTTACATTTTGGGGCAATAGTCAAAATAAGGCACTAAAATAAATACCATTTTCATTTATTTCTACTTTCTTGTACCGCCTTGTACACTTTAGAAATTTGTAAAATGATAAAGTCAAGTATTTGAAGTAAGGGGAAATTTAGTATTTTGTTTTCCACATTACAACACATATTGTTGACACTACACTGTTAGTTAACATTTCACACAAAAACCTTTTGTGTGAACTGACTTTGATGCCAGTTCTTCTGACCTATGACTAGGCTGGGTGCAGTAACCGCAATACCGCGGTGACTAGTTCATATTATAACCGCGATTATTTTGTAATGTTTTTTAAATGTATTTAAAATGTATTAACTTTTTCCAGTGAAAACAACTCTTTTTGGAGATACCCCAATACCCTGAAGAAGGCAGTTTGCTGCCAAAACGTTGGTTTCCCTATACTCTGCGTCCTAAAATACTGTAACTATTGGCACTTTAGCTACAGTGTGTTCGGTCGCTTCTTGTCTTTTAAAAGACTCTTATTGAGATACCGCGATACGGTCGGTAAACAGTGACTTATTACCGCAATAACTAAAAATCCAAACCGCCCCAGCCCTACCTATGAACTCTATGACCTTTTGTGTTAACCATTTAAACGCATGGCAACTCGTCTCCTATTGGATCAAGTCAGTCAGGAGAAGATGCGCTCAACTCCAGGAGAGTCTTGGTGTAGTCTCTTACAATTTAACTGACTATCAGTGAATTGATTCGTTTATTATGTTCATTTTATTGGAGTTTTGCACAGCAGCAGCAGTCTACCTAGAGAAACGGACGAGTTTCGGCACGTCGGCCTTCCTCAGCGTTTCAAACCATTTAACCCTTCATTGACCCGGGTCCCCCAGAGTTCTATTCCGTACTTGGTCCCCTCCTTTTCTACAAACTCCTAATCACTGAATGCTGGCCAATAACAACATGCTCAGAGTTGGGACGCTAGGTTTTGTGTGTGTGGTTAATAAAATATTCATGCAAGATAAACATAGCATGGCTCCAAATCGCTGTAAAGAAGACCAGACACAACCTGAGAGAGCATCTTCTTTAAGATGCATAAAGTAGTTCTCAGATCAAGAGCAAAAATAAAAATCAAATAACGTGGATCTTCGGATACACATGGGAATGAATGGAGTGGCTCCAATGTGTCTCTCAGACTTCCAGTGACGTACCCTATGACTCCGAGCCTCATTCATTTCCATTATAAGATGAAAGTAAAATATTTCAAAAAGTCTATGCTGACTGGTCCATCAGTTTGGGAGATCATCTTGCAATTAAACACGGAGACCGTCCCTCTAATAGACGGCTAGCATCCTGCAGAGCCACGGCATAAAAACCTTGCGCCCAAAGTCAAGGTATGATTTTCTTCGTGCTACACGTTTGATGGCCCTGAGGACGTATGGGATTCTACCCCCAGAGTGCCATGAATTCCCCACTTGTCGGTCATAGGGTCGTCAGCTTAAACTACGACCTGACACTCACAAAGTCAAACATGTTCCCTTGTCATCCTCCACAGGAGTTGAAAGGAGTCTTTGTTCCACAAGATTATGTCCCTTGAACCCATGACATCAAGGCTGAAGTCAGCTGATGGTTGTGACATAATGCTAGTCTTCTCTCGTCTTTAAACAAGGTGCAATACTGAAAGTAACCTGCCTAAGCTTCAAAGTCTTTACAACTTCCTTGTGCAATCTGGTAAAAAAAAAAATTACTTTTCCCTATTCTCACTCATGACCACAAAATATATCCGAGCCTGCTATGGTGAAAAAGTACCTACTGAATACTCACGTAAAGAAAGCAATTACAATTACAAGTTGGCCAACAATATCAACAATTCAAAAAGACAATTGATGGAATGGTTAAATCGAGACGCAAGAGGGTAGATGTGGGCTACAGAGTCCAGTCCATACAAAAAACCCTGTGATGTCATGTCTAGCTCACTTCCATTGTCCATACTAGTGGAAGTGCTTTTGATCTTATGGACAAAACAGGACATGATGAGCTCATGTAAACAAGCAGTGAGTTTGCATTACGAAGGACACTTAACATGAGTCGAGTTTGTGCGTGCGCGTGGGCACACGCACACATACACAGAGGAGAGAGGTCCATGACAAGTCATCAACTGAACCACGATATCCACAGATCAAAGTAAAATGTACACATTGAGACGCCATTATCCTACATTCCACACCAGACCTCTCTTCCTCACAGAATGTGATTGCTCTAACGGGAAGAAAGGGTTCTACAGGAGTCCGCCCAAGGGACACAGCCAAAGGAAAACAGGATACAGCTGGCGAGCGTTGACGGTCCGAGACGACACCAGCTCAGAATTAAAGTCTATCGTATAAGGAGTCTTGGTCCAGTGAGTGTTTCTTTTATAACAGTTACCAAATCTTGCCTTGGAATCCCGCTTGTGCAATCGTTTAATTTGACCTAACATTATATGGGTGTGGTCAGGTGGCGTAACCCGATAAATAATAATACAGCCATCACCCGAGTTTAAGAAAATGGATACAGTGACTAATGCCTCATTTATTTGACACATTACTACGACCAGCATTGACAAAATGTCGTGTCTACACTGTGAAACTTAATAGCACAGATGGTAGCTGAACTCAAAGTGTTCTTGTACTCACTGTTGCGTGTGGTGTTGTCCCAATCCCAGGCCTCTACGATCAGCGTATATGCCCTCTGGAGAAAGAAAAAGAAAAGGGAAGAATAAGTCAGGTGTACACAGTGTGTTTATGTGCGCGCACACACGATAATACATACTAACACAGACCCCCGCCCCAAAAAAAGAATGCAGAATTGATCCTATAGTCACCACTGTATGTACCTAGGCCAGGGGACCAGGGTTCCCATATTATTCCATGGCAAGGACCCCAAATAAACCAAGGTGATGGCTGTTCCTATTGCGAAACGGCTTAGAAAAAAGAAAATGGCAAAATGTACTTTGTGCTGTTGCAAGCACCTTGCAAGAACAGGGTTGTTCACCCTGCATCTTTCTTTTCTAGGATTAAATCCTACCAGGACCTTTTCCCCTCTTGACCTACAGTAGCTGCTGTCACTCTTAAAGTCAAACGGCAAGCAGTGGACTTCCCCAATTTCCTTTAGGAAAAAGACATCTCGGGTGTTATGACAATGTCCTTTTAAGACAGTCGCCTCACCACTAAGCACAGAGACACCTCACACAGCTAATATCAGCTATCACTGAGGTATGTCAGACGGAAGAGACGGATCATCTCTCTTTTTTTCCTTTTTTTTTTTACACGTCACTGGAGCATTCATTCATGTTGGTCTGACCGCCATTTAGCCCCCTCAACTTCTGCTTACACTCCTTGGGATATTTGTGGAACACAAATAAGACATGGACAGGAAAGGACGAAGAGGAAGGAAGTGAGAGATGGTCAAAGGAAGGAAGGACAGAGGGTTTAGAGGAGACAAAGTTGGCCTTTGATCGTTTCCTCAAGCTGCGGTGTTATGTCTCTGCTCTCCAGTCACTGGTAGCCATTGAAAAACAGCTTTATAACTTATAACAAAAAATGTGTTCTGGAATAGTTCATTCATCACTTGATATTTCATGTCCTACTGCTGCATTGCCACATGTGTATAGGGTGAAACTATTAGCCTACTTGAATAATCTCCTTATTGACTGCTCAAAAAGTTTACTTTTTTAATAATTTATTATCTTATTTACAGAACTGTCAATTTATGGTATGATTAAGTTATCGCATAGATTAATCGAATAATGGGAACTGATGCATTGTAGATATTGTGGAAACAAACCTATAGCTGCATGCAAACTTTAGATGTACTCAGAAATACAAGTACAAGTTTTATAGTCTTCACATATACTGGTAGGTTTGCAACACCCATTTTTGCAACAGCCATATTTTTAAACAAACCATCTATTCTGGGTGGAAATCACCGCCAGGGCAAGTACTCCAATTCCATATTGTTTAAGAGCAACACCACAAATGTTTTAATCCTATTAAAAAATATTGTGAGGATGGCATGGCAAAACGTGATTGATGTCCAGTCATCCAGCATTTGTTGGTCTCACATCACCACTCGTGCCGATTCATAGAAGGTTAAGTAACCAAAAGAGAGCCTTTTCCAGAGGGGCTCCCCTTCTTTTGTCCATGTTCGCGATGACGCAACAAAATTTAGTAAGTAGTGTGCAGCCCACATCTGACACCAGTTTGACCACACACACAGCTGAGGCTTGACGACCAAGCTAACCAGAGGCGCAGGGGTAATCTAGCTGGCCTGCTGCTGGGCAACCAGCTGACCTAAATAGCACTCATTACGTCACCAGTGTTTCAGTGGCAGCCACGCTGTGACTGCATATGACCTCTAATGTAGTGTCATTGATATGACATTGACACAGGACCGGTTGTAGAAAAAGCTTAGGACGAGCGTTTGGGATATGGATAGCTTTGACAGAAGGGAGGGATGAATCTCTGATTGCAGCACGGGGGGACCGTATTACATTGGTGTGTTGTTGATCTGGTGGGACCAGCGAGCTAGTTGGTTGGTTGGTTGGGTGGCCGGCCACTGCTGGGCTGTGGGATTAAGTGGGCTTGTCTGGCAGTGGGTGGTGGGAGGGAGGGAGTGCAGGCGGGACGGGGTGTTGTTGTGGAGGACCAGGTTAGAGAAGAGAACAGGAGAGAAGGGCATAGGCACTGTGTTTAAGACCACCATTCCAGGGAAGCCAAGAGAGACTGGCCATTGCAGGAGAGAAGTGATGGTTGAGACTGGGAAGAAAAGAGGAGGAGAAGGGAGGAAGGAAACGGAGGGACAGGGCTAGATGCGCATAGGAAACAACAGAGCTACAAACAGCTTTTTGGCTTCATCACAACACCAGGTTGTGTGGCCATTTCTTGCCGCTGCCAGTGTGACAGTGTGAAAACTGCATTCCGCCCACCCAACCCATCATCACAGACGCACAACAGATGCAGCATCACCAAAGATGGATTATTTGACATGAACGCGGATCGTCCAACGACATGCATTGTGGCTTCTGACCTTTCCAACCACCAACCCCCCCCCCCTCCCCTCCTGTTGTAGGGCGGGCTCCCCCGTCTGATCGAGTGGGTGGGTGGGTGTGTATGTTTCTGTGTGGTCACACATGAAAGAGAAGCCAGTGCTGTGCGTGAGCGGTGGGTGTCTTGACATGAAACTATTATTTGCCATCTTGTTGTCAGCCTGTGACACAATCAGCATGTTATGTATGAGGGCAATGCAGAATCTTCTGCACCTAAATCAGTTTGTCTGATAGAGCCCAACCGACACATGGGCCAATATTAGCCAATTGTCTGACTTTTTTTGATGACATCGGCAATTATGCAGCTGATGTGTCCCGATTTTTAATCACTTTCAAACTGATGCCTACATTTTGGGCATGTCATTCATTATAGGCTTTTATTAAATGTTTTAATTTTAATTGTACAAAATATCAGTAAAAATATTGGTCAGCGTGGTCTAGGGCTCTCTAAAAATCAGACCCAAAAACCTGTCATGGGTCGGGCTCCAGTGTCTGATGGGTTTGACTGAGGCCACAGGCCAGTCTGGTTTCCCACCGACCAGCACAGTCTGTGATTAGCTGGATTAAGTGACAGCTGCCCAAATGACTGGAGCTAGATAGATGGATAAATGGGGGGAGGGAAGAGAAGAGGCTACCAAACAAAGACCTTGTCCCCCGCACCATAACATACCAGCCCACCCCCCCTTCATTCAATAAGCAGTGGCAGTGCAGGGTTGAGTTGGTTTGAGTAAGCAGGCATACGTGCGTGTGCACAATCCACACCGTTGCAGGCTCGACCAGCTAAATGGCCAGTTCATGTCTATGTGCCACACTGATTAATTCACAATTCAGACATTCAGCAGACTGCAGTTAAAGATGTTGTAATGACAGTTAAATACAAGCAAATCAATCCAACACCCACGCTATGACTTGATGGAATGCACCAATCAAAACTGTGACCCTGGGTCCTTGGGGATGTACCCTGTCCAAGTCAAATCTCCCAAACTCTGGCAAGCCCTTCCCCTAATGGATTACAGGATTTACTCAAAGAAATCCCTGTCAAGCTGCGATGAGGGGACTGGCTATAGCCTGTGTTTACATATCACATGTGACTTTGTGTAATTGCGTATGTGTGTCTGTGTCCGTTTTATGATGCAATCATTTGGTTCGCCATCCTTTGCACCATGTGTGCATCAGAATGTACACCAGCCCTCGCCAAGAAGCGGAAAACAAGAACAAGAATGTTGTTTTGGGTAAAAAATTATATATATATATATATATATATATATTAGGGCATTCACAAATAGTGATTTTTAGTATTCGAATTATTCAACCTCAAAGTATTCGAATAGTCGAATATTCGACAGGACTGGCCAAACTGTCAAATATTAAGTAAGCAAGAAAAAAGAAAATAGCCGATCTACATGTGTTAGCATGTAGATCTGCTATTTTCACAATATTTATCTGCGGAACCGAGTAAGGAACAGAGATTTGTCACTCAGGACTGTACTGGTGACGTAAGCATTGGATGGTGGGGAGTGGACAGTGGGCTGGGCGTCGTGAGGGGAGAGCCACAGGTGCAGGTTCCCACGCCAGATGAAGGGGCGGTGGTGGTGGTGGGGAGAGGGGTGGGGGCTGCTGGGTGCAGAGAGGGGGATTGGAAGGTAGCCATTTAAATTAGAGGACTGGGAACTGAGTGAGGTTGCAATGGGAAGTGGAAGCTGGGGTGGCCTGGGGTCAGTAGGGCTACTAATCTACACTTCTTTTCAAGCTGAGGTTTCGAGTGTGTGTGTGTGTGTGTGTGTGTGTGTGTGTGTGTGTGTGTGTGTGTGTGTGTGTGTGTGTGTGTGTGTGTGTGTGTGTGTGTGTGTGTGCGTGCGTGTGTGCGTGCGTGCGTGCGTGTGTGCACCATGTGCATTTGCTTTCTAAGAAATAGGCAAATATGCGTCCAAGCCTACATTTAAGTGAGTCAGCATGAAGCTTTGCATACAAGTCAACGATAAGCTTATTAGGACACTACAACACACCATTATTTTGTTGCCATTGGTTAAAATTTGACATTTGATAAAAATGCAATACTGGAATTCCTCACATCCCTTGGAAACACCTATTCTTTATGTGTGTTTTGGCCAGTTAAAGGAAATTACTACTGAATTCTATCAAGCAAATTAAGTACAACAATACACCGGGCACCAGTCACCCATCACCAGGTTGGACGAGTCGGGACATTGGACCCCCAACAACCTTCTAGAACAGGGGTAGGCTAGGCAACCTTAGGCACGGGTGCCAACATTGGCACAGGGGAGGGTGATCACTGGCACTCTGGCAGAAAAACAAATATTGTTTTAAACGTGGTCAATTAAATAAAGTCACCCAATTTGCAGCAAATTACATCCTGCACATTATTCTACATTAATAAAAATTCTGAACTTTGACTGGGGAGGGAGTCGGGGAGTTAGGTGGGTTAGTCTAATGATCCTGTCCTGACAATCAAAATATGTCAGAGTTTTGTGTCATCAAAATGTATGTTGACACGGCACACTGACTATCTAGAAAAAAATAAAATAAATAGAAGATGGAGGAGTTGGTTACCCAGAGTGGCAACCCGTCTGCCATGCGCACCTTTACGTTTGGTTTTGACAGCCCCTGAGGAAGATGGAGTACAGCAGACACACCAACTGAGTCACCAAGCAATTTCCGGCCAGGTTGCAGACAAAAAGGAAAGGTTCTGCAAATTATTCATATTGGTATTCTATTAATAGGCTGAATACATTTATTTCCTTCAAGCTATGAGCCACTCTGTCATCTCGACTCGAGGTGACCCAGAGTTCCTTCTTGTGGACAACGGTTTTATGCAGCTCAGAATATATGAGTTTTTATTAAGTGGATAATTTACTTTATTTTGTTTTTGAATTACGCAAGTGCAAGGGTATATGTGTGTGATAGTGTATGTAATGTATGTTACAAAGAAAGTGTGGATAGTTTACTTCCTATAAAGAAATGTAGGCAAAAGGGACAGCTTCCCAAAAGAGGGATATTTTCTATGGTCTGTGCTAGACTTGCGTGATATACCACAAGATCTCCAGGAGGCACTGTGGGGGGTGTGATATAGACCAATATTTTGTTTACAAACATCGAGACTAAATGCACAGGTGACTGTATCATGTAATCAATTCCCAACAGATCCCCAAACCTGTTGTTTTGGGGAGCGCTGGTTTCAGTTCATTCAACCTCCTCTTGTGTTTAGTGAGGTGCACCCATGGGTGCGCCCTTATCGAGACATATATTTCATTGCGCAGCGGTATTGCGCGTCAAGAGAAGCTGATATACGAGCACACATGGCGTCACCAATGCAACTGTTCTGAGCTTGGTGGTCTGCACGTGATATCCATTCTTAATAAATCTTTGCTCATTTAACGTCTCTGGGATATATCTGCATGGTTTACAGAAGACATAATCTCTATAGTAGCCTACTCCAACCAGCTAAAATCAGTCAGAAGAAAGCTCAGTGAAATCAACGCCTCCATGGACAAGTTTAAGTGTCAAAGAAAAACGTAACCTCTTATATTTGGGAATATTCCAAATAGGGATGTGTAAAAGTGACAAAGTATAAAATCCATTAATAACGATTATTATCATTAAGCCTGTCCTGGACAGGGGTCTCCGGACGTAAAAACAAATGATGATGGTCTATAACTAATGGATCATGTCTCTTGTAGGAAGCCGTATTCCACTCAATACAATTAATACTGTATTCGAATCGACTAGTTATCATCTGACAATCGGAAATAAAATTTTAGAAAATGTGGTGGTACGCTTATACGTGATTTGTAATCATTGGGCTAAAACATGTAAAACGCCAGCATGTTCCTTGACTCACTTTCAACCTCCCCACATTGGGAAAAAAATTCACTGCAAAAATAGCAGATCTACAAGCTCACAATACGTCGCATCGCAACACCTTGTGAGCATGTAGTTCGGCTCTTTCCCCTGTTCCTCGTACAACAAAGTACAGTAAATAGGGCATATGTGGTTAAGATGTCTTTCACCACTAGCCAACTCTTTCCCCCTCGTCAATGGGAAACACACTGAACGTCCTCCATCCTCCAGGCCTTACCACACTCGGCTCCGTGGGGAGTTCCAGTGACAGCTCCTGATTTATTGCCCTCTGCAGGACATAAGGTCGTCTCGATTCATCCCGTGGCCAGTAATCGCTGCATGTAATCTTCATTAATCTGGGATGTCAATCCCAGCTTTCGGTTTTACTGGGGCTAGATCTATGGAGTACCGAAATCTGACGTCAAAAACCACGCCTCCAGGGTCATGAAGACTTCTCTCTCATTCAACATTTTATAACCATGAACCGTGAATGAGTCTGGCAATTTTACTCATATGGTTATGAAGTATCCATCAGCTGATGTGAAAAAGTACAAATGCAACCAATGAAAGAAAACAAAAGGCTGCCTACAAATCGACAATTCTCAAGCGTATAAATTACCTAGCGGCTACATCTCCCTTTACACACGCGGTCGCTGCACGGCGCCATGACACATGTAATCAACAACGTCACATGTTGCATTGGATATACAGTATCTTTTTGATGTATGAGAGCAAGTTTCAATTCTCTGTGATTCTCACCGATTACAAATCTCAGGAATTTTTTGACAAGAGTGTGATTCAGTGGGGTCAGTGAATCATGCGATTTCCTACTGTACTTTTCCAACGCTACTTCAGAGCGCTAATAAAATGTCCCCCCAAAACAAACTGTATTGACGCTTCCAGAGATTTCCATCTCCAAGTATGCATCTGTCGGATCGGGCGGTTCTGGACAACAGAGTATCCGACAGACTTGACACCGCACTTCCTCAAGTCCTCTGAGATGTATGCACAAAGTTTGATTGGTCAGACATTTCTCGACTGAGATACGCGAAGGACAGACACACTCAGTCTTGCTTGCACGCACATACGCACTCAAGAGATATCATGAATTGCACGCACATACACCGAGATATCATGCATTTTGAGTAGAAGCGAGTGTGCAAATTATGGATGTTAACATTTCATCTAAAATCAATTAAGAAATTATTTGATTAAAATAAACGATTATAATTAATCTTTTTTTTTTTACTTTTAATTATTTTCCCTAGTGAAAGTTACAGGTATGGTGTGTGATATCAAATGTGAGATTAACATGATCACAGTAATCCTTAATCATATTCCATCATATTCAAGGGCTTTTGGAGAGAAATGACACAGACTCCATAGAGCACTGCAAAGGGAAGGTGTGTGTGTGTGTGTGTGTGTGTCTGTCTGTGTCCGACTGAAGCTTGTTGACACTCGTTAATGTTATATACATCAAGGCAATAATGTTTCTGCACTCATTTTCGGTTTCAGACAAGAATTTTCCATTTGGTCCTAAAAAAGCTTATCAATTAATCGGTTAATCAATCAATACGGTTATCAACTATCAATTAATTAATTGATAATTTGCATCCCTAGTGCAAATCCAGCCATAAGGATATATACTGATGCCATCAGGACATAAGACACAAGGACAGACAGATACAGACTACAGAGATCTCCATATACAGGATAAAAGGGATACAGATAGTCAGATACTGTAGATGGGTACAACGGGTTCCCATTCCTGACTTGCACCGTTGACTTGCATTGTTCCATTCCCAACTCGCACCCTTGACAGAACTGCCGGACTCAAAAAAATCTTCATGACCTTCAGTACGCAATAAGAATCGGGCATCAAGCCAAGCCAGGGGCAGTGGCAAAGGCAGTCTCCAGGCCCTTCTGTGACCAAGTCTCACTTTCGTAGTACAAGGGCTATCACCCGAAGCCCGGTACATCTCGCCAGGCCCCCACCACCCCATGCCAACCTCCTGTCTTCCATATACCAAGCAATTCCTAGCACAAAGCCCCCATACCCAGTTCGCCACACCACAGTATAATGTGATATTAACCCACCAGCCAAATTAATGATAAAAACAATTGCCAAGTTGCCAAGATTTGCTTTGAAAGTTGTGATCTACAAGCTCACATGTGATGCACATGGAGCTTGCAGATCGGATATTCTGCCGTTACTAAATGTAACCAAATGGACCCTTTTTGTGAACTAGAAAACAGTGTGGGCTCGCAGAAAGCAAATGTCAGTTTCCAACTTCAATTAAGTACCTTGTTTCCTAGCTACAGTAGTGTTAGCTCACTAGCAGTTGTTTGCACAGCATACAATACATTTCACAGGTGAACAGAGCTGAAAGATAATAAGGCATATTGTGGGCTTGAGGCAAATGTACAGGAGCTGTCCATGGTGCAACACATGAAACACCCCAAAAGTGTTAATAGCTTCAGCTGTGTTCACCAATCAAATAGCAGCAATATTTTTTTATTTTTTAAGCCCCCTCCACCCGAACCCCTACC
Organism: Nannobrachium achirus; assembly: GCF_963921795.1. NCBI lineage: Eukaryota > Metazoa > Chordata > Actinopteri > Myctophiformes > Myctophidae > Nannobrachium > Nannobrachium achirus. The sequence goes on from NC_137823.1 coordinate 49,252,284, forward strand.
CCAAACTTTTCACATTGGCCTGTTAAAGCGCCATCAGGAGGCCGATTTCATTACTCTTACAGATTTTGTTTAAACACGCAAATCGGTACAGTACTACATCTCTATAGTCATGTAATCAAGAAGGATCTGTCCGATTTTTCACATTCCATCCTGATTGGCATTTAAAGTTTGCAGGAGTGGCTTGTTTTGAACAAAATGCCTCAAATCATGAATGCAGCGTCCGATTGCTGTGAAACTTTGCATGCACGTCCCACAAATAAACATATATCATCAACATTAATCCCTCAGCTTCAACAGATTCAACTCACCTCCATATAATGACTGAATTCCAAACATTGCTGGCCCACAATAACCAACCTGAGAGTGATCTGTGCTCCGAGGAGCATATTTTCTAGTTGTTATTTTTCTTTCTTCTACAGAATCGTGGTCCATGGTCCATAAGAGTCAATGTAGGGGTCTGTACATGACATGATGCACTGCTCTGAAGCATACTGTAGTTACTAAGAAATGTACAGTTAAACCAAGAGAAGCAAGGGCATGCAATGCATTCTCCATGGTTCAACAAGCTTTCCAGAACCATACACTAAAAACATTAGGTTAGTAAACAATGTTAGCCCCTAACAATGTCACCTAGCATGCTAATTAACAATGACAGATTGTCTGATTCAAAGGTTGCTGCACCACATTAGGGCAGAACGCTCCTCTCGTCTCATCTGAAGCTAGGCCCCCTCAGGGATAGATCTATGGTCCTCTGTCTAATGGCTAATGGGAGAATGGCTTCACCCTGAGCACTCTATGACCAGTGGCCTGCTGCTGCTGCTGCATCAGTTAGGCCAGTGACTATAACAAACATTTTAATTTCAAGGAACCCCAAATTGATATGTATTTGGTGTTATTGCTGATAGCAACTTGTGAGTGTGATGTGGGATAATTTTAACAAGCTAGATGACAGAACAGTGAAGTGAAAAATATGCAGGGTAAACTGTAAAAACCCTACTCAGTCACATCCATAGTCGGACAGCATCTGCAGTCGTGAACCCGTTTAACTGTTAGTAATAGGGGTTGCAATTTCTTAACATTTACCTAAACATCCGTAATAGCTACTGTGAATAAATTTGTACTTAATATACTCCCAACAAAATAATAATCAAGTCATTTTGACATTTGTCAGGATGGTATTACTTCACAACAAGATACAGTGTCTAGATATCACTCTTCTACCTTGAGGTCCAACCTCCACACACACACAAGGAATTACTCCAGCAATAGAACCTCCATGGGCTGTGTCAGATGTCACCGGACAGCGGTGTGCCGTTATCGGACACTCTCCTAAAACTTATCCCCACCTCCAACCAGCCACTATGCTAGTGACCCCTCTTGTTAACAAGCTGCTCTTGATGGGTCTAGATTTTCAACAGCCACTATACAGCAGCTGGTTTAATGCTGTGCTGCAGTGAGACAATAAGACACAAGACAGATATTTCTACCCAGTGGAAAGCATAAGCTTCGCATACGCTTAGGGCCCATAAAATATTACCAGTGAATATTAATTCACCTCCTGGCGTGGTGTGTGAAAATGAATTCTGAGAGCAGTTGGAGACAAAAGGACAGTGCAATAACTTGACTGTGTTGTGGAGGTGTGGCTCTGGACACAGTTGCTTACTGGAGGCCCTGTGCCAAAGAGATGTCGCGCTGAACGCAAGGCACTTGGCTGGTATGCACTCCAACTGTGTGTACACACACATGGCCCATTGAGCATGCTGCTGCTATGCCAACAGGGTCATTAAGCATGCATTTGCAATACAACAAACTCCTCCCCTCCAGGAGCCAATTAAACCAGCATGAGCCGAGTTTGCAATCCGATATGCAAAACAAACACACCTTACCAATGCACACTCACAAACAAACAAAAGACATAAATGCTATTGCAAGCGTCTCATTATGCCCAACTAGAGAAACATTTTTATTGCGGACAAAGGCTTCACAACCTAATCAAAGTCTTTTGATAGAAGACAGGAGATAGTGAGTCAAAAGTATATTTTTGGGGCATGGCTCTGCAACTTCGCAAGGTGCTAGCCTACCTACATATCAACTGTTCATGCATCTTGTTCAGCCTTTAGTTGTACAAGATGCTTAGTTTGGTGGGTTTATTTATTCTCTGTAATATTACACCACACAATGCAGTGTAAGCTTGTAGTAGCTCTATCGATAGCCTGTCACCTTCTTTCTGGCAAGTAACACCTCTGCATGGAGAAGATAAATTATGCTTTAGGAAATTACGGTTAAATGCAGTAACAGTGCTGTGCATCTGTGATAAAGTGATGGAAAGATGTGCTGAGTTACATTACCTGGTGTAGCTCTAAACACGCAGGTGATGTGTATTACATTATGGACGATTCATTTAACATTTGGCACGAAAAATATAATCTTGTTGGCCACATGCTCTGGCCAAGAAAATGCCTAGTGGAAACCCTGATCCCACTAGAACCGTGCGTCCTCTCAACTGCGTATGCATGCACACACAACCTCACTGTCACTCTCCCATACTTGCTTCACCAGTCAAATGTTTTTCCAGCAAATCTCTTACACCAACATTATTTTTATGAAGCATTTTGTTTATGAAACAATTAGAAAAATACCAGTAGATTACTGGCTTTACATGTGAGTGGGGAAGTGGTTTAGCTAGTGCATCAATAGAATAGTCCTTCAACATGAATGGGTTAGCCTTGCTCTTGATGAAAAGCAGCAGGCAACCTGGCTGTTAAGCGAGCTGCTTCCAGTAAAGTCCCATTATCATTTCAAACAAGTTCAAAAGTACTAGAGTGACCATTTGACTGGTCATGTAATGACAGCACCTGCACACATTAATTGACAACAGAATGCCATGGGCCACACAGCACATGCAGCTTTGACAAACCCAACAGGCAACAACAAAAAAACAACAACATCCCAAATTAAATAATTGTCCCCCTTGAACAGAATGGAACATATCCCCTTGGCCTTTAGGTCTGACCTAATGGAGTTCAAGTCTCCCATCATTGTCGCTGTGTGAAGACTTCCCCTAAGACAACGAAACCAATTTAGCAATCACTCTTCCCCGTGCTAAGTACATATTAAACTATATATCAGGAACAGTGTTCATGATATGCGATTTGATGTTGGCGCTTCAACGTCTGCCCTAAGCTGGTCTAAAGTCCAGCAGTGAGTTATTTCCTTCCCATTTAGAGAGAGCTTTATTCTAATGCACGCCTAGTCGCCTACGTACCTGTAGGCAGGTTCACAACAAGTGCATCTGTGCCAGATTCATCCACATGCATTGAGCAAGTGCCCACTGACACCGAGAGCATGAGCTTACTCTGCCATGGGGCGAAATGAGACACTTTTGGCTCTCCATAGCAGACCTTCAGCTAAAAGCTGACATTGCAGCATGCTGTGTGTAGATGATTGGACTTCAGTGTTGTTAACGTAAGAGATGATTTGACTCAGAAATGTGTCCCGATTGTCTGCTTTGAAAACAATTCCAAACCTCAATATTTCAAATATACCTCTCATCATGCAAGAATGTCATGAATCCATGTCTACTTATAGTGCCATTATAGAAGCAAATCTTTGGTATGAACTAGGCTTAGACACGTTAACAGCTGTTAACATCCCATCTCCACCTGACAAGTTCAAACATCAAGCACCAATTAACACACAGCCAGAGACCCAGCACAAGCTTGTTATGACTCATTACCTTGAGGATTCCTGGCTGTTGATTTGCTGTTGATCAACTAATTGCAAAATCAATAGTAAGGACAGCTGAGCTGAGTAGCATGTGAGGCTTGAGTACATTTTGCCTCAAATATTCCTTGCAAGCACAAAACCTTAAGTGGTGGTCAAGTACCTGCCCACCACTGTGGAAGCTAGTTGTTCGATTTCACTGCAGTGCATCAATCTTTGTCGAGCATCTACAGTATACAAACGATGATATTTGTCATTGCACATACTTCTACAAGCTGGGGTGGCACCTGTTAAGGGTGCGTTGTGTGTGGGAAGTGTTAGGGTTGAATTACTGGTATAACAATCCACAAGTGCAAACCCCGGTTTGTCTTATAGGGTTGGTTGGGTATTCTGAGATCTAGAGCCAAATTAGATTATAGCTCGACTCTTGCCCAGTTGGTTAGTAAGTTGGTCCAAGGCAACTTCTTAGAAAGTAATTCTCAAGCAATCCCAATTATTAACCGACTGGAACGTTCATTAACTTTTTCCCTGCCAGATTATTTATTTATTTATTGGGTCTGGTGCCATCAAAAAGCGGCTTACCTTTGTGACGTTATAGTAGACAGATACACTTTCTTTTTTTTCTTTTTTTTCTTTTCTTTTTTTTAAGTGCCTGGTCTGCGCTTTCGCAGACCAGGCAGCAGAGGGCGGCGTCATGCAAGGATTAATGTGAATTTGGCTGGTCCCGCTTCCCTTACATTGAGAGCACACTCTGGCCATTGAGCCTTCCGTGTTGAGAAAATCAACACGGAAGAGAATTGGTCTCCGTTGATGTTAATGCATAATGGATTTTTAAGACCATCCCTGCAGACGATGTGATTACAGTACACTGCGGCGCGACCCCTCATCAGCTTAAGGACATCAACAAGGTAAACGAACGAACGGCCGTATTGGCGCGGCTCACTCTCGAGAATTGGGGCGAACAGGAACGTCCAAAGCAGTATAAGAGTTAAGATAATTCACTTAAATAGGAAGAGAATGATGAAAGGATGACGTGGGCAAGTCGTCACTCCTGACAGGTTTTCTGAGATATAGAGCCAAATTAGATTATAGCTCGACTCTTGCCCAGTTGGTTACTAAGTTGGTCCAAAGTAACTTCTTAGAAAGTAATTCTCAAGCAATCACAATTATTAACCGACTGGAACGTTCATTAAGATAATTCACTTAAATAAGAAGTGAATGATGAAAGGATGACGTGGGCAAGTCGTCACTCCTGACAGGAAGAGTGCGTCCAGGTGGGGGCTCCTCACTGGCAGGTGAGCCAGTGGGAGACAACAGCAGTGAAAACACAAAGAAATGTGTGAGGGGAGGAATTAATTGGCATAATGACTAAATTAGGGAATAACGGGGAAAAAAAACAACACCAAAAGATTTGGTCAATAACTGGCGAGACCTCACTCTTAGGTCTCCTGTAGTAGTAAAGAAGTAGATGGAAGAGGATACATCTCTGCACTATCGATGGAGCTGATGCTGTTCAACATCTAAATTCACAATCTAGCCGCAATAACATCATGTAAGTGTGGCTACGCATACGACCTGGCCATTTTACTCAGCAAGTCTTCCTAGGGAGCATGAAACTTCTGTCTTCATACCTGAAGAACTGGCGACTCAAGCTCAGTGTTGAGAAGGCCGTAGCAACAAAGTTCCACCTCTACAACAAGGAAGCAACCAGCAGAATTAACGATGGTTGACAATGCAGTCAACCGTTTGAGTTCCAGCCCTCCCTGACTTATCTTATGTGTGAAGCTCGATAGAAAACTATCCAACAACACCTGGACAGTGGAAGGCAAAGACCACCACCCGACCCGCACTGCTATGCTGTCTAGCCAGTACTACATGGGGAGCCACCGCAAAAACACTGCGCATCTCCATGGCCCTGGTGTTCCCCCCAGCCCAGTATTGGGCCCTGGTATGGAGCCACATGTCAAGAGGTTGGACGCTGCCCTCAACACTTCCTTATGGACCGTCTCTGGATGCCAACGAGCCACTCCAACTGCCTGTCCTCGCTCTAGCAGAGGTCAAACGAGAAACAGCGAGGACAGGCTGGCCCTCGCTCGGAAGGCACAGATGAGGGAATCCCACCTCCCTCACAAGGTCGTCACGGAGACACCACAGCACACGCGCCTCAATTCCCGGGGCCCCTTTGCCACACAGGCCCAATAACTGCTCTGCACAATATCAGTTGACACCTACCTCCAAGGCTTCCTGGGTGAAGACAACATGGAGGGACCAGTGGGAGGCAGAAGAACCATCTAGGCTTCACCCCTACATCGTAGATCCGACAGAATGTCTTGGCCAGCACCTCCCCCACAGGGAGAGCCAACCCCCAACCGCCTGAGGACAGGTGTGGGACGTTTCGATGCAGCAATGCAAAAGTGGGGTCTCATAGACAGTGCTACCGATTTCAGGTCTGGGCTTAAAACACTAATGTGTTACAGTATCATCATTTTCTAGGGACCGCCTGGCACTCCCTTAAGGATCCATGAAGTCCCCAGACAAACCTTTGAGAACCATTACTATAATAAATTCAGATAAGAAACCAAATGATGAAGGCCACTGTGTTCATGGAAACATTAGTACACTTGCCATGCAAGCGCATTTCAAAGCCATCTGTATGTTTAAAAGAATAGTCTAACAAGAGCATATGTAGACCATGATAAACTAATAATAAAGGCAAATAAATGTACCCTGTGCCCCGCGAGTGGCTCGCTCAGCACAGAAACCCCCAGGGCACAAAGTGAAGGAGGGAGGAGGGGGGAGCAACCACGACAACGGAACATTAATTGTTTACTAGAGGCCTATCAAACTGTCTCCTAGCAACTGCCCCGGCAAGCTCCCCAATCAGGTGTGTCTTAACCGTGGCAGTTCTGGTTAGCCTTGGGTTGTGTGTGTGTGTGTGTGTGTGTGTGTGTGTGTGTGTGTGTGTGTGTGTGTGTGTGTGTGTGTGTGTGTGTGTGTGTGTGTAAAACATGTCTTTTTAACCCCCTGCCACAGTTAAGAATGATTGAAATAACAGAATCAGTTAGGCTCATCATACACAGCAGTGTGACACTGTGGCTCAATGCACAGTGAGAAGAAATAGTAACCACTGCCTGCCAATTCATGTACATACAGCTACCACGATTAATAAGCCAACAATATTCAAATTATTTTGGCCATGTTCCATACTACAACGCTTCTGCACACAATGCCACACCATTCTCAAATGAATGTGTATCTCGACGATACCAGCCCTTCTTCAAAACATTCACTTCTCCAGAGCAGTTGTGCTGACATCCTGTACAGAAATACTTGAGCCTTCACTCCTACAGATGATGGTTGAGTTCAGAAAATAACCGCTGCAGTTATAGGAGCTGGCAAGCGCAGATCTAAAATACAGTAACTTTCAGATTTACTGTACCAATCATTTTTTGGGGGTCAAATATGCAGCCTACCATTACGCATTGCCATTCGCTCTGTGAGCATGTCTGGCACACAAGCATCCCTTTGCCAGCCCACTCTGTCCCAATACATAGCAGAGAGCAGATAGATTTACATACACGGCTGACTTCAGTTGGATGTACAGTTGATCCAGCTGGGACAGAGAGACTAAGGCCATGGCTACACGGAGCTGGATATTTCTGAATCTAGATTTTTTTTTTGGTGGGGCTTGCAGCCACACGAAGCTGAATATTTCGGCCGCGAAGCTGGATATTTTTGAAACCGGATAAATAAGTGGAGAGATTGAAAAATATCCGTTTCACTGGATCCGTGTAGACAGGGAACCCGGATATCTCTGAAGACTTTAATGTGTGTGTGCTTGTTAGACCTAGATATCTTTGTCGTGTGGACCTAGATATTTTTCTATGTGGATATCTGAAAAAACGGGATATATGAAATATCCAGCTCCGTGTGGACCTAAATATTTTTCTATGTGGATATCTGAAAAACCAGGATATCTGAAAAATCCAGCTCCGTGTAGCCATGGCCTGAGAGCAAGAGAGAGCGTGAGAGTGACCGAGAGATTCCACCAGCAATTTCATTAGCCTCTGAAAGGAAGGAAGGCTGTCGCTCTCCGGAACTGCAGACACTGTACGAGCCAACAAGATGGAAACACAATCAAGCCATGCATTAAGTCTGATTTATACTTAGTTGCACGCTGGTACTGCACACCGATAATAGCTGATCTACAAGCTCACAACACGTCATGAATGTTGCGACTTGTTGTTTGTTATCTTGTAGATCTGGAGCACAAATAACTATGATATTAACTAATACGGCTTTACACTGTCTCTGGTGCCTGCATCTAGATAACTAGTCTACACCCCATCCCTTGTACTTGCATAAAAATAACAAAAGAGGAAATACAATAATAGGGTTCTACTTCTAGCCAAGCTCGCAAACTCAAGCTTCTCCAGTTAAGTCTAGACACCCCCCCCCCCACACCCCCAATTTCTATTGTATCAAATCAATTAAACAGATTAATTATCATGGAAGAGCATACCTCATAAATGTTAATGTACTAGCCATATATTTGTTCCAACTCTTAACTATCATGAGGTACACAGACTACACACACACACACACACACACACACACACACACACACACACACACACACACACACACACACACACACACACACACACACACACACACACACACACAGTATGTCAGTGACTTGAATTTCCTTACAAAAGAAACCTTGGCTACACACAATGATCTACCTGCCAAACACCCATACGGCAAACCAATACAATAGACATTACCTTGTGACTGTCTCTATGGTACATGGATCATAAAAATCACTTTAGATGGTGTCTCCCATAAATTCAAAACCATAAAAACCAATTGCAGGGTGTATCGGGCAACAGTAAGCCAAGTGTGGTCGATCTGGCTGACGAGACAAGCCAGAGCTGGAAATGCCTCTAGGAGCATTATTAAGGAAGCGTTTCTTAAGCGCAGATAAGCATCACACAGCACAAGTATCGCATGCCCGGCAGCAATACATACACATACAATAAGTCATTCGCGAAACGCGATTGCATCGCGCCAGTGTGCCAATAACCGGAACGAGAGGGGGGCTACCATGTCTCCGCTCCCTCTGGGTATGGAAGTGGCCTAGCCAAGTGCGAAAATAGCAGAAATGACAGAAAAGAGAATCTGCATGAGCAAAGACAGCATTCCTATGACTACAATATAGAGTCGTGACAGACAGCAGAGTCCAGTCCATGCTGGCTTCCACAGGGCTCGGGCCGGGCAGCTGGCCAGCAGAAGACAGTCCACTACACTGCATCTTTGTTTCTTCAGTGAGTAGCAACAATGCCACAGCCAGTAGCCCTGTAGGGCTTGCTGTGACATCTGGCACTGAAGCATAGTGCACTGTTATCAGCCACGAGCCACTTAGCAGGACGACAGCAGACCAGAATAGGTCTCTCCACCTCTGTCTGGAGGTGCTAAAGTCAATATGTCAAAATGAAAACGAGGACAAGGGGTTTATCCCGAGTTCATATCATCTGCCCATCCTCAGTACTCTGCCAAATCATCATAATACAGTCACTGACATCCAGTTTTAGAAATAGACACCGTTAGTGACAGCCTTACAAGATCACAGAACGTTCAGTACAAAAACTGGGTTAAGAGCACCATCTTGCACTTTTAATAGGCTATTAAGTAGCTACCTGACTAGGATAAATCTTCATTTTGCTTTCAGAAAAGAGACTAGCACTGCAGCCCAGCCTACTTTTGTTTCTGCACCATGCACTTCTTCACCTAATTTCTTTATGCTACCCAAACGCCCGTCAAATAACATTCGATGAATGGTGTCGCAGGACACCTGAAAACATAAAGATTGTCAACTCGCAGTCGCAGCCCAACATGGCACTCCATCCATCCTGTACATCAACGTCTTAACAGTAGCCTACAACAGCCATCACTCATCCGCGGTGAGATGCTTAATTGCGCCGTGTGGGCCACCTGGCACCCAGACCGACAGCAGCGGCAGCAGAGGCTGAGCTGCTGTGCTGAGAAGTGAGGTGTCAAAACCAGCCAAGGCAACTATACGATAAAAACACACAGCCTGGAGGCACCAATCATTCTGTCTTATTAACACCGCGTCTTTCAGGCTGCTTCGAAGGCTCACACGAAAATGAGACTCATTTATTGTTGTTACGGAGGATTAATAGGCCAAAGGACCCGTCCCTTGTACACAACACAATCTATAACGGAGACTTCCCTTTCCACCAGGTGTGTCCAAAATGCGGGCCGTTGACAAATTGTATGCGGCCCGCGGCTTCATTCCTAAATTATGCTATAAACGACCTGGCAGCACCATCAAACAAGAATATTGTATAGTATAATTTGTCAGGATTCCTTGTTGGCTGTTGTCTCATTCTGAAGGGGTCAAAGAAAGGCTATTTTGTTGTATTTTTTACCTTGCACATCTGGTTACCTTTAGTAATGTGAGTTATTTGTGTTCAGAGCACTCACCTGACAAAAGACCACTGATATTAAATATTGATGATAATTAAATTAAATATTGTAATTGTGATGCATAAAGTATGTATGTGACTTTGTTATGGTCCAACCGAAAGTAAATTGTCAGGAAATATAGTCGGCCCTTGGGTGTTTTATAGCTCCTTTCGTAACCTCTCCCTCCGCTATATAGCTCCGAGATGAGGTTCCTCTGCATCAGCTGCCCAAATGAGATATCTCTGGTGAATGTTCGCCACGCTTACATGATTCTTACCTTTACCGCACATCGTATCCAAAAAGTAAAGGTTGTTTTAGCGTCTCTCAGATGTATAGTTTTTCCCAACTATACATCTGAGATTTTACGGAAGCAGCAATGCGCATGCGTGACTGGCAACTAATCAGTGTTCTCAGGAATGTTTCGCCACCAAGCAGTCAGGGTGCAAAAACTGGCCACAGGCTGACTGAAAACAGGGATTTAAAATCTTATTTCAACCCATCGCTTAGATTTTCTCCATCACTCAAAAACTATACATCTGAGATACGCTAAAACAACCTTTACCTTTAGGATACAAGAATCATGCAAGCGTGGTGAACATTTGCCGGAGAAATCTCATTTGGGCAGCTGATGCCAAGGAACCTCATCTTGGAGGTATAAGCGGAGGGAGGTTCCGAAAGGAGCTAGGTGTTAATATTTTCTAATGTGGCCCCGTTTGAAAAAAGTTTGACACCCCTGCAAAGCCCCCACCACACACACATACACACAGGCACACACCAATCTAATTAGCCTATGGTGGCCTTGGCAGGTGCAGGTTTGTGGACGGGAACAAAGCCAACCTCATGCATCAAGGCAACTTTAAAATAGGGCCAGTCAGATAACATTCGGAAGCGCTGTGGCTTTGCAACTGGATCCTTAAGACGGAACATGCGATCACTCTTGTTAATGTCTTAATTGGAACAGGGAACACAAGCAACTCACCGGCCACGCGAACTGGAACGGAATCGAAATCTTGCCGGCGTCGTCGACCTTATTGGGGTTTTTTGTGCTTTTAAAAGAAAACATATTTCCACCGAGAACGCCGGTAGATCCGTCCCCGTACGTGCAGTGTCCCGTGGCGGTGACCTCCGTCTGGTATTCCTTCAGGCAGACCTTGAAGTAAGTGTCGCACTCGTCCCGGTTGCAGCGCAGGTCCTGGTGGTTCCTGGAGCCGTCGCAGCATTCCCCGTCCGCAAGCTCCCCGTTCACGTTCTCCACCGTGACCAGCTGGAGCTCGAAATAGCCGGTCGAGTGGGACACCTTAAATAAAAGGGGGGGAAAAACACATTAGAAAAGTGGAAGGAAATGTAAAGACCGCACAAGCATAGAAATAACTACCTGTGTGTAAAATCAGTAAAGTAGGCTAAGGTTGATGCAGGATTCATCTTACATCCAGATCCAGTGAAATAGATTAGATACCAGTGGTGTAAAGTAACTAAGTACATTTACTCAAGTACTGTACTTGAGTACAATTTTGAGGTGTTTGTACTTTACTTGAGTATTTCCAATTTCCAATACTTCTACTCCACTATGGTCTGGGATCCAAACATTGTGCTTTTACTCCACTACAATTGTGAATTAAGACTTTAGTTACTAGTTACTTTGCGGACATATATTATAATATAAAACATACATGAACCACTTTTGGCCCAAGCCTATTTTATACCTTGGCTGTTTGACAATAGCAGATCTATAAGCTCACAACTCATCGCAAGCTTGCACTTTTTTCTTTTGGTGTTTTAAGTACATTTTTTGATGCCAATACTTTGGTACTTTTACTCAAGTAGGCTTCATGTTGAATTCGGGACTTTTAATTTGTCACAGAATATTTCTATATTGCAGTATTGATACTTTTACTCAAGTAAAATATGTGAGTACTTTTTCCACCACTGGAAAAGTGGAAGGAAATTTAAGGCGATGCATAGAATTAACATAGGTGCGAAAAATCAGTAAAGTAGGCTAAGGTTGATATACATCCAGATTAGATACACGCCTATGATGATTAATTCCGAAATATTGGCTTGCATCATGACCATTTAATTAAACCCATAGCGGTAGCTAGTCAACAATTTAGACAATTAAACGCTCGAGATGGAGGTGGTGGTGGAAATGAATCGTTGCATGCAGCAGGCAATTGAATTGATGCAATGCAACTTAGAACTTGTGTGCGTGTGTGGGCCTAATTCTAACACATGTAAGGCACAACAGCTTGACAAAATGGAAGAGTATAGCCCTACATTAATTCCGCAAGACTTCAATCTTGTCATGGCAACACATGATCACATGTAAACTGACGGCCAATTATCGATTAATATGATGCGATCTACGCAATATTGGAAAGCAAATAAGACGTCCACGCCCACCAACTTTTGACATTGCCCGTTTTTAAGGTGCATCCCCAATTATTTTGACAACGTAATTTCATGCAAACGGGAGCCAGCTCTCCTTACCTCGGTCCATAACGTCAACAGCAGGCACACTCTTGGGAGGCAATTCCTAATCCCTGTACGATCCCACATGCCTCCGATTAATTAGAGTGACATAGGGGGAAAAGCGATGAAAAACGACAGAAGGCCGTTCACCGGCGACTAGTTCCTCCACTCCTGACATGCAAAAAAATCACATGCGTTATTTTTTTCCAACGTTGTACGTCCAGATTTCAGCGAAACATTACATGCGTGTTGGTGTGCCGAGCAGCCCGATTTGCAAGCGTTGAGTCTCCCTCCGTCAAATCTCTCCACACAGCAACTGTCTCACACACAGCCACAGCACGCCTGAGGAGAGGATGTCTGCCATGATTGGCAGCTCTACAAACCACTTACAGATCCGCCTGCGGCCACTCTCTGAGCCAACCGGATTACAGGGGGGCGGACGGTAGCTCCCAAAACTTGAATTGAATTGCATAGGTTTTTTTTTCTTTTTTTTAATTAATGCGGGGCTCGATGTTGACAAGCCGCATCCGCATCACAGCATGGTAAACTCAATAGAATTTAAATTAATTGAATCTAGACGATCACTGCAGATCATCATTACCACCACCAGTGGTGTAAAGTAACTAATAAGTGGGTGAGTCTACATTTACTTGAGTACTGTACTTTTTGAGGTATTATTATTTGTACTTGAGTATTTCCCATTTCTTTTACTTTTACTCCACTACATTTCAGAAGCAAATATTGTACTTTTATTCCTATTCAAATTACATTGATTTGAAAATGTTACAATAATTACTTTGCAGATTATTATTATTATTACAAAAATAGTACTTTAAATACATTTTGATACCAATTTTGTACTTTTACTCATTTTGATTTCTACATTGCAGTAGGCCTACTGATACTTTTGAAGAAGAAGAAGAAGATGATTACTTAAGAAATGTGAGTACTTTTTCCACCATGCACTGCAGATCATCATTGCCACCTTCAAATGACTTCATTCCCACGGAGTCCCACCTATTAATAATATAATATATATAATGTAATAGCCAGGCCTGACGCGATGAGTTATATTTACATTTCAAGGTAAGAGTCAAGAAAGACCTGGCTCTATGACATGACTTGAGACACTTTTTTGAAGCGGTCTCTGGTCTAGATGCCAGCCGCACGCCATTCAATAGCCTCTACTGCAGGAGTTCAGAGCGCCCTCTTCCGTGGACTCACTACCAACAATGCAATGTTTATTTGATTTTCTGTGCCAGTGGTGGTGAAATGTAGCCTATATAAATAAATGTCTGTCTTGCATATTATTTTCAAGATAAAAACAACTGATCATTTCAGTCACATCTCTAACTGTGTCTTTCTTTCCTTTTGATTGATTGAATATGCTACTTTATTAGCAGTTTGCATAGGAAAAGCACAGGTCTACTAGCCTACTAATAGGCTATAGGCCTATGATTTAAATCCACAATTGCTTGTTTAATTGGGATTCTTTTGTACTCAAATCACTTTCTCAATCCACGTTCACCCTTGAATGAATCAGGCTAATATTAGGCTATTAGCCACACACGTTGACACGTATGCCTACATGTAGCCACTTATCTTGGTGTATCCTCCATAATAGTAACCTACTGTACAATTAAGAATATCCAAATAAAAGGTAAAACTTAATATAATATTAACTGAACAGCAATAAGCACCTCAAACAAAAATAAGAATTGTAAAAATGCTGTATTATGGATTTGTAAAGCATTGGGAAAGGGCGAGGGAGAGAGGTGATCAAATATTCCCAGTGTAGGGCCATGCATAAAAAGATATGTACCCAGATTACTGCAGGACAGCCGCATGAAGCATGCTGTCCCTCATCTGAACAGCAAGTAAAACATTGGGTTGCTCCTAGTGCTCAGTGCAGTGCTGCTCACACAAAGAGGTGAAAAGAGCAAAAAGGCAAGTTGACCAGAGTCTGATGAATGAATGAAATTATGTTGCCAATTTGGTTGCAGACCCCATCTTAAAATATTTTGAGCCAGAGGCCCCTGTGCAAGATTTGTGTTGTCAAACATTCAAAACTTGTCACCTTGTTTTCAAGATTTTTTGAAAATTGCAAATCTACAAGTTGAGCGCTTGTAGACAGACTAATTCCAAAAGCCAGTGTATATAGTTTAAAGTGGCTAAACTGATGCTATATTAACTCCTGTTTTGCAGGGAACCCCTTGAAACCCCTCCATGGACCCCCTGGTTGTTCCCGGACCCCACTTTGAGAACCACTGTGTTGGACAGCCCCCCCTCCTCCTCGCTATCTCCCTGTGTCTGTCTCATCAGCCGACTGCCATGTCATCAGATAGGCCTGAAAGGAGTGTGATAGCCCGAGCCGCCACGCTCGCTCTGGCTGGAACGTTTCGCACGCTGTCACAAGTGGCTGTGTGTGTGCCTTAAGTTCCATCACACCTACTAAAGGACCCGAGGTGCTGAAGGGGCCGTGCGTGTGTCTTGTGTGCGTCACAGTATATATAGTACTGTCACTTGTGTGTGTGCGTGTGTGTGTGTGTGTGTGTGTGTGTGTGTGTGTGTGTGTGTGTGTGTGTGTGTGTGTGTGTGTGTGTGTGTGTGTGTGTGTGTGTGTGTGTGTTTAGAGAGAGCGTAGGCATATAAAGTCTACTGACTCTCTGTCTTTCTATATATACTGTGTGTGTGTGTGTGTGTGTGTGTGTGTGTGTGTGTGTGTGTGTGTGTGTGTGTGTGTGTGTGTGTGTGTGTGTGTGTGTGTGTGTGTGTGTGTGTGTGTGTGTGTGTGTGTGTGTGTGTGTGTGTGTGTGTGTGTGTGTGCGTGCGTGCGTGTGTGCGCACAAAGAGACAGTGAGAGACTGGAGTGTGTGCAGGAGGTTGGGTGAGGAGAGGAGGAGAAGGCGAGGATTAGGAGAGGGAGTAGAGCTGGGGCTCTGTGGGGGGCTTGCAGCCTCCGGGAGGGAGGGGGGTGAAGAACATTTCTTCTTCTCATCCATTTTTCATGGCTTTTCTCCTTTCAGATCTCCTTCTCTCTCTCTCTCTCTCTCTCTCTCTCTCTGTGTGTGTGTGTGTGTGTGTGTGTGTGTGTGTGTGTGTGTGTGTGTGTGTGTGTGTGTGTGTGTGTGTGTGTGTGTGTGTGTGTGTGTGTGTGTGTGTGTGTGTGTGTGTGTGTGTGTGTGTGTGTGTGTGTGTGTGTGTGTGTGTGTGTGTGTGTGTGCAACTGACGGCTAGATTCCCTTTTATCTTTTACTGATCTTTTGGGGACTCTCTCTGTGTGTGTGTGTGCGTGTGCGTGTGCGTGTGCGCGTGTGCGTGCGTGCGTGTGCGTGCCTGTGTGAGTGTGTGTGACATTACTATTGTTTTTCACCATAGCAACACCTGGTCCTAAGTGGATGCTCACTTTTGATCATCGAAATGTACAGTTACATTCTTTAGTTTAGATTTTTAGCTATTATTCAACATTTTTGATTAGGGTTTTAATGCTGCGCTTATGACATGTTCAAGATTTATTAATCATCATCCGTTACAGTAGCTGCACTATCTATAGTCATGAATGGATGACCGACTCAGAGAAACTGGATATTGAATTGTATGTTTCCAGGGGTTTAACATAATGACGTTAACTTGTTACATTTTGCAAAGCCCTGATAAATGTAAGTTATTAAGCAACGCATCCAAGGCAGACAGTGTATTCCTATATTGCATTAATCCAAACACACAAATTAACCTTTTTAAGTTGAACATCATAGAGCAATGTTGGCTAAATGAAAACAGACAAATCAACCTCTAATGCAGGATGCAGAAGGTGAATTGGGAAACAGCGACCCTAATCTCACTTTGACCCAACATGACCCAAGTGCTTCCTCTTAAATGCTTGATTTAGAGTCAGTTCAGAAAAGGTTGCTCTGTTAAACATCAATGATCAACATCATCTGTCATTTTCTCTGATCTGACAGGTAGAGGTTGATGATCATACATACAGAAAGGTTTCTTGAGTAGGATTCTTCTATGTATTGTATACACATAATCTGTATTTGTAATAATATTTGTAAATACATTGTGAGCATGTCGTTCGGAGTATAGGGCTTATTCGCACAGTCCAAAGCGTACAGTTTTGAGGTACCCATCGCTGCAGGTAACGCAGAGCATGAGTCTGTTCTCCCTACAGGAAACAGGTGTACATGCCTCACACACTCCTCACTGTTCAACAGCATGCGGGAGAAATGCCCTGTAGCTGCACTTTTTTAGTGTGTGTGAACAAACCATAAAAACACCCCGCCGCCACCCATACATTAGTTTGGACTTGGGAGGCATGACACAACAAAGGCTGGCAGAGGGATCAAATTCTTCACGCACACTGGTACATGCCACACAATAAAACACAGGGTGTTAATTTAGCTGTGAACAGTTACATACATTTTGTTGTGCAGGGCTCTTGAACTCAGCTGGGAGGGCAAATCTTGGACTCCATGCTGGTGGAATTTCTGTTTCAATTTGAGGAAGAAGTTGAGTAGAGATTACATTCAGCAATGATATAGTAGGCCTACTGTACATCGAAGGCCTCATCTATACGGTTTCTTTGTTTGTTTGTTTTGCCTTTCATATGAAATTCGAGGCCTCTGACCAAATCCAATGAAAAGTTGTAAATTGTGAAAATGAATACCGATGTATATAAATAATGCTGTGTGATACATATATCACACAGCATTATATCTGGGATCACATGAACATTGTCTGAGCCCCATGTACTCGCTGGGAGACTTTCTCTGCTGTTACACACAGTAAGATCCTATTAAATTAACAGCTAAATGCCCAATATATTAACATTTCTATCATCGTCTGTAAATGTTTTAAATAATGGCATGAAAAAATACCTTAACGGGTTGTTTCCATTTGTTTCATGGTTGGACTAAGCTATTGAGTGGCCGGAAAGAGCAGTTCCGCTGCTGACAAGGGGATGCGTTTGGGTTTGTCTAGTCCGGTCTGAGCCATCAGATGTCTCATACATACCCCCATGCTCCGCTCTGCTGCAGGTAATGTTTTGCGTCTTCTTTTGCAAACATTTCAGATTCCATACATGCCGATCCACATGACACATACTGTAACTGCTGGGACAGGGAGGTACTAGAAGAAACTACATACACCTTGAAATATATAAGTGAAGCTTTTCATCAAAACATTGTCATGGTCAATGGAGTCAATGATGTTTGTGGTCACCGTTTTGAAGACACCTTTGATATACCCTAATATGCATTAATAACTTCTTACAATGTCAATGTCATATAAAACAAAGTATACATACAGAGTAAAGATGGCACTCACTTTATACGTGGTACTCAGTTTATGCACATACATACTGTACACTCAAAGGGCCGCAATGGAAATAAGCATTGAAGCTTTTGGGTATTTTATCCTTTTTGACAGGTATTTACAATATTATGTTCATAAATATATATATGATTTGTTGACTAAAACAAATAATAAATATGCATCAATCAATCAAACAAGCAAAACAAACAACTAAGCATATCCTAACAGTGCTAACAAAATGAACATCTCTCCAGCCATGATGTAAAAAAAGAAAAGTCAACATGCATGGCCTGTCTGTCGCAGACCAATGATGTTCGATATGATGAGGTGCATCTACTGTATGTTCACATTTATTTTCTGCCAGTAGTAACAAACCAGATAGCAGAGCGGTAGACAGAACAAAAGCCAAATCTAGAGAGAGATAGCTTATTTATCCCTCAAGCCACCCCTTTCCGCAGAGCCTCGTAAATATACTTAGGGGTCAACTGATAAGACCCAGTAGACACTCGAGCATAAGGTCACACAGTGTTGACCAACGCTAAATCAAGTGGAGTGAAAGTGGAGTGATTAGCTTGATATCGGGCTATATGAGGAAAAACAAAGTCTTAGGTTTCATCTGGTTTCTATCTGGGGCCAAACATGCGTTATCAGTTCAGACCTAACAGATCAGTTTACCCTTCTGCTCTTCTTAAAGCCTTAAAGCGCGTTGACCCAGGTGATACTAGGGTACGACCCAATCGGTGGAACTTTAGCCCAATCACGTCATCGCTAAGGAGGTTTGGGCAGAAAAGAAAAGTCAATCTTCAGGTATAATTTCAAGCGGAGGTTAAAAGAATGAATGGCTGAGTAAAGCAATAAAGGATTATCTCTTAGATCTGATAAAGAGATACAGTACAAGTTAATTGACTAATCTTTGCAGGAATTTTGCCTGTGCTGAAAGTCACTCTACAATATACCACATAAATGAGGCTATAATACTGTAGTCTTTCCCACTGCCAGCCCTGGTTCGATTTCGACACAAGGCTCTTTGCTGCATGTCATTGCCTTGCTCTCTCTCACAATTAGTTAAAACGGATTTTGAAGTTACAATGGGTTTGCATAGGAAATGGCCCTGGATGGGGGGTGTCTGATAAAATGAATATCAAATATCAAAATATTGAATCAAGCAAATTAAAAACTGTCCAGGGTGTTCGCAAAAGCCTGAGTAGACGATAAAATGACCAAACGTTTTTTTGAAAATGGAATATCCCTTTAAGTGTCATTGCTGAATAGGGCTGTCACATATCAGCATCATTTAAGTGGACATTTGTTATCCTTGGAGAAAGAAAGTCTTTGCCTAATGTTTGCATTCCTACTAGATCAAGAAAAGCCTGTGCCTTCCCATTGTTGACTTTATTTGCGGCTTGTAAAAACTGCTTTTGGGTGTCTTGTTGCTCGGCCTGCTACTAGTACACAGACCAGATGCACCTTGTGATTTATGAAGAACCTGAGTTAAAATCGTACTCCGGTCACGTCTCGCATGTCTCTCCCTAGAGCACAAAAAGGCCCCAAAAAAGTATATCTGAAAAAAAGAAGGAAAAAAAATAAAGTTTGGTTAAATGGTAGGTCTACCGTTAGTTGCAGGTAAGTAGGGGCACTTACCTGCGATCAGTCATTCCTGTTTCAATTAATGACTGAGCTCCTTTAAGCCTGTACTGGAAACGAATTCCACCAGCCTATCTGTGTGGTGATTAAAGGAATTTGAACTTGAATTGAATATTGGGGGTCATGATGTGATGGAGCACTGAATTCAGTTGCTCCCTTACCAGAAGGTCACTGGTTGGCCTGCCCAGCTGGGAACATTTGGGCAGGTAAAATAAATGAGAAGCCTTTTCTCCTCCCTCAGCAAACCAACATCAAGGTGCCCTTGAACAAAGTGCCTAACCTCGGTCTCAGTGGCCAGTAGCAGAACACCATGGTGGTACATGAGCAGGGTGTTACTGGAAACGTGCAAAGATGCTCGGTATACAGTGATGAAAGTAATGCACATACTTTCTGTGTTGACCATCTGTGTGTGTGTGTGTGTGTGTGTTTGCGTGTGTGTGCGTGCGTGCGTGCCTGCGTGCGTGCGTGAGACTCGTGAAATGGAGTGAACCATGGCGGCAGCGGGCAAGCGCACAGAGTGGAACGCACACTCTCACTTTAGTAGTCCCTCACAAAGCCACTGCGGGATGTTTACTAGCCATCTCCAGTTTCCCTCCCCCCTCTGCACTGGACTCCTCATTAGCATACAGATGGACAGTGTGCCAGTGTGCTGGAATCATATTGAATGTCGCCGCTGCCTTTTGTCCCACGACTCGCCCCATAACTCCAGAGGTGGCTCCCCTCTCCTCTTCAAAGAGCAGCTGGTTGCTCACACCTGGGAACGGACTCTGAGCCTGAGAAGAGAGACGGCAATCACTGGTAAACACACACACACACACACACACACACACACACACACACACACACACACACACACACACACACACACACACACACACACACACACACACACACACACACACACACACACACACACACACACACACACACACAGATGGTCTCTGGAGGAGAGGGACGCTCTAATCCCATGTGTCCAATTACAACATGAAAGCCAGGTCACAATGTAGGCATCTTTCCAGACTGTCACACAGACAGAACACAGGCGGAAGGGGGTAAGAATGTGTGTGTGCGTGTGTTTGTTTTGGGATGGTGGGAGGAAGCATTCGTGTAATTTTTAAGAGAAGCCAGGTTAAGCATAATGTAAACCACCTGGATTTGAACCTGGGTCTCCCCCCCATGGGAGGTCAAATATCTATTTCTCACCCAAAGGGGAATCTTGTGGGCAGGCCATTCTACTGCATTTAATAACCCCCAATCAGGAAACCTGGTTAATGGGTGATGACATCACAGGTGGTCTAACAACTTTACAGCCCCAATTAAAAACAAGTTGAAACAGTATTACAATATACTCAGTTAATCCTGTAGGATGTTTGTCATTTACAACCATGAACAAGATCTCAACATGCATGATCAAACTGAGGGGGAAGGGGAGTGCATAACATTGCTGGTTGTGAACTTAAAGAGAATGTAGGGAGAATCTACAGCACCATGCAGAATCTCCATGTAGGTATTGTTTGCAAGTCAGTGGTTCTTGAAGCTGACAGGTGAATAAATGGCATCAAAAGTGATCAAGAAAGTTAACCAAAGAACAATATTTTTGGGCAGGGTCAACAAGAGTGCACTAAAGACTCTAGTTAGAGCCCTCATTCAATTCCAGTTTGATTATGTTTGCACCTCAATGGCACTAAAAGCAAAGCTTCAGACCTCCCAAAACAAACGGATTTGACTAATACTCAGCCTATACACCCCTTGACTCACCTAAATTCAACACACTTTGCTAGTTGGGGATGGCTTAGGTAGAAGACAGGGTAAAGCAAATACAATTGGACTGGTATTTAAGATACTGAAAGAGACAGTGCCCTCATGTACGTATGTCTTCAAAAAAGTGAGCCACACCCACACCCACAACACACAGAGGGAGCGACCACGATCTGGTTCTCCAGAAATTTAGAACAAATGTGGGAAAATTCTCATTCTACTACTTCGACACCATCCATTGAAGGATATGTATGTATGTGTATCACTGGTTTCTTTCAAAATTGGCCTGAAAAAAACGTCTATTGGAAGGTCAGAAGGGTTTTTATTTCCCTTTGAAAGGTGGTCTTACTACCGCTGTTTTCCCTTTTCCTCTCTTCTCCTTTTATATAGCTGTTTATATTTGTTGATGACATGTATTAATGTTTAATATCTGATGATCTGCTGATTCATTGAATCCACAATGGAAAGAAGTCCCCAGGACATTTTTGTGTTGTGCTTTTAACCTAAATGTCTTACTGTACCACGTGCTGTTAACATTTCTGTCTAATAAAGTAATCAATCAATGAATCAATGTCACAGCATAATGACATCTTTCATGTGTCTCAACAGTAATTAAGGATGTCACTGTCTGTAATGTTGTGGCATAAGGTTACCATGGCAAATGAACTGTGGTGAGTTAATATTTTCACTGCCTCCTCACCCTCCCTCCATTAGCTTTGTCTAATGATTAGTCGTTCCTGTCTGAGAGAATGTAATTACCATCAGATTGTAATTCTTCTATTCTAGCGTGATGTGAAATACCTGGATGACTCCGTCAATGGCCCCCAGTTATAGGGTAAGTGTCAGTGATAGGCCATTTATTTGTTAAAACAAACAGTATTTTGTTAAAGGGAATTACATTTCTATATTTTGATAGTAATCATTGCATTAAAGCGTTTGCTCAGCAACAGGGGTCTCCCCTTCTCTTAGAGATGGGTTTAGGAGAGAGCATCCCTTTGGAGCATCAGTACATTGCTTTGTGTCACTGAATCACTTCAAATTGCACTTGTTTAATATGTATCCTGTATGAGTTCTCTCTCCTGATTAGATCAAATTGGTATCCCAACATGAACATTTATTTTCTGTTTACTAAAGAGCTAGAGAGACAGCGAGACACCGGTTACTGAACATACTTTGTAAATAAGAATTCATTCTCCAAAATCCACTCTTTTATATTTGCCACCAAATTATGTTTCATAATTCATAAGTTGGGGCAAATCAAATCACTCTTAACCAAATAAATTACATCAGGTATTAAACCTCTTTATTTAAACATAATGCAGTTCAATGAAACACAATTAGTGTACATGCAAATTATCATCTTTAAATATATATATATTTGTAACAAGTGCCATATGATTCAAAAGTTAAATATTCAAACAGATATGAAATCAAGTTAGAAAATATAAAAAAATGTAATATTACATAACACTGCCCACGATAAGGTTTCACCCAAAATAAAGCATAATTATGACAAAGTATTGCCTATGCTAATACTTAGAGATAATCGTTTCTAAATCCAGTGTAAGACATGGACAAACAAACAAATTGGCATAAGAACGTATTGATAAAGTATTACTTAGCAAGTAATAATTCATGAGGAAAATAAAACAAACACCTTTCTGTTTTAAGGTGCTATGTGATAAAGATTCTCACAAAATCCATCACAAACAAACTAATTATCGTGTCTGCTACAAGATGGCCCCAATGAACTTCTTTCTGTCTCTGGACTTGAGTGTTTTGTTCCTGCCAAATTTCAACTGTTATCAATCTACCATTTACAATAAGAGGTTAAGTGAATTGCTTGCAAACCCGACACAAAACCCACAACCTGTCTTTTTTTATTCTCCAAATACGACTCGTGGTCCAAAATGAGAGTACAAGACCATTGGGGATAAGGTTCATAATTGCAAAAAACAACAGTAGCCACTACTGATGAGACAGCAATATACTGTACCTGTGATTTAGAAAATTACAACACATAGTACCTTAACTGATATTTTCAAAATATAACCTAGTTCATGGTCACTGAAATTAGAGCAATATAAAAAGCCACATAAAACAGTGCACAAATCATAAAAATGAAAAATACACTGAAAAAGCAACTACAGCATAGCGATGGGTAAACATGTATAGAAAAAAACTACTCAAGTGAGGAGAATTATAAGAATTAGCCACTGTCACAGAGAACTCCACTGATACTGTATTTGACAAATCTGACTTGTAGCTGAAAAGTCAATGCCTTGCCTTGAAGGCAAGCGAATGCAAAATGTAGTTGCTGGTATAGCGATGCCAAAGTTTTGGGTCAGATGCCGATCCTGATTTTTGAGAGTCCCGGACCGCCTAATTCCGATGTTTGGATCGATAATTTGTATAAAAGAAATTAACAAATTTAAGACCTATTAAAAAATAGACGCAGGTGATGGCATCACTTTGAGACCTTGTAGATCGACAACGTTTGATTTCTTTTTTTGTTGTTTTTTGTCTATGACATGCCCAAAATAAGGACAGCAGGTTGAAAGTGGTAAAAAAATTGGGACACTTCGGCTACATAATTGCCGATACCAATATCGTCAAAGACAGTCAAATAATGGCCCGTTTATCAGTCAGACTCTAGTTGCTGGGTCTGCTTGCCTGAGAGATAGAGGTAGAAATGTTGCTTGCTGGGATACATTGTGAAATCCAGCCTGGGCAACACACACATTACCATTAAAGCTGCGCTGAGAGTAAGAGCGAAGAGTTTACACACTTGGTGCCCAGGTGGCAGCGAGAGGTAACCATTTTGGTACTCGTGCCACTGGTCGTACTGGACCACTGAAGCTCATTTCAATAAGTGTCACCTTAGATCTGGGATGATGGGCTGGGCTTTTGGGGTTTCAATCCCTTTTGGGGTTTAGGTTCATCTAACCGTTGGCATTGTTGCTCTAAAAACTTGCATAGTGCAGCTTTAACAAATCTTTTAGTTATTCTATAAAACTGAGTATGGCTTTCCAGCGTCAGTCTGCAACCTCAATTTCCTGTCAGAAGGGAAGACAACTGTTCAGTACAGTTACAAAATGACACAGCAGCTCCATGTTTGTCCATAATGGCATGGGTATGCATGGAAAAGTGGGAATCACAATTCAAAGAGATATGGCTGTGGGGGGACATTACCAACACTTGACAGGAGCCTAAAGTCACAGACTGGTCTAACTTCAATGGCTTTTTGTCCCATCTGCAGAAAGTTTCACAATGGCATTATGTCGTCGCATGATTAGACCAGCCCAATCTGAGACAATGGAAAAAGACTAACAGTAAGAGAAAAATAAATAAAAAATGTTTTTTGTTCATTATTCTGACAAATGACATTAATATGAGTATATTCACGCTGTAGACGCCTTCATTTATTTAACTCTTAAAGCGTAAGAAATTTCTTTCAGAGTTAAATTATCAGTGGATTTCACTGTGTAGACAGCATGAGCATCAGAGGAAAGCTCTCTTTTTTTTTACACCATTGTGTGCAGTCGAATGAACCCAGCTCACAGTTCATTCAACCCAGATAAGTTTGTCAAGATTTGTCAAGATGTAAAAGATTGTCATACATAAGACACAGGTTGAGGAAACAAAACAAGATAAAGCAATAGGGATCACAGATCCAGTGAGAAGACGACTCCAATAATTCCCTGATATCTCCCTATATGAGCCAAAGAAGTCACTCTGATATGACCTACGGTAGTAGGCAATTTTCTATTACATTTTGTAAGTGTTTGACAGCAAAGTGTAAAACTACCACGTTCAGTGCTATTCACAATGCTAGTATTACATGGGGACATTGTGAATTTAACAACAATCCAACCTAGATTGCCAGGAGGATGTCTTTCCATACTTATCATATTAGTGTGCATATATTATACTGTATATTTGGAGCCATTATGCAACCTAAAAATAAGGTTTGTTTTCAACAAAAACATTGATTACCGTAAAATTGATTTGCATGAAATTATGCTTAGTGGTCCATTGACTTCACAAAAAGATCTAGGGTAAAGTGAGGTGAAGTGTACACTGTATGTACTTCAATACAACTTAGAGGCATATCGTATAGCATGGAAATCAATGATGTCCTAAGCAGTTATAACAAGCCACTAGATGTCTCCAGGTAATAGATATCCTATGATGAATAGGATTTTAATTAATTAATTACCCACCCTCTATAAAAAAAAGTCAGGGCACATTTTTAAGAAGCTGTTAAAAACTCGTTTTGGAATCACTTTGTTTTGTGATGGTTTCGCCTTTCTGTGCAGTTTTCATGTTTTTATTTTTACCTTTTTATTTGCATGTAATATTTTTCATCGTACAACACCTTGTATCACTTGATAAGACATTTACTTGCTTCTCATCCATCCTTAAAAATGTGTGTCAAACAACTTTCACTCAAGACATTGCACTGAAAAAGTGTCATTACTTAACCTAACTCAACCTATTATCAACATACAGCATACTATATTTCTACTAGCAGTACATAAACCAAGCTACTGTATGTAGGAGGGTTATGTATTTTTACAGCTTAAGACGCAACTCACTTAATCTTTATCATACACTTGATCTGGCTGATTATGAAGGGGCCACATTAAAATCAATAAATGCACTGGACTGATTTTGCAGTTATTGTGGTTTAAAAAAATGTCTTACTAGTGTTTAGACTGTAGACTGTGACTATTCTTAGATGCCCATTTTAGATTATTTTTTTATGTCTCTTCTTTGTTTCTGATGACAAGAGTTGCTGCAACATATGCATTTTGTCTTGGGGATGAATAAATTATGTCACACTTTACTGTTTTCCCAAACGTATAGATGCACCAAATGGTTTCAAGAATATGTAACCATTTAAAACCTAAATACTTTGTTGACTGGGATACCCCAGGGGTCTATACTTGGTCCCCTCCTTTTTTCCCCCTCTACCCGATCTACAAGTTCACATAATCTTTTTTCAACAAGTGTTCGCCTAATAGGGTCACTAGGGTTCATGTGGTTAATTTGATATCTAATTTACAATTACTGCCACAAAACTAAATTGGAATTGTTACAAAAGCCAACAGTGTAGTTGTGAAGCATGGGTATTCTGTATGAGATACTGTGCAGTGCTACTACTGTGTCTCTCGCTAGTGGTAATTGTTTATAAATAGTTCCATGTATTGGCTTTGTTCCACTGCTTGCATTATGTTTAAGTACACATTATTGTTTGCATTGAACATCCTCCTCTTGTCTCTTCAGTGATACATGGAGTATCAGCCCTTTTATGTATTAAAACACCAGCAGATTTGCCAGTATAGTAAAATAAATAATAATAATCTAACTTTTTAGTAAACTTGAATGAAGCAAACTTGAAATACAACCGCAGTCCATGCTGTATTAATGTAATGGCTCAGTACCCAATGATCACCATGATTTGGACCTGATTTTTTGGCAAACTGTGTTTGCCATTCATGATTTATTTTTGTTATTCTGTTAACTCATCTGTAAAATGTAAAGTTGTATGGGTAACTTCAACCTGCCAGAAAGGCCTCGTACATAAAATGACATTGAATCAACACCATAAGTCACTGTGTGGACAAATGAGGAACATAAACTTAAATAAATAAGTCACATAAAATAAAATATATAAAGGTCTGTATGCTAGTATATGGAGTGTATACCAATATGGTTCCGTTAGCACACACCTGAACAACTCCCATAACTAATAGTATTTTAAATGCCCTCGTGCAATCACACGAGTGGACTGGCACATAGGACGACGGCCAGCCAATCACATGAGTGGACTGGCACATAGGACGACGGTCAGCCAATCACATGAGTGGACTGGACGACGGTCAGCCAATCACACGAGTGGACTGGCACATAGAACGACGGTTTAATTCTTCTCTTTATGTGGTCAACTGTTATGTGTCATGTTTTACTAAACCAAACGTTTCGGGAATAACTGCTAACAATAAACCTTGCGACACCCATCTACCTCTCTAGCTTCACACCCTGGGGCGAGCCAGTTTCCCTACCAGCGAATTCAGTCAAGTGATGAAGGCTAATCTAGCCAGCCATTTCTTTACCAATGGCGATGTAGAAATAATTTCAATTTCAAAACACTTTTTGTTGAAAACGATTGACTAAATCAGTGAGTGTGAAAGTGAGTGTGAAGTGTAAGTCCTTATTCAAATTCTGCTAAGATTTCTGACATTACCAACCAGCAATGCTCCCAATTACTGTAGTAGCCTACACAGCAGCTCTCATAAGCAAAGTGAACAGCTTCTGCATCTTGAGAGTAAAAATATTCAAGGTGTAGACAAGTCCAAAATACAGGAGGGCACCAGAGCAGCTTTAATAACGGTCCTTACACACCAGGCACGTGATGCATACAGGAAAATGCTAAAATATATCACATCAAACTATTAATTTAGTGATGCCTCCTTCATACACGATGAGGCAAAATCTGCCTCATCCGATCCAGCTGATGTGAGGAAAAGACGAGAAACGCAGACGGCGGAGAAATGCAGAGAAGCGAACAGAAACAGAAAGGGGCATGAGGGAAGGGATGCTCAACATGCGGCTGAACGGGAGCGAAAAGGGATAGCCATTGATGAAGATACCAGTCCAGTACCACTGCTGTCTAGCTTTCCCAAAAAGCAGAGGAGGAGCAGACACAGTTTTTGAGATTAAACAGGGGAATAAATGTGATTGTAGGGGTACTAGACCGCCCCAGTCTGCGGGCAGTGATAGCACTTTTGTAGAAAAGCGGGGCACTGAGGACGAGAAGATAAAAGATAATCTGTCTCATGTCTAAAATAAATTATGGCACTTCATTGCCACGTAATATTCACATTCTATGTACTCATGATACAAAGAACAGTTCACAAAGGGCAGTCTAAATAAATGTGAACTTACTGTATTGCACAAAATAAACGCTCCCAGTTTGTTAGGACCTTAAACCTATACTTGGTAAACTAATACTTAGTTGATTGGGGTCAGCACTCTACTTGGTCAGCTCTTTTCCCCCCCGCTCTATAACACATCTCTTTGTCGAAAATAAACCTACAAGCTCATGACGCAACACGTCCTGAGCTTTACTTGTATGTCAGCTATTTTTAATGGAGGTTATCCCCCAGAATAGGGAATGGAATGGATGCTAGGTTTCAAGTGGTTGAACAGAATTCATGGAAACTAGTGTATGCTGGGTTTTGAGCTGGGTTTTGTGTGTACGCAGCATTTATAATGTACATGAAGCCCCTGTTCATACTTTTTCTTTTTTTTTTTTGCATAATCTGTTTTACCTTCATTTCCCGTCTCATTTAAATGGAAAGTTCCTTCTTAGATAATGGTATCAAAAAAGTCAAGTTAAAATTAAATCAGAGATTTCACCATTGACTTCTATGCCAGTGCAATGCCGTAGAAACATACAACCTACAGTATAGCAGCTTGTAATCTCCCTCCTGAAATGTAACAAGATCTATGAAAATGTAATCCTGTCATAACTGTATATACAGTATATCACAACACTGTTCCTGTAAGCAAGACTCCCTATTTCTGCAGCAAATTAGGATTGTTCAAACTGTTACTCTGGTCTCCTGCAGTGGTTCTCAAACTTGTTGTGCCCGGGACACGCCAATGGGCAATTTAAAATCTCAAGGCACACCTGAAAATAGCCCATCTACAAGCTCACAGCTATATGTGCAGGTATACAGTAGAATTTGCCTCGGTTTTCAGAAACTGATTTACCGTAATAAATATGTGGTTGACACAAAATACCAAGTTACACCTGGACTTGTCTCACAGCACACCAGCTGTGCCTCGGCACACCGTTTGTCAACCACTGCTACTGTCCCTCAATCGAGCCTGAACACTGCAAATTAACTACTCAGTGCAGAGGTAAATTAGCCTTCCGGTTATGTGACGCTTTAACAAAACACAATCACAATTTGCAGTTTCTTTGCAGTGTGAACACCAACATTATCGGTCTGTTCTAAAACACTTTGTGACCAACATGTGAGCGCCAAGTTAATGTCAGTGACGGCGAATGTGTTATTATCTTATTGTGCTGTTGTATGTATTGCTTAATGCCGAAGGACAGGCGAAATTGGCCTTAAAGGAATACTTCATCTACAAAAAAATAGCCTTTTCTCCAATCAATTAGCCCCTCCCAATAAGCTTTTGTCCAATGCTAGCTTAGAATATGCCCCTCCCAAAAAAGCTTTTGTCCAATGCTAGCATGGAATAACTTCCTGCTTGCCAAGGCTGGGAGGGGCATAGTGAAGGGCTAATTACTCACCCCATGACGAATTCATGGAGATTTGTGTTTTTGTCGCATTTGTGAGCCGATAATTGAATATAGGCGTTTGTAGTAGGAGACCAATTTAAAACTATATAAAAGAATATAAACTTCAAAACAACTTTGTGTGATCACTGAGAGGCCTACTGATGATCTACCAAATACTGGTAGATAAAAAAAAATAGATCTATTTAGGCCATAGAGTATAGGTTGTTAAGATTGGGCTCCTATTAACGTCAATTAGTCAAATATTGGGTTATTAGCTCAGGAACGCGACAAAAACAAATGTATTCAAGGCTTAATGGGTGAGTAATTGATACGAAAAATATATTTTTTTATTCCTTTAACGCCTTAACCGGTGGTGGCAAATCCTTGCCTTTGACTAAGCATCGTTTTTGCATTCCTGGAACCTTATAAAAAGGAAGGCCAAACAAGGCCAAAGAAAATAATATTCACTGTCATCGCAGTGCATATTATGGCAACATAAAGGATCAACTTAATAACATTAAGAGCAAATAATGTAAGTGAAAAAAAGAAAGAAAGAAAAAGCACTGGTGAGCACCAGCATCTGGCAATTATGTTTTTTGTCTAGGAAGAGTTGTTAAGACCACATAAAAATCAGATAGATGACCTGATGAAACGAAATGATACAGGTTGATAAAGCCAATGCTTTATCGTGTACAGATGAAGACGCGATTAGGGAACGACCAGAAGGGAAGTAGTCTAGATGGACAGGGGGGTCCGCCTGCATAAGGTGGATTGTTTTTCGCCGCCTGTTTTTTCTTAATCCTTGAAGGGTATATCTCAAGATTCTGCCAGGTACCAAGCTGAAATATGTTCTCATGGGGTTAATTTTTAATGATTTCTTGCACCTACCCATTCACTCACTATACAGGAAAAAAAGACCCCCTCCAAGAAATCTTCTTTAAGTAGCATGTGAGGGATCCAACTAGGGGTTTGTCATGATTCTGAATCCATTGCAAGCATTTGTTTTGCACAAAAAACATTCCTAAGGCTAAAAATGGACCGCACAAAACTGTGAAAAGTGATGACTCATCACTTTTCATCACAAAACCTTAGTTTTGTGGGGCCGCTGTTTCTTGTGCAAAACAAATGCTTACAATGGATTCAGAACCATGAATAACCCCTAGTTAGACCCCTCACATGCTACTTAAAGAAGATCTTTTGGGGGGTCTTTTTTCCCTGTAGAGTAAGTGAATGGGTAGGTGCAAGAAATCATTAAAAATGAACCCCATGAGAACATATTTCAGCTTGGTACCTGGCAGAATCTTAAAATATACCCTTCGAGGATTAGGAAAAAACAGGTGGCGGAAAAAATCCACCATGTGCGCGCAGACCCCCCTGCCCACCTAGACTAAAGGGTGGATTGGGTCAGAGACCAGTGTTACGTTTCAACTGATTACAGGCAAGAATAAAAGGGCCTGAATGATTCAGAGGGCCCAGAGCAGGACAGGGGCCCTGCAACACGCCAGAGATACCAGGCCAATATATCCACATTTACTTCACTTATTTTTATTTTCTTGAGTGAATGCCCGCCTTTACCCAGTTCTTTGTCCAAATTGTCCGCTATTCTTGAGTATTATAAAGTGTACAATTTGGCCGCTTGTCACCTGTAAATACGACTTGCAAAGAGCTGTGTTTACAAATGGCATTGCTCCCATAACGCGATGGGATGGCTGAGTGTTTCTAAGGGACATCTTTGCCCTAAACTTGGGACACGTTGGGACAGGCACATTGTAATTGGCTGTTTGGTTGTTAAACAACTGCTAGGCTATTATAGGTAATGATTAAGTCGTTTTTTTGCAAGTTCCAAGGGGAAAATTCTGCTCATTATATATTTAAGACAAAATGCAAAGAAAATGCATTTTTAAAACTGCTATATTATTGAAAATGCTTGCACTCGTACGTGATCAGTGATTACACAAAATAAATCACTTGTTCTTGGCCATTAAAAAGTGGTATCAGCACACCCCTAATATTGTATGTCTCAGTCTAATTAATATTACTAGGGGGACGGGAGCCCGGGTGTCAAGGGGGACCAGGATTTCTAGCCGCGCCCCTGCAAGAGGGGGGAGTTGGGGTGGGGGATTTCAACGGGGAACAGGTTTAATGTTAGTTACACGTTGGTGGAGATCTTGTACTTTGGCGACATGTTGTTATGGAACCAGATGAAACTAAAGATGACGCCCATGGTTTTGGGGATGCTCTCGTCATAGGCGAACGTCATGGCCTCGTGGAGGGGCACCTTGACCACCTCGATGAGCTCGCCCTCCTGCGGCGCGCCGCCGCCCTCGCTCACACGGTTGTCCTCCGACACCTCGGCATAGAACATTGTCTGCTTGGATCCCGTCACGCCCACACCCGACCTGAAAGTGAGATGGTACCGTTTTGAACACATTTCATGCCAAAGAAGGAGATCTCCTTCTTATCTCTATTTCCTAGTTCCGTGCTAATACTCTGATTAAATAAAAATAAATGGGCTAGCTAAAAACCCCTAGCATCTAATGTGTTAATACCTGGCAGTCAACGTCGGTGATGAAAACGTCAATTTAAAAGGGCAAGCAGTGGTGGAAAAAGTACTCACATTCTTGCAATGTAGAAATACTCCAGAAATAGTCCAGAATTCTAAATTTAGTTGAGTAAAAGTACAAAAGTATTGGTATCAAAATGTGCTTAAAGTACCAAAAGTAGAAATACCGGTACTCATCAAGCAGAATGTCCCATTTCACAAGTTTTCAAATGGATAAAATGTATAACAATCTTTTGAAAATAGCAGCTCTACAAGCTCACACTTGTAGATCGGGCTCTTTTCAAATGGCTGAAATGTATATAGGGTTGAAGCGGTTAATGTATGTTTTGTAATAATAATCAAAATCTACAAAGTAACTAGTAACTAATGTTTTTGTAATGGAGTAAAAGTCCAATATTTGCCTCTGAGATGTAGTGGAGTAGAAGTAAAAGTGCTGAAAATTGGAAATACTCCCGTAAAGTAAAAAGTCATCAAAAGTGTACTTAGGTACAGTACTTGAGTAGATGTACTGAGTTACTTTACACCATAGAGGGCAAGTCAATTTTGACAGAGGCACACCACTCAAACCATATACAACGCACATCTTTTCAACACAAAATAGCATTAACATTTCAAGTAGCCGTGTGTCTGCAATTGCTCGATAACCCTTGACTTGACATTTGAGCGTTGGCCACTATTGACATTTTATTTGATCGGAGGCGGTGCACGGACTGCACGCCTTAACATGTTCTCAAGTCCTCCTCATAAAACTTCAGATAGACAAGCACACGTGTACCCCTCTGCTCGTGTGTGTGGATGAGCGCCTAACGCGCATACGCACACACGCACCCCAACCCAAGCGCGAACGTTCTCCAGGAATTTTATTTGTTGTTCCAGAGAAGCTGTAATACTCCCTTTGCGAAAAAGGCCATGACCTTTGGTTTCCTGTTAACAAGTGCCTCTGTCAGATATGCCTTTATAGGGGTCATGAGGGTTGAGATGATACCCTTTCCATTTAATGGAAGCGACCCACACATAACAATGGAGTTAGACACCACCAACAAAGCGAGAGGGGATGTGCAAGTCAAATCAAACATACACTTAGGGTGAGATGTCAGTCAATGCTGTACAGGTGCTCCTACTTTTATGTGGGGCACCTTTATCTGCACCTCTTAGCTTTTTCTTTTTTTACTGTAGACTACCTTCAGCCAGAACATAATATGTTGACATTATTTACATAACTTTTCATTTCTCTCTTTCACTTGGCATGTAGGCTTTTTTCTTCTCTTTTTTGTATTGCTGTATATTGCTCGCTGGTGATCTGGGAAGCTTTGTTTAAGTGCAGACAACTTGAATATTGATACGATAGGTTTATTGATGGATAAGGCATGGCAGTAGGTTTTGTTTTGGCTGACCAGAACGGCTTTTGTGGTCGTCTGCTGCATATGTGCATTAACGTTTGTCAGAAGTAATATAATCTCCCAACGGTACATACAAGCAGATGTAAGCAGGTGGAGTTGGGGAGGAGGTGGGTGAATATAAGGCAGCAAAACTGAGTAGTAAAAGCAGCAGGAGAGCAGCTAGATGGGGCCGAGTAGGCCATAGAAATGCTTGACATTAAGGGTTGTGAGTGATATGTAGTTCTTATAAAGATGATGGATATCATCATGGCAGCAATGTTTTACCCAAGTTCAACATCACTTTATGTTCTATATATATATATATATATATATATATATATATATATATACACATATATACATGTAAAATGTGGTACAAACTTTCACAGTGTTCACAGTGTGTTCATGAGTGCATTATTTTATTGCGTTGTGTGATAATGTATTAATACTGACATTAATAAAAATTACGTTAAAAATAAAAGAACAGACAATTTCAGAAAATTACATCTCTTTATACTGATGCTGCCTTAAAAAACAATAAAAGACAACACTGGTATCCGAAATTCCAAGTGATATTTAGTCTCATGTCAGACAGATACACGCACGCACGCACGCACACACGCACACGCTCTGACCCACCTGTAAGAGGTTATCCTCCTCAGCTTGGAAGCAGGGACATCGTAGCCGCACTCCTCCAGTATCTCCTGCCTGGCGATCTCCTCCAGGGAGAGGTCGGGCTTGTCCACCAGGCCGGCACACAGCTCGTAGGTGACCCCTGCCGAGGCTGGGGGCTGGGCTGAGGCAGGAGGCTGGGGACAGTTGGGAGTGGAGCTCTCTGCTGCACTCTCTGCTGCACCCTCTGCGCTCTCTGAGGCAGCCGCTGCCTGGCTCTCCTGGCGTTAGGGGTGCAACAGTTAATCAAACTAATCGACTGAAATCGATTACAAAGAAATTATCAAGAGTTGATCATTTTAAAAAGTAATCTGATAAATAATAATTGATCCCTGTTTTGTGCACCTTATTTTAGTTGAAAAGTGCAAATAAAATCAAAAACCTTCAGAAATAGTGAAAAACAAGCTCACTTGTAGAACTGCCATTTTCACTACTGTTGCATGCCGCTGCTGTGCAAAAGTGCTTAAAAGTGGTTATTTCGACCGTAGGTCGCAGTTTACTATCAGAACCGTCACAGCTTCAGTCCTGTCATCCGTCAGTACGGGTAACGCCTGACACTGTGGTTCCCCTGACACATCACTGTGACATCACAGTGATGTCACAGTCATAGCAGGGATCTCCATATAGGGGCATAAAAGGGATTCTGTTAGGGATCTCCATATAAGGGGATAAAAGGGATTGTATCCCAGATGATGCCCTGTTAGGAGAACCACACTAACAGAATCTATATATGGCCAAGAAAGAAGTCCCTTAGGCGTCTTACTGGTGTTATACTATACTTAAAAGAAAACTGTGCTTCTCGATTATTCAAATCAGTAATGGTAATGCTGCAGCCCTACCTGAGATTCTGGCTCTGCAGCCTCGGATGCTGAGGCGCTTTCTTCTGCTTCCTCGGCAGGCTGCGCCGGATGAGCTTTGGTTCTCTCCCACTCACACATGTATACAGCTGTCGACCGTAGAGGGCACAAGGGAAAAGGGAAAGACATATGAGGAACTGAGCTAAGAAAAAGGTTGGAAGTAGCTTTTAACTGGTGTTTTGGTAAACACTGTTCAACACAGAGTTCCGTTTGGCCACCAGTTGAACCCTTGTTTTGAAGTTGTTCAGACCTCTGCTGAGTGGCATTCACACCAGTCTGAAGTTCTTTACTCACCAAACCTCAAAATCTCTGCATACGTATGTGCAAGTCTGTCACCAGCGTATCTCGAGAACCTCCCGCATATATACAGTATATAGATATATATAGGCTACTCCCAACAATGGAGTCTAGAGGATGCGTTGTAATGGGGTCTCTTGCAGTCTATTTATGAGTCTGCATTGTTGCTTTCATCCAGTTGAATAAACAGAGAACACTGTGCTGTACTCTTTTTTTAGACAGGATAATCCAACAAACCATAAACAGTATATAGCTTGGCAAGAATTAGTCTTGGATTAAACAAATAAAGAAATTTGAAACATAAAATGGATAGAGTAAAAAGTAGTGCCGTTAACTTAAGCAGATGAGTTACCTGGGCGAAACTGCTTGACCAGGATGAAACAGTGTGAGGTAGTGTTGAAGATCAGCACCGAAACGCTGTCAGAAAGAGAGAAAAACTGAGATTAATGTGCTGTCCATACTCCTTCCTTCTGACTTCTTACGTGAGGTTGCGCTGATGGTCTGAATGAATGAATGCAGTCTCAGATCATAATACAATAATAGAAATTTCCGGCTAGTCCACAGACCATTCTGGCCAGGCTCGGAAATGTTAGCATATACACATACCCTCTCCTATCACGATGTGACACGTTGTGATCTTGTAAATCTGGTATTTTCTGCATTAAGAATTACTAGACTAGACCCGGTACGCGGCAAGGACTCGAGGGAGTGTAGAGTACCCGCCGCAGGTTGTCCAGAACCGCTGATCCGACCAAAATGTCCAAATATGGACATGTACTGTATGGATATCCAGTGTCCAGATCACTGCCAATCATATATGGGCATGCATACAGGGAGGACATCAGGGATCTCCATATATGGGCATAAAGGGACACGGGTAGACAGACAGATACAGAGATCTCCATATATGGGCACAAAAGATCACAGACAGGTACAACGAGTACCCTGACAAAGCCCCCGAAACTCAGATCGGCGGTGTGAGGGTCGCAGCATAGCAGGCCCAACTTTAGATTGTGAGAGCCCCGAACCTCTAGCATAATTATATTTACAAGAAAGTATTATGATACTTAATATTTATAATAATTAGCGTGGTTGACCGAAGGGCAACACACTGTAGTTCTTTATTTTCACTAGATAAACTCATTAGATAAACGTTTACGCTGCCATTGGAAATTGATGGAAACCAGATGCAATTGGAAATTGAAGGCAGCTGCCATACCCTGGGTCCAGGGGGGAAAATAAAAGTTTAACTTTTAAATATAAATCCATGAATGTCTCTTTGTCTATCTGCGCTGGTTATTATGTTGTTAAATTACAGTAAAATAACTACAAATGCAAAATTTAACATAATGGTCACTTTAACAAGGTATTATAATTATATTCTCCACACTTGTATTCTCCCCAGATTGACAAAATGGTATATTCCCAGGTTCCGCAGGTCAGCTGCACAGGTGCAATGCATTATTGTTAATTGTGGCACGTTTACTAACATTCTAAGTTTAGCTGCACTTGAAAAACCATTCCAGGCTGCCATATCCAGCCCAAGAAACCGTAGAAACCTGTGTTTTTTTAGACTGCGAGGCGTTGTGAGCATGTAGATCTGCTATTTTCACAATAGAACCGTGTTATCCAAAACGTAATGCCTATTTTCCACGAGGACTCCCATCTTTGCCATACCCTAGCTTTTGCTAAACTGACGCCACTGATTGAAGGAAAAACATTTGAGGAGTGGTGCTAACTCGAGTATTGGTCGAGCTTCACATGACAGTTAACTTGCTGCAGGTCACGGCAACCACACTTGCAATTTCCAATTGCATCTTTTCTAGTTCATAATGTGTTATAGTGCTTATAAGTATAATAATACAGTGTTATAATTCATAGGCAGCTTATAATGCATTAAAAACATGTTTATAATGCAATAGACATGTAGACTCACACTCAATAACTAATTTGCACTTGCTTCGGAGACAAGCTCAATATGCATACACAGTATATGAAGATGAAAAGAAAAAGACAATCGTTTACGGGATATTCCAATCTAATGTATGGACCTTCATCAGTTCATCCACAATCCATACTCTGAAGGTTTGTAGACTGAAATCTTAAGCCTGACCTACACTTAGTTGTGCCAAGCACGGTAGCCTATATCTACAATATCAAGATGACGCATTGTGAGCTTGTAGATCTGCTATATTCTGTGCATGACACCAGAGCACAACCAAGTACAAATCAGGACACAAATACGACTTCCTTGACAATTAATCTTTCTTACCTTATATTTGATTACATTATCATTTTATCATTACATTTATACACCATACATTATCAGTGTATCACTGCCATCACTGAGTCATGTGTATACATGTGGTTTTGCTGCTGTGTGTGACTGTGTATGTGTGTGTCTGTGAGTGATTGTTTTGCTGCCAGTGGCGACTTGAGGCCTGGGGTCTGTGTTGGGAAAGCGGAAGCGTCTGAGGCAGCAGGAAACCCTGCCCTGTCTTTCCCATGACGAGAGAGAGAGAGAGAGAAGAGAGAGAGAGAGAGAGAGATGCCCAATTCATATCGCCGCACGACGGTGTTGCACGTCGAAAACGTATTCACATTCTTGTTCACCATTCACGTAGTGACTCAGCTTGGGAGGCTCTCTCCATTCCGACATGTCGCCACTCCGAAATTGACTTCTTATTGTCGGAGTGGCGACACTCCCATGGGGGTTCGGTTTAGGGTTAGAGATAGGGTTAGTGTCGGAATGGAGACATGTCGGAAAGGTGACATGTCGGAGTGGAGAGATGCACTCACTGAGGTTGTGGATCTGCCATTTTCGGCAAAGAGATTTGATGTAGAGGGGAAAAAAGGACCAATACAAATTTTTAAAGTGGAATCCAACGACGGATAACCATTAACCAGCCTGAAAGAAATTGCTGTTAATTGGGGTTATACAGTATTTCCATTTTTAGACTAATTAGTTAAACCAGAGCTCTCAACTCCTGGGGAGTCGGGACCTTGACTACAGGCGATTTCAATCCGTACCAAGTCGTTCACCGCTCGGCACTTGGGTGTCCCTGGTGTAACTGCAGTTTCTTATCAGACAGCTAGAATACAAAAGAAATCATCAGTCTGGGGGTCCCTGAAGGAGTTCAAAATGTTTCATATAACCTTCAGTGACATTAGTTCAAATTCCCAATCTAACTTTCCAGCGTTGAAGCAAAATTTTAGGTAGCCAATAGCACTGGTGCCAAGATATCTACAGTATGTGTGGTCCTGTTATCAGCTGCATTATACTGTGTGAGAGGAAGAGGTCAGCTGATTAAAAAGCCCCCAAGTCAATTCAGGGGCCTCTTATCTGGGCACAGCCAACTATGGAAACCCCTGTCACTTCTCCATCCTCTTCCTTTCTCCATCACACCTCCATTCACATCCCCCACTCCTTCATTCACACCCCCCACTCCTTCATTCACATCCCCCGCTCCTAGGAAAGGCAGTGTACCCATTGGGTGTTTTTTGTTGTTGTTTCTTTTGTGGCACGTGTGTCACGCACCGATCTACAAGCACGTGCACCTGGAGTCGCTGTGCGACGCATTATGAGCTTGTCGATCTGCTATTTTTGGTACGCAACACAGAGAGCAACCAAGTACAAATCCTGCATTAACAAGCATGCATGACATGAAAAACTCATTAATTTGTGACACACAGGTTGAGGTTATAGTGGAGTACAGAAGTCTTTGCACCAGAACATTCTTCGACACAAAACCTCCGGTACAAACGGAGGTACAGATGATCCAAGCCAGAAGTGGGGGAAACGCAGGCCTGGGGCATGGAAGTTTTCCCGTGAGGCAGGTCTGGGCCTTGAACTGTTTGTTCCATGCCATTACTGCTGTGAGCACCGCTTCCCTCCCCAAAAAACCTGCGCTAATGTTTAAACCACGAAGCAGGCTGAGCGGGTGCTCGGGACATTTCACGCGCCGTTAAGCTTGGAGTTCTCTCGGCGGGGCTTCCGGGGCCGGACAGCGGGAAAAAGTGTGCGCGGCAGCAGACATACAGAGTGAAAACAGAGGAGAAGGTCTGTCCATGCTCCAGTGACCGTGTGTTGTTTGGCTGCGGTACAGCGCGCTTGTCAAAGAGGGACATTTTGGCTTTCATGGGGTTGACAATCTGTTGATGTGCTTTATTTCGGAGTCGACTTACAAGTTGACTGGACAAGAAGCCAACCCACTTTTAGAACTATACATAATTATATAATTTGTTATTAAAAACGGCACGACATATTTCATAAATATCTTTGTGACGCTCCATCCAGAGCAGTGTTGATTTCGTCGACTAAAACTATGACGAAAAATATTTGTCGAAAAGGAAATAAAAACTAAATAAAAACTACGCTGTGATGACTAAAACTAAGACTAAATATATTGACAATTTCGTCAACAAAATAAAAACTAGACTAAAACGTTAGGGAGGGACTAACGTGTCTCAGGTGTTGCGTGCTGAAAATAGCCAATCTACAACGTTGTGAGCTTGTAGATCGGCTATTTTCATCACGCAACCAAGTGTAAAATCAGCCATTACCATGTCATCAAGGCCTGCCAAAATACATTTTAGTTGACTAAATCAACTGTAGATTTAGTCAACTAAAATCTTATGATATTTAGTCGACTAAAATTAGACTATAACTAAAACTTGTCAGGTGACTAAATTATGACTAAAACTAAAAGACATTTTATTCAAAAGACTATGACTAAAACTAAATCAAAATTTGCTGTCAAAAACAACACTGATCCAGAGCAATTTAAGTCATTATACCAGGGGTCTTCAACAGGGGGTCCGGGACCAGGAGGGGGTCCTCAGAGTTACTACAAATCCTCCAAATCTTTGTGTGATAGAAACCTTTTTTTTCCCTCCCTTTTTTATTAACCACTTGAACCCTATAACATAACGTCCAAAAATAGCAACACCTTGCAGTAGATCGGCTATTTTCGGCAAAGACCTTTGGTGTAGAAGGGGGGAAAAAGAGCACAAGTAGTACAGAGATAAAGGTCAAGATTTTGAAGTATTGACAGTTCAAGACAAGTGGATAAATATCTGCAAACACTAATCGACATGAATCCAAAATACACTGATGATTGTGCTGTCAAAAGATGAAACTATATGGAATCTATGAACAGATTGTGTGGGGTCCCTGCTTCATCTCTCTCTCTCTCTCAGTCTCTCTCTCTCGATTAAGGGGTCCTTGGACTGAAAACGTTGAAGACCCCTGCATTAAACTGTAAATATATGCGTATATATTCTTGAACAGGATTCATGTGGATGACCTATTTTGAGATGTTTAAAAAAGGAGAAAGCACAAGCAGGTTCAGTGTATTGCTGAGGGGTGGCTGATGCATAGAATATCTTCTGCGGGGGACTGAACCTCTCACCTCTCTTTAAAAGGATGATCTCTCTTGTGTGCCAACAATCAAGTTTACACTTTAGCCCACTATGGATTAAGAATCTACCAGGAATTATAAAATGATATAAGATCCCATCTCAAAAAGTCTAAATTAAGGTAATAATCACATGTCAAACCTTCTTAATGCACCCATGCTGAACTTTTTGAATCACAGTCAGTAGGGGCTAACCTACAAAACATTTTTATTGCAGCTGCAGCAATGAGCAACCTTTAGTCAATCAAAGTCAAAAGGAAGCACAGAAGGTTTGACCCACCAAAACTGAATAGCTACCAAACAGTAGCATTCCAAAGTTGCTCTGTGGGGTGGCACGACCCTTACGTGGCACACATTGTAGAACATGATTAAATAGTGATTCCGCTACTTTTGTCTTTCAAAGTATCAAAAGAAGTGCCTTGATACGACATGTTAACAGTGTCATGCCCAGAGGGGACGTACTGTATTAGCATCTAGTGACCTAGGCCTACCCCAGGCCAAGACGCCCTCGAGGTGGATGGGGAACCAGAGGATGGAACACGGCACAATTCAACACAGCATGACTGCCGTCGTGCCACTAAAGACATCTGCATATGCTGCTTCCAAATGACTTTACCTTTCAACTGGCTCCAGGCCACACACACAAAACACTAACAGGTCATAAACACATACCATTATTCCAGTGCTCCAATAAACACTTGGGTGTCAAACTAACAGACATCAGAAGAACGGTTAGTGAAGGGACACACACACACACACGCGTCTCTGACGAACCCTAACAAACCCGTATTTGAGGATTGGTACAGTTCGTTTAAAACCTGGATATTGTTGCCGCTATAATAAAAAATATAATTTTATATTGTTGTGTCAGACAGATGAAAGAGTGATTTTGGCTCAACAAACTTTTAAAAAGTGAAAGTGTTTACTGTGGGAATTATACAGCATATCTGTGTCTTGATGTGCTAATTATATCGGTTTTCCAGAGTGTTACAATATGAAATTATGAATTTTATGAACAATAGGGTTCCTGTCAACATATCGTCGCTGTCGGGCAGAAACCTTGTATCTCCATATTTCCACTGTCATGTTTTTAGGTATACGTCGTCATACTACAGGGTCACTAAAATAATTACTCATCTATAAGCTCACAAAGTGTCAAGAAAGATGCAAAGTTGAAA
Organism: Nannobrachium achirus; assembly: GCF_963921795.1. Lineage (NCBI taxonomy): Eukaryota > Metazoa > Chordata > Actinopteri > Myctophiformes > Myctophidae > Nannobrachium > Nannobrachium achirus. Next base: position 49,294,366 of record NC_137823.1, read on the forward strand.
GTGGTTAAGTGTGTCGGTTTGCATAAATATACCAATGAAGAGTGTTAACAAGAGCTCGTAACAACTACATTGGATCCATTGGCAACACAGGCTCTGTTTTCCTTAAAAGTAACAGTTTTGGTCTGGACATACCAGGCTTCCAGCCGACAGTGATCATATGGCTAGGGGCTAGCCGTCATGGTAGAATTATCTCCTGCGGTGCACATTTGAATGCACCTCTGGGCTATTTTCTCAGGGAAATATGGGACTGGGGTTTTATTGCTGCTGTCTCCATGGCATGATCTGTTACAGTAAAATAAATGCCCTCTCGTGGGGGTCTTATAGAGAGGAAGGAAAGCAGGCCGAAAGGGCTCTAGACCTACCTGGGGGCATTGTGATAACTTTTGGCTAAATAGGTGGGTACTGCTATTGATTTGACATAAATGTGTGATATTTCTGTAATGGTGGCCCTATCTAAGCTCTACTGCAAGATTGTGATTTGTGAGCTTGTAGGGTGAGGGCAATTTTTGCCAAACGTTCACCCATTATGAAATGCCCAGAATAGTGCCGCAATTTTTTAGCAATTAAATGTTTTCATACTGTGTGTATGTATGTAATATGTATGTACTTTATGTATGTGTAGGGAGGGGGAGAGAGAGCATCCCACATTAGCCTTTTTATGATTATAATTTATATATAAATAAAACAGTCTCTTGTTATTTGCTTTTGACAGGATGGCTTTGCATGACGGTACATTGCACACCTTATGTGTTGCGGTTCAGGCTTAAAGTTGAAAGGCTACATTTTCCTGTTGCCATTGCTATTTTACCTCCAAGGTATGGCAGTTTGACTTATTACCAAACGCTCCCGACCCGACCATGTGTCATCAATCTTTCAGTAATTGCACACAGCAACCACTCATAAATTCTCCCCCAAAGGGTTTCTTTCAAATGAATATGGAGTTTATGTCACATGATTTAAAACCTTGTGGTAATGAGATCAAGTCTTTTTACGTAGTATTTACCAACACAACAATACTAATTCGTATTTGAGGTACACCCGTAACATTGGTAAAAGCATGCAGGGAGAAAACACGATGTCTTGTCTTATCAAGCTGTCTTATTAAGCCCATGGTAGCGATAATGCTACAGTAGGGGGGGGCGTACCCCATCCTGTGTTGCCACACCTGAACAGGTGTTGCATTTTTTATTTATTCATTTTTTGCGTATTTACCTGTCATGGGTTCGCATGAAGTCCCAGGATTTCTTTGTCCCATTCTGTGAATACAAAACAAAAGAACACATGAATGGCTATACTCTTTAAGCAGTACAAACCTCAGACTTATTGTTTGGTCAAGTATGAAGAAGCACATCAACATCCAAATTATTAGTGAGTTACTGGAAATGCTTTCTGTAAATTCAGGTACATCTAAGAGGGACAGCGAGTGCATTGTTGACATCTAACCAGTTGCTCAACACCCCAGATTTGCTAAGGCATGCTGTAGATTACCACAAACCTGTGCTGCTCCTTACACTCAACTGGTAATTGGCTAAAGGACAAGCCATGGGGTCAACAAAATCGTTCTTGGAATCTACATTCCTACTGGCACTGCCATTTTGCCATCCTATGGGAATAGGCGCTGGCCTCCGATGCCGGCACGAATATTTCCATATTTCTGCCACAGATGGAGTGGGAATGAAATGAAGACGCACAGCATATTCTATGGTAGTTTTGAGATATCTTGTTTGGGCCCAAAGTGGTGGATAGCCATCCTTAGAGCCCCACCACTGATAATCATTCCTCAAAAGGTGTGGCATCTAACTCGGTTCTGTTTAATTGAAAATTCTGTTAATGCCTGTGTACACTTGTATACAAGCAACCCCCAGTTTTTTTTAATCCCACGATTTTTTGTGACCCATTTTTTCACCCAGTGCCAATTGCTAAGTGTAACCCTGGGCACTACTCTCCCTCTGCCAACCTGATAGAGCAATGAACTGTGCTAATGTTTCCTTCAATGCACGAGGAGTCCAGGCCGCTTCTTTTCACCTGACAGGGGGGAAGTTCCCTGGTGGGACGTAGCGTGTGTAGCGAAGGAACACGTTATTCCCACCAGTTCCTTTCCCCTCCATCAGGCCCCTGGCTGTCCAGGGGGAGTCAGTATACTGGAGACCAGGACTACTGCATGTTTTTTGTGAGCCTACCCTCGGGGACACTGGGAGAACATGCAAACTCCACACAGAAAGGCCCTTTTGCCATGTGCCTTGACAACTGAATTTCCCTTGGGCTCAATAAGAGTCTAATATTTTATATTAGAGATAGATAGATAGATATAGATATCGACACACACACACACACACACACACACACACACACACACACACACACACACACACACACACACACACACACACACACACACACACACACACACACACACACACACACACACACACACACACACACACACACACACACACACACACTATGCTAATTAGAGCATTCAGTAAGACAGGCACCATCTAATCACTCACAGAACAAAACATAAATCTTCTTGGGAATTCCAGTAAAGCATGTCAGCGTGGTCAAGCTGTTTTGGCATGACCTAGCATGGCCATAAGCAACAATGTTCAATGGGTTAATGGGAAGTGAAGCTTTGTGCATCATTAACTACACCGTACAACAAGAGCATGAAGCCAGGATTTGTGTGGGACAAGTTAACACTATGACCCAGGTTGTGTTTACCTAACACCCATTCTGTCACATCCCTGAAATTGGCTCGTGATCTTTTGCCTCAAAAATGTGGCGGCCACAATGTGGAGGAGAATGTGGAGAGCAAACAAATGGCTTACATCAAATTAAATTTGGTAGCTTTCCAGTCCAGGACAGCATAAAAACAAAAGGTGTCACTAGAAGAATGTGAGTATGCAGGCCTCCTGACAGGCTGACATACTGAATTAAACAAATGCATCTGCAGCGGGTATAAGTACAAGTCCAAGGCAAAATCTCTTGTTCTACATCTCAATTGTTTGTGAGTGACCATTTTCTTTTAGACATACAACTTGTCATTGATCATATCAGAGGTAGCCTGGAGACGTAACTTTCTCAAATACACACTCAGTACATAAAACATATGTATAGCAGTTTTAAAGATCAATATTATAAGTGCTAGTTAACATAATTGAAAATGATCTTGTCAAATTTTCAGTGACGCTTTAATACTGGTGCGACAATGTCCTCTCTGTGACATTCCTGTTGCTGGCTCATTTGCCAATCAATCATTGTCCTGGACTGGAGCTTCTAGCAGGGCAGACAAATTGAATTGAATCGATGTAAAATGGGCACACACTTCCCTGCAACACGTTAAAGAGGCAGATGCGATCACTAAAACTCCCAACTCTTGAGGCATATTTTCAGAGACACTGTCATTTCAACAACTGTGCAAATCTCACACCACCATCCCCCCCAGGACAACAGTACTACGCCCTACTCAGTGAAAGTAGATATAGCTAGCTATTACGGATCCATGCGAGCAAACAATAAATCACTTAGCTAGCTAGCTGAATCATTGATGTTCTTTGCGTGACTTGTGGGACTCAGATGAGGAGCTGCAGGTCATTTCAATAAATCTTTCAAAAACAAACAAGAAGAAATTGTTACGGTTATTACATCAGCTTAAAGCCTGGGGGACAACCTGTACCTTGTTTTTAAAATCAAAGTACACTTGAGCACTTACTCGAAAGCAACAAATTATCTCTCTACTCTCTAGCTCTACTGCATAGTACTGTGTTCTATTTGTAATTGTCTGTCATTCAATGTTATATGAGATACTTCAATGGTTTCCAGTGGAAATAAGCTTAGTCTTTTCATGGATCTCCTTTTAGTAGACCTTGTACCAGTGAACTGTACCGTCATGAAACTGTACCTTTTCCTGTGCAAACTTCTAATAAAGTCTTCAATCAATCAATCAATCAATCAATCTTGTTTTTCTTTGGTCTTCCTCTAGGCCTCCTGCCTGGCAGTTCCAACCTCAGCATCCTTCTACCAATATACTCACTATCCCTCCTCTGTATATGTCCAAACCATCTCACTCTCTGGCTTAATCTCCAAACCATCTAACATGTGCTGCTGCTGTACCCTCTGACGTACTCATTCCTTATCCTACCCATCCTTGTTACTCCCAGAGAGAACCTTGACATTAGCGAGTTTAAGCTCGCTACGGCAACGGCAGATGACAACGGTAATCGGAAATGATCCGCGCTCGATAGATCAACCTGCCGTCGCCGCGGCCGCCTCTACTACGGCAGAAGGTCCCTTCCCACGTAGCGCCTACTCCGTCTGCTGCGTGTACGCGTCGCCATGGGAACCAAAGCGTTCAGTGAAAGGGGTGGGAACCCGTCGCCACCGAGGCTTTGCTTAACCATTTTGATCGCTACGGCGATTACGTCATAGCAGCCGTAGTCCGCCTGGCGTTGCCGTATTGAAAACCATCTAGCTTAAACTCGCTATTTTAGTCCCTGCTACTGCTACCTCTAGCTCTGCTTCCTGTTTTAATCTTTTTATTTTATTTTTTCAGTGTGACTTTCTCTAAACCATACAAACCAACCACCATAAAACATAGCTGGTCTCAACAAAGCAACACATTACCAAGTAGAATTATCTTCAGGGATCTTCAGTCAGTAACTACTGGACATTGTGGGAAGAGGCATCTCTAGATGGAACTTCGGAAAGAGCGGCGTTTCTTTCCTTTAGTACGCTTCATAAACGAATCCTGAGGCTGTGATAGCTCAAACAAGTCAAGCAATCTCCCTGACAGCAAATTATGTCTGCATGTGCATAAGATCATGTTTGTTTGATGTAGCTTGAGTCGTCGTTAGGGATGCACATTTTATATGATCTTAAGGTCGACTTTCACTCAGGTAATTGGTATGTCAATTAGCGCCAACTGTTGGAAACCCCTATCTGCCCATGGTTTCCCCATTTCCAACTCATACTCTGCCACGTGACGAGTTTTGTGTTTTGACGCTGGATGGAGCTGTTCGCTAGCCTATGGGTCACCAAATATTTTCCGATTCTACAGAAGTCACCTGACATGTTTTCCCCTTTTTTGAGGAATTAAAGGAAAAAAGGCCATAATGCATGTGTATGGGAGAGGGGCTGGGCAAAAGGTTGACGCGGAAGCCTATACTGGTATACAGTATGATAAAAATAGTTTAATTCCATGTGTAAGAAAGACATGTTCATTGTCACTGGCGTAAATCGGAACCATTTATTCACGAGCATCCCTAGTTGGTCCACTACTTCTGTTCCTTGTAGCACCAGGTTTTTCTCCAGTGGGGTAACAGCTGGCGAGCTGAAGAAGAGGTTGAGCTGGGCGGGTGCTTTGGGTGTAGGGGGCTCCGAGCGTGACACAATAAGCTCTTTGAGAGTCCAGATAGCGAGAAACATCAAACGAGAGGGGAGGCTTGCACCGGTTTCCAAGACAAATAGGCCAGGGGTCTGAGAGAGATGAAGCAGGGACCCCCACTACTAACATATTGTATAAAACTGTGTTGCATATTAAACTTTTTCATAGATTTCATAGATGGTGATAGACTTGTTTGACAGCACTATCAATGTGTAGCGTTGTATTAGATTCATGTTAATCACTTAAACCCTCAATGCTAAACTTGCACTTGGTACGCTCTTTTTCCCCCTACACCAAACCACTTTGCCGACATAGACAATCTTGTAGACCTGCTATTCTTGGATAAATAATATCCTCAAAATAGTGGTAGAAAAGTGGTTAGATTTGGCAGCCCCCCCCCTGTAGTAATTCCGAGGACCCCCAAGGGATCCCAGACCACCTGTTGAAGACCCCTGAAACAGCCTATAGGTCCACTGAGTTGAGTTCCCGGTCTGACACTCCTTGCGCTCAGCCTGGGCCTATGTTACAAAGGGGCTGTCACCTTACTTACTAGGGATATGTACTGTTATTGCCTCATCGTCCTCCCCCCATTGCACAACAGGATGTCCAATGTCCAAAATGGATATAGGACATCTGCACACAACAAACTTTTCAGGTACTGTATGGGTTACACTCAACGTTTATTAATGAAGATGACAGACTCTACAACAATCACACATCAGATGGCATTCTGGCACAACCTGTTTGGAGCCCCTTGTACGCACACACGCGCACGCGCACGCGCACACGCACACGCACACACACACACACACACACACACACACACACACACACACACACACACACACACACACACACAGTGCCCTGTCACCACTCACAGATGGAGGGGTTCCCCTCATTACTAGGGCCACTTGCTGTGGGGGTAGCCCTCTGGAGACAGAGAGAGAATCACAGGCTGACATGGATTACGACAGAGAGATTAGTCTATGGGGACAGAGAGACACAGAGAGAGAGAGAGAGAGAGAGAGAGAGAGAGAGAGAGAGAGAGAGAGAGAGAGAGAGAGAGAGAGAGAGAGCGCTGGGACAAGCTACACAGGACCTTGCAATGAATGTGGTAAACTAATGTGGTCCCTCTGGCTTTGCCTGCTCAAAACGACAGCCTCTTGTGTGAATGGGTATTGTAGAGCCTGTGGGATGTGAGGTCTTGATCTTTTAGGTCCTTAAAGTCTAATAACCATCATGCACGCACATGCACATTGCACGTGCGCACGCACACACACACCACACACACACACACACCCACACCCACACCCACACACACACACACACACACACACTCTAAGAACCTGACAAACCTGACAGGTGCAGGGGGGAAACAATCATCTGCCCTGCTGCCAGATACAATGGCAGTCTTTAATTCCCACCATGTGCTCTTCAATTTCCCTGGATTTAGGATCAGCTGGTCTCCTGTCCATCCTAACAGACGGGAGCAAGGGACCCACGTGAACCAATTCTAGTCGGAGAAACTCTTTACGTTTTATGGTAAAATGGGGGAGATTGGGCCTGCTTGTGCAAAGCTTGTAAATATTCTATAATAGAATAGTCACAGAGGCTTAAAGGGCAGATACTGTCGGATTATTTTATGGTCCTAGTTTTTGGTCCTAGCGGGGCTTTTATACTTGCATGTGCTAGGGATGGGACGATAAGCGATATTTTCGTTTATCGTGATAAAAACCACTCACGATAATCGTATCGTGGAGATTTCATATATCGTCATATCGTTCTCCGTCATGCACTGGCATCAATTCACCTTTTATTTTCCGAGCTGCATATCCGGTACCATTTAAACCCTCTATAATTGGTAAAAGGTACTTTTTGGATCGGCTATTTTTTGGCCAATGTTCCGCCCCAGAATAATGGATTTTGATTATCGCGATAATATCGTAAATCGCGATTTCTTTTGTCACAATAATCGTGATATGAAACTTTCATATCGTCCCATCCCTAGCATGTGCTAAACATCAGATAGTTGCCTATTTCTGGCTAAAATATGAATGTATTACGTTTTCTTGTTTTTCTACACTGGACAGTGGACACTATACCGAAGGACACTATACCGAAGTGTCCACTGTCCACTACTAGGTCATGAGTGACTGGTTAACTTGCACTAAATTGTGTCCCCTCTACACATGAAGTCAGTAAGTCACCAGTCACTTCTTTACACCTGACAGTTAGGAATTTCACCAGTATGTGAAGACCATCACACCTAGTTCTTCTCCCTGCTAAGCATCCAGACTATCCTGTATGAGTCACTAATGCAGAGACGGTGGTCGCCCAGCCCTCCCCACCTGGCTTCCCTATACCTCGAACATGACCAGTTGTGTTCGTTGGACTGCCTGGAAAAGTGCTCTGAATTTGGATGATGTGTGGGGTATAGGAACGTAACAGTTGCACGACTGATGGTCACACCGTTTAAAGAAAGGCCAATAGCTGTAAGCAACACCAAAAACACCATTATCTGAATTGGCATTCATGAATAAATATAATGTAATTACCCAAGCAAGCAACCAGTGGTTCAATGTAAGATTAGTGGGATTTAAGTCAATGAGGGACAATTGCCTGCTTTGTAGATGGGTTGGGCAATGAGAGGAAACAAAGGGCAACGAAACAACGAATGAATAAAGAGCTCCTCTTAGGACTGACATTAGCTCCTCTCTGAGAGGGGTAACTGTGTGAGAGATTTGGCAGTGGTGTCTAAAGGTGCAGATGTGCCACTGAAGAATTAAGAATGAAAGAGCCTAGGATGAGATGGCACCTCTTCTCCTGCCTGAAAAGCCTTTGTGAGAGGAGAGGGGTGGCGTGTCCCAGAGCGTCCCTCCCCAGCTCCAGAGGAGACGCCACGGCGGGATGAAAGGGAGGACAGAGGGAGAGAGTCCACCGTCCATTCTTTTGTTGTCCATCTGCTGTCTTTGGCTGTTCCGCCTCCCTCTCTTGACAAGCTTAGCAGTGCCTCCCCCACTCACAGGTGTAATGACCATCACCACACATACAATTCCTCACTTTTCAGCAGGGGCACTCAAGCCCCACACTCCCATGACCTGAACCTACTTTTAATTAGTACAGCAACAAGAGCTCAGTGAAGCAGTGGCTTGATAGCACACTTGTGACTGAAAAGCAATTATATCCATCTGCATTTTGTTCTGCATCTGTAGCCTAATGTCACATAGCACACACACACCCCACAAACTGCTGAGTGCTGAACCACATACATTTTCAAGTGCTTGCAAGATTGTACCTTGTTAAGAAAAATAGAATTGTGCTAAAAAGTACATAATTCAAGATCCTGATTCCCCAGTAGCTGCCAAAGGACACCATCTAATTTCTAGAATAGGGTTTGGATTACAGTGAAGAGTAGGAATTACTAGTACAAAACGCACCACCAGAATAGAAGAACATATTTAAGCTACACACACACACGCGCACGCACACACACACACACACACACACACACACACACACACACACACACACACACACACACACACACACACACACACACACACACACACACACACACACACACACACACACACACACACACACACACACACACACACACACACACACACACACACACACACACACACACACACACACACACACACACACTGTCCCCTAGGATTTCCCACAAAATGAAGCCACCCTATGATATTCCTTGTCTGTACATGGCCGCAACTCTAGGACAGAGAAAGATCAACAAGATTCAAGAAACTGCATAGGCTGAGTTGTAATAGGCCTAATGTGTCTATCAGGCATTACCTGCCAAAATGATACTTCCCAAGACAAAGTGTATTTATTTTGGTGCATTATGTTATGTGATGTGGTCCTTCTGATAAAACAGTTGTGTGCGCCAATGCATGTATGCGTAAGCAAAGCAGCACCAGTCATCTGTGAGCTAAATTACCTGAGTTTATTACACGGCTTGGTTGAATGCTTGATTCTGATTGGTCAATCGCTGAAATCAGCGTTCTTGATAACAGACCGCTCCGCTCAGAGTCAGACCGATGCCTAATCAAAGGCTCAGAGCACCTGCTGCACTCAGGGCTGCACTGCGTGATGTTTTTATCACGATAAACGATAATATCGTGTATCGTCCCATCCCTACCTATGACATGCTCTAAATAGGGATGGCAGAGTGAAAGTGGTTAAATACGGTTTTAGGTTTTGCATTTAAAAATAAGAAAATGTAATCTATAGGCTAAACACATCAACTAAAAAAGAAAAGAAAAAAAAAGAACAGGAGGTGCATGAGCTATTTGGTAACTGCTTGATTTGAGAAGGTCCTACAAAGAGCCCCAAGCATGGGTCACCAGGCCCAACATACGCACACTTCATGCACGCACAGCCACACAGGAGAAGGGTCAGAGGTCATCATTGACCGTACCAACCACCTGTCTGTCAATAGACCATCAGGGCCAATGGAGCCACATGCAGGCTTTTAGACCATGCCAATGTAACGGGAGAAGAGAACCCTGGACAAGATCTGTCTGAACAAGTTCTGTACAAACAAACATGGTTGGTGTGTTGCACTGTACCTGCACAAACAGCAGTGGTGGACGAACTTAATTACTTAACGGGTACACATTACTGTGTATTATTATTTTAAGCTTTAACTACTGAACAATAGCAGATCTACAAGCTCACAGTGAGGTTGTAGATCTGCTATTTTTGAAAAGTCGTGAACAGCAGAATTTTGTCTTTTGAATCCTTCTAAGGTTTTTGGAAAAACCTATGTTTCTATGTCAGCAATCTGGCTAGCCATCGTCAAATAAAAGGTCCTTTACACTTAACTGGAGCTCAGTTAGTCTGTTCTTGAGAGACTACTATGTCAGTGGTTTTCAAGGACCCCCAAAATTATATGAATTTGGCCACGGACCCCCATCTCAAAACATTTAGTTCCAGGGACCCCCTAAAAAGCAAGATTTGTGTTACAAACGTTCGCTTTAAAAATACATATATTCAAAGATTTGCTGGAATTTTCATGACTTTTCAAAAATAGCAGATCTACAAGCAGTAGTTCAATAGTTAAAGCATTCAATAATTCTAGGCCTAAATGGGTTAAAGCAGCACTGTGTCACTTTTTGAAAAACAAACCATGCCAGAGAGTGACACTCTCTTTCAATTATATTCAATAACATTTCTGTTTACTTGGTTAACTTAATAGCATATTTCTGTAAAAGCAGAATCAATAAAAGGGCCATTTAATTTAGGCTAAATTAAATGGAGGAGAAGACAGAGTGGAGATGTGTTTGTGGCTGTTATGTGTACTGTACTGTTGCTGTTGCCAAATCTGTTTATTAAAAGCGACCTTAGGGTTATTTTTCTGTATGGTTATTTTTCGGTAGTAAGTATATTGTAAAAAGAATGGGGTCCTTGCTCTTGAGAAAAAAATGTTTGAGAACCACTGACTGTCCTTAAACAATATTAGACAATAAAGTTTGACTGGCCTGCACCAGTTGCTTATTTTTGGCTTATTTGTATAGACCTGTTTGCTTGTTTCTCTCGCAACAACAAAATCTGGCAACATTTCTGGCCACTCTGCTGCTAAATGCTAATGCTAGCTTGATCGTTTTAAACTCTCTATAGAGTTTTAAAAATGTTATGATCGACAATAGCTCCTTTCGGAACCACTCGCTCTGCGGTGTCGCGAGATTTCCCCGTGAGAAATGGCAACAGGCTGACAAAAAACACAGACCGGGCTAACAAAGTGAGCGTTTTTAAAGTATTGTTTCAACAAATCACTTGGATTACCCCCGCCGCTAAAAAAGCAGAGATGCAAGAGGACCATTTCTTTTTGGATACAACGCTTGGTGACGGTAAGAGGCAGACGGTTGATAACCTGGTGAACTACCCCCGGAGAAACCTCATTTGGGCATGCTGTGAGCAGGAACCACATCTCGGAGCGGCATAGCCGCGGAGCGAGTGGTTCCGAAAGGAGCTAGATCGACAACATGAGAGAGAGAGAGGAGGATAACAGCGGCGCAACCATAACAAACCCTCAAGTAGCACATATATAACACGCCATTGATCTGATCGGCGAGTTTACCTTTTGATCATAAAAATTCCAGTCATATCGGGCCGATCCTTCGGCATCATCCCTAGTAGAAACGTCAAACACGCAATATCGAGTGTTTTACCTGGGGACTGCCCGCCCCTTACATTCGTCAGTCACACTGTATGCATGGCGAAAATAGCAGACCTACAAACGCTGTTATGCAAGCTTGTAGGTCTGCTAATAATTCTAGCACTGCCCTAACCTGTTTGCGATTGCCTGAATTCAGGAAGGGGACCGCCCCTTCCTACTCAATCACGCTGGTGGTCACACCAAGACAGAACTGCCAATCAAAGCGTCAACTGGCCAATCACAGTGCGCCCTCGCCGGACATGCTTGCTTCAGGCAGATGTAAACAGTGTGAAACTAAATTTGAATTTGGGAAGTTTTACAAACTATCAGGGTTTGAGGTTGTGAATTGTCAAAGAATTCTCATACATTTTTTATATTTTAATCATGGCACAGCCACGCACATGTGCACGTGGAGCTGACGAGGAGTGTATCTGCTTTCAGTATGCTCCCATGTTGATCTACCCTGGCTGCTAAACTTTGGCTGGTGTAGTGAGGGAGTGAGTAGGCCTTATCTGGTGTCCCCTTTGAATAAATGGCCATAGCGATCTTTATAAATGTTAAACTTTGTTCTTTTTTGCATGCACTTACTTTCCTTGTAATGACAAACAAGACTTCACTGCAATGTATAGTTGATTATTTATATGCTTGTATTAGTTTTTTCTTCTTGTGAAGCAGTGTAGGTAGCGCTCAGGGCCTAAATTGCCTATTTTCCCCCCTTCTCTATACGAACATACTGTAGCAATATTTAGAATTTTAACAAGAATTAATCTACTTCATGCAAGTACATACTAGTTGACATGTCCTGGTTTTACACACAAGGCCATGTAAAGAAGTAAAGGATATAAATGTGACTTTCTTCTTCCAGAAATTCCAGCTGGCAGATTCGAATCACTGGCAAGCAAGCAATCTGACACAAACTTTGATGGAATGCTTTGAAGTCAATGAGATTCGGGTGGACAAGTGTATGAATAAACACCATCTTTGAAAGAAATGATTGCAACGTTTGTAAAATAATCAGTTCAGGATTTAATTGTCTCCACCAGCCGAAGGCATGGGGGAGAGTATGTTTTCCCCTTCGTCCGTCCGTGTGTCCGTGAGTCCGTCCGTCCGTCCGTCCGTCCGTGTGTCCTTGCAGTTTGTGTGCACCTAATCTCAGTCGCTGTTGGCCAGGTCGCTGCCAAAGTGAGCACACACATTCCCTGGATGCCAATCTAGAACCTCTGCCCTACATTTTTCAAATGGACCTTTTCTAGCTTCCAAAGTTTGTAGGATTGAGCCGTTTTGAACAAAATGACTCAAATCACAAACGCAAAGTGCAATTATCATGAAATCGCGCACACACGTTCCCACTAAGTCGAGGACGAAATGCCACTTCAATTTTTTTAAATCAGCCTCATGGTGGCGCTATAACAGGCCGATTTGTGGTTTACCTATAACTCCACCAATCAGTTTCAAACTTTGTAAGCGCACTCCCTAGAGGCCAAGGAAAAACCCTTTCCCTGCATTTTTCACATCAGCCTTTTATAGCGCCACCAGGAGGCCAACTTATGTAAAACACAATTTTTCCTATTATTCCTTGAGATTTTATCCAAAAAATTTTATCCAAAAAAAATTGGTACACAGTATCTCTATAGTCATGTGATCAAGTCCGATCCGTCTGATATTTCATATTCCATCATAATTGGCTAAGATTGGCCTCCAAACTTTGCAGGATTGATCCGTTTCGAGCAAAATGCCTCAAATCAAACACAGCGTGCAATTGTAATGAAATTGTGCACGCACATTCGCAAAAGGCCAAGGAAGAAATTACACTACAAAATGTTCAAATCAGCCTCATGGTGGCGCCATGAAAGGTCTAAGATTGGTGAAAAACACATGCCACCCTTTTTACATTTGCCTATTATAGCACCACCAGGACGCGTGGCCTGGTGGAGACGTACTCGGAAGAGCACTTCTTCTAGTTTCAACTGGGGACGCCCCCCCCCACCCCCCCCCCCCCCCCCCCACCCTACCCTGACAAGCACTTGTGAATTGTAGTTGAGGCATTATATTTAGATTGACTTGGTTCCACATTTATTTTTTTCCTGAAGGTATTAAAAAGGTCTTTAAAGTCCTTAAATTGTCCCTTTAGAAATATGCCCTTTATACACCTATACTGCAGTATACAATTCTACGCCATGTTTATTTTCCTGAACCGATTATCTGACAAAGGTTGCAATGATTAAGGAATATTGCTAATACAACCAGCTCTCATTGACTTGCCATGTGTCAATGCCATGGCATAGAAGATGTCCAACTTCGGTCCTGGGTTCGATTCCCGCCGGGGGACGATGTGGGTGCTGGGGGCGATTTTCTCCCTCCGCGTCATCAGCGCCCACACCCTAGGTGGGGTCGGCGATAGGGCCTTTCTGTGTGGAGTTTGCATGTTCTCCCCGTGTCTCCTAGGGTTGATACCCTCACAAAAACATGCAGTAATCCTGGTCTCAATAATGCATCCCCCTGGCCAGCCGGGGCGCTTGATGGAGGGGAAAGGAACTGGTTGGAATAACGTGTTCCTTCCACACGCTACATCCATCCCGGGAAAATCCCCCCTGTCAGGTGAAAAGAAACAACTTGGACTACTCATGCATTGAAGGAAGCATGAGGTCAGTCCGTTGTCTCCCCAGGCGCGGCAGAGGGAGAGCAGAGCCCAGGATTACATAGGCAATTGGCACTGGGTGAAAAAGGGTTGCAAAATCGTGGGATAAAAATTATATATATATATTTAAAAAAAAGATGTCCAACTTCGTTTTTGAACAGGAAAGATTCCAATGCAGGTTCGTGTTTTGTCAATGAAAGTGGCTCATGAGGAGCAGCTTCTCACCAGTATATATAATAGCCCAAAGCAAAGAGCCTTGATAGTTAATTTGATTTATTGGCTATTTAATTTAGAACGAGTATTTGGATACTATTCACTAGGAAAATGTGCAGAATATCAGAAGTTTATAGAAGATATTCGGGACAGCCCCATTTCTCTGCCTATTCAATTGACCTCGTTACTTTCACCCCCCCCAAATTCTCAGAAGCACACGTACAAACACTGTCTCCTTGGATTGTCATTGTTTGGTGCAGCAGTGCGATCATCACTCCTCCACTCTTGCTCCCTGGGGTCTCCCAGCTCACTGTGCAGTATACAAGGGTCATGTTTCACCTATACTGTGGGTCACTAAATACTTTACTGGAGCTCCCTTATTGTCCATCCATCCACATTGCCAAGAATTTCTTCAATTACGAATACTATGTTGATTCATTTCCTAGGCCAGGGGTCTTCAACAGGGGGTCCGGGACCCTTAGGGGGTCCTCAGAGTAATTACAGTGGGTCCTCCAAATATTCCAATCCTTTTTATATTAACAACTTGAACCCGAGTGTCCATATTCTGAGAACTGTAGCCAAAAATTGCATTAATTTATTGGACACATATGGACTAACACATGCCGACGAGTGGGCTCATCGGTAGATAGAAAACTGTTTCGACGATGCGGTGAGCACCTTATTGATTGTCTCCACCAGCCGAAGGCTTGGGGGAGAGTATGTTTTCCCCTTCGTCCGTCCGTGTGTGCGTCCGTGCGTCCGTCCGTGCGTCCGTCCGTCCGTCCGTCCGTCCGTCCGTCCGTCCGTGTGTCCTCGCAGTTTGTGTGCAGCTAATCTCAGTCACCGTTGGCCTGGTCGCTGCCAAAGTGAGCACACACATTCCCTGGATGCCAATCTAGAACCTCTGCCCTAAATTTTTCAAATGGGCCTTTTCTAGTGCCACCTAGTGGCCGATGTTCGCAAAACACATTTCTGTGCACTACTCTTACAGATTTTGTCCAAAAATCCTACAAATCGGTAGGCAGTATCTCGACAGTCATGTGATCGACACAGATCTGTCCGATTTTGCATATTCCTTCCTGATTGGCTAAAATTGGCTTCCAAAGTTTGTAGGATTGAGCCGTTTTGAACAAAATGCCTCAAATCCCAAACGCAAAGTGCAATTATCATGAAATCGCGCACACACGTTCCCACTAGGCCGAGGAAGAAATGCCACTTATTTTTTTTTAAATCAGCCTCATGGTGGCGCTATAACTGGCCGATTTGTGGTTTTACCTATAACTCCATCGATCAGTTTCGAACTTTGTAAGCGCACTCCCTAGAGGCTAAGGATAAACCTTTGCCCTGCATTTTTCACATCAGCTTTTTATAGCGCCACCTTTGGGCAGACTTATGTAAAACACATTTTTGGATATTACTCCTTGAGATTTTATCCAAAAATCACGCAAATCGGTACACACAGTATCTCTATAGTCATGTGATCAAGTCCGATCCGTCTGATATTTCATATTCCATCCTGATTGGCTAATATTAGCTTCCAAAGTTTGCAGGATTGCTCCGTTTTTTAACAAAATGCTTCAAATCATCAACGCAGCTTGCGATTACCGTGAAATTTGCCACACATATTCCCACTACGTCAAGGAACAAATGCTACCTTTTTTCACATTGGCCTGTTATAGCGCCACCAGCAGGTAGAGTTTAGCAAAACACATTTTTGGAACACAATGCTTCAAATCATGCATGCAGCGTCCGATTTCCATGAAAGATCTATGGTGAAGAACACATGCCACCCTTTTTACATTGGCCTATTATACAGTAGCACCACCGGGACACACAGCCTGGTGGAGACCTGTGCTCGGAAGAGCACTGCTTCTAGTTTGTACATGTTTTGAGGCGAAAATGGACGTTAGGGCTCACCCAGCAAGAGCGTTCTGGCTCCCCTTTATAACTCTTGTAGAGTTATGATTTATTGCTACTACTAGATCTATGAGAAGGTTGTGGGGGGGTCCCTGCTTCATCTCTCTCTCAACTAAAGTACCATGCATAGTAGTACATAAGAACCGCAGGAATACATAAGCAACGGAGGGTGAGAGAAATCTTGTCCGGTTGATCCGGTCTGTCTCCCAAGCCTCCGTACTCCGGATGATTTAGATCTGTATACGGACCCTTACGGACAGCACCCAACTGGACGGACTCAACGCACAAGATATCCGTAGCAAGAAGTACCCACGGCCACCGTTATAAAACATAAGCGCAGTAGTGATGAAAATTACTTTAACTCTGCTCTAACAGCGGTTCTCAAACTGTGTCCCAATAATAAATATATTTTATCAAGAAACGGAAAAAAGGTTGTTACAGAACCACTTGAAGAGGACTCCTCACTCACTCTCTCACACACACACACACACACACACACACACACACACACACACACACACACACACACACACACACACACACACACACACACACACACACACACACACACACACACACACACACACACACCGCATCAACAGTCATCAGCACAGACAGCGAGGCACACAAGTCAAAAGAAGAGATGATGATATCCTTGGCCTGAAAACGTTGAAGACCCCTGTTCTAGGCATTTTGTTTGTATACAGGACTATGTGTAGCAACTGCAAGTCTTCTATCGCAACAGCCAGCACACCAGAAGAATTACATTATTTTACAGTCAGGAAACAAGGTCATCCTGGATTTCTGCATTTGTTCAGGTCAGCCGGTTTCCAGTCACCGCTGCAATGTGTTCAGTAGTATTATTTTACACTTTAGCGTAATCTCTCTAAAATTAAAAACTGGAGGACACAAGCAGATTTAGGCCCATGCACAATTGGAAAATTGCAGAGTGAGTCCCTTCTGAGGAGATTATGGGGATGAGCTACAGTATGTGGTGTGTGTGTGTGTGTGTTTATGGCTGTACATGATGACTCAGTGATGTGACTGCAGGACTAGGCAGACATCTCAAGAAGGTGACTTCAGTTCTCTCTGTGTGACTACAGTACAGAATCTGTCTTGGATTCTGAAACACACACACACACACGTGCGCACGCGCACGCACGCACACACACACACACACACACACACACACACACACACACACACACACACTTTGCAGCACTTATTTATATTCTATATCATCCACTCAGAAAATCTATCTTGGCTTTATGGTTGTATTCATCATACAGTTATGGTATCCTATGTCTATCAATAACATTTGCTGTAAAGGTCTGTCTCTAAAGAGCAAAGATCGAAGGGACCTTTAGATATAGACCTTCACCGTCTGATCCCACAGGGGAAATCCAATGTCAATGGTAGTACAGCAGTAAGAAACACAGGGCACAGTGTAGCAACACAATACTAATACAGCTATAAGTGTAACAACACAATACTAATAATAATGGAAAATATACAATACAAAAATGGGTCAGATTAACATCTGACAACACAGGGACAGGGAAAGGAGGACTGGAATACCTGACACCAGGTACAGTACAGAAAGACTTGCCTGCCTCCTCAACACTTTGGAGTCTAATGTATGTACAGTAAAATAAACTAATTAGTGTCAAAGGAAATTACTTTCTTTTTCTACAAAAAACGGAATGCCTTGCCATTTGCCACAGTGCTAAAGTCAACTGGAATTTTGACTCCCTCTCTCCTGAAGTGCAGCGACCTGCCTAATTTCCGACAGAAAGACGCCTTGCGTTAGCGGACCTAATGTAAAGCATGTGGTCTTCGTGAATGATGCTGGAGCAAACACCTAACAAGCTACTGTCTATAGTCACTGTGTGCTAGCCTAAATCTATCTGCCGGAGGCTTCATATTTAAAGTATCCCCTTTTTGTGATCATTGGGACAACCGTTGTCAAAACATGAACATCACAAAGCCAATGCAATGCATTATGCAGCGCACCTAATGCGACGAATGCAGCTGTGCTATCATCAGCGTCCCTGCTTTAAGGTTAACTGGTCCTGCTAGCAAGATGCTAAATGAATGGGAGGGGGTTGGGCTATGTGATACATAGATCTTCGTTACCTATCGAATTAGGTGACTCCAATGGTAGATGTATGTCCTCTTTATTTTAACAGACGGGGCTAAACACAGGATTGTATTTCGTGTCAAACCAAGGACACAAAAAGGGAGGTCGGTTTTATGATAGTGGTTGTTCAAAATGGCAAATATTTCAATATTATATCCCCACAAAAGGCAGTCACCGTCGGTCGTCAGGATGGATCAATGAATGAACCACCAAAACAGCGCCCTCTGGGGGCACGATATTCGATAGGTCATCAATCCCGGTGTATGAAACGTGTACCCGCAATCTGACCACCGATAAAGCTAGTGAGGAATTATTGGACTCACCTGATTATAGTGCACCCTGAACGGTGTCAGATAATTAGAGTTGGTGCATGGCCCGACTTCAATGTTATTAATCTGTTCCATACTAGCAGGCTTGGCGGCCCAATGCTGGTTCTCCCGTACACTGAAAAGACCACTCTCCTGGCTAGCTGCACAACTGCAAGCGCAGTGAAGGAATTTCTACGGAAGCTTGTAAGGGACAACGCTTCTCAATGATAACATTAATTATGAATTTTATCATTGAAAAGCAGCCCCGTATACCTACCATAGGTTCAAACTATTATATACGGACTGCTTCAGAAAAAAGTCTGAGCAATGATTGATTGAGTGATTGAAGACTTTATTGGAAATTTGCATAGGAAAGGTACAGTTTCATGACAATACAGTTCACTGGTAGGCCTACATGGTCAACTAAAAGGATACCTCAAAAAAAGCTTTTGGGCTTGTTTCATTGGGGTCCTTTTTTAACTCATATAAGACAAATAGAACACAGTACTGTGCAGAAAATATCAAAACAATAGGCATAAAACAATGCATAATAAAAGGTGTACTGTGTGGTCTTTCTTTATCATACTAGGCCTACTCGGAAATAACTGAATACGGACTGACCTCATGCTTCCTTCTATGCATGAGGAGTCCAAGTTGCTTCTCTTCACCTGACAGGGAGGAGTTTCCCCGGTTGGATGTAGCGCGTGGAAGGAACACGTTATTCCAACCAGTTCCTTTCCTCTCCATCAGGTGCCCCGGGAGGCAGTATAGAGACCAGGATAACTGTTGCGGCTGTAGTTGTACTGACGCGAGTCGCTGGGAATTCACCCGGAAATTAAGTGTCTTACCATTTATATTATACTAGTCCTTACCCCTCCTAACTCCTCCCTACCGTTGTGCAGCCTTACCGGTTTATGCCTTACCTGTAGGCCTATATTTGAGCGGTGGTCACACCGTCTCCATAGCGTGGCCGTGTGTGTAGGTATGTTTGTTTGTATGTATGTGGGTGGGTGGGTCTGTATGTAGCCTCAAGCCTGTGTAGTACCTTTAGTGGCCACACATGTTAAGGGAGGGGCGCTGTTGTCCAGGCCACACACACACACACACACACACACACACACACACGGGGGGGGGGGGGGGGGGGGGGGGGGGGGGTGGGGGGGAGAGAACCACCGCTCAGTTCACACGGGTGTGATTTTTATAGTCTGGATGGCCAAGATGTCATGTGAAGCTGTCTCGCGTGGCCAGACTGTTGACTCCGCGATTTGGGAAATGCTCCCGTCAACAGTCTGGGGCACGGAAATAGAAACGATGAGTGCGAGATAGAGCGGATGTGACGCAACCGCTCCCTTGGTGCAGTAGCAATAACATGTCCTACTGGAAGCGTTATGTCTCCTTTCAATATTTCTGGGGGTGTTATTTCGTCTTTCTCTGGTGTTATTGGTGTTTCTTCCATGATGTTTTCAAACGTTTTCTTAAACTATACACCCATAACAAGAATAGGCCGCTCGAATGACTTTGTCTGAGCTATTGTATTTCTGTTATGTTTCCAATGGGACTACAGTTCAGTGCAGCAGTGGCTACTTCCGATACTCGCCGTTCGGGAGCTGCCATTCCAGACTCTATATAGCATTCAGAGATTGTGGAATAGTTGTCTGGATACGCGAGACTATATGTGAAGCTTAACCAATCCTCAAGCTTGAACCTCAAAAAACGTAGAGGTTCCGCACGGTTTATGTGAGGGTACCTACCCTATAGGAGACATGGGGAGAACATGCAAACTCCACACAGAAAGGCTCTTTTGCCAACCCCACCTAGGGTATGGGCACTGATGAGAGAGAGGCTGCCACTTGAATTAATTAGGCAGCATATGCAGGTCCTCTGTGGACCCCATCTCTCTGGGAGGGAAGAAAATAGGTTGCATGACCCAATTTACCTATATCTCATAGGAATTTGGAGTCATTATGTTCTAAAAGGGGCAAAGTGCTTAGTTTAAGCGTTCAAATCAAACCTGTAGGCTAAGGGTTAGACTTTACAAGTGTGTCAAGTGTTTTATAGTTATAGAAGATAGACAGAGTTCGATAGATGGACAGACAGACTTGCTTTCGGTCAAGATCATTTAATTACAATAATAAACACAGGTTTCTTTCACCCTGAAGCTTAAACTGTGTATTTGTGCTCAACAATGTCCCTTATTACATAAAACATTAGCTTTACTAATGCTGTCTCCCATTCATAAAATGCTGAGTAATGAATACGATGGGTGTAGAGGGCCGGGGCCCTGATGTCTCGCTAATCAGGCCCTTAGAAGGAAGCTAGATGATGTCACCTGCTCATATCGGAACATAATGGAAAAGATTATGTTGTATTGCAATCTCGGCTGGTCCAACATCCTCTACCAAAGGAGCCTGTACTCCCACCCACAACACAAGGACAGGATGTAACACTTTTGCTAGCTGATTTACATCTAACTAAATACAGGGCCTAGACAAAACAATGTGGGGGCCCACAAAGAGGAACCGGCGTCTTTCTGAAGGGCAGGACCGATTTATATTGCCCAATCCGGCCAAGCTGCATGGCCCGATAAGCTGGGAGGGAAGGTCGATTTGAAGCATTGTACTGGAGTCATTATAATTTATACTTCGTTGCACGCTGGTGTTTTGTACCAGAGATGGCAGGTCTACAAGCTCACAACATGTCGCAGTGTGACGCGTTGTGCGCTTGTAGATTCGCTATTTTTGGTGCACGACACCGGCGCGAAACTAATTATAAATCACCCTTAATGAGCTTCCATAGCCAGAAAAGTCCCCCAAATCTCCACTATTACATAAGCTGGGGGAAAAAAAGACTTGGCATAAAACAGGGCTCAATGACATTAAGTGCTCAGAACAAATCAAGTATGAATTTTAGCACTAAAAGGTTTTCAAGAGAGCATACATGCACAGGCCCGGTGTATTCACTTGCACTGACACACCACTTTTAACTTGGTAAACCTTCACTGCCTTTGCCACAGCTTTTCATCTCAGTTCAGCTTATCTTTCATACCAACCCTAAAAACTCGCCTTCTTGCTATCTTTGTGCGGACATCAAAATATTATTTTTACTATTACTAAACAGTTTTGATCATAGGTAATTATGGCATAGAATCGCTCCCCCGTAAATGCATATTATCCTGCAGAAAGTTAAGTTATCATTAGCCACTGGATAATCAAGACCTCCACAGCATAGAGAAGGTACAGGATTCAGTGGACACCTTTTTATAACTTCTTCTTGATTCATACAATGAATGCTTGTTAAAAAACCCAATAAACAAAAGTAAAAAAAAAAAAAAAAGGATTCAGTGGACACCTTGGACACAACTGGACGACTGAACTTATGCACCTCCCTCATTGGCATTCACACCTTTTCAAGCTGTACTCTGTTAGTGCCTTTGCTGGACATAAGTGGACTGTTGACAATGATACCAACCTCATAATCAAATGGATGACAGGATTACTTGCTCCGGAACCATGCTAAATCTGCTCAGTTGAGACTGATGCAAGTCATGCAGTGCTCCAAACTGTGCTTGCATTGTAAAAGGACTGAAGTGCACCCAAATGTGTTGGTTAAAGGACTGCCAGAATGCCCCTGATGATCTAGTAGACCACATAGATGCACATATAAGGGATGATGATGATTAATTATATCTGAATATTATTATATCATTAGAATTTGCCACCAGAATGTATTATTTTTCATAAAATTCTGGGCTCTGGCCCAAGGATTAATTGTTACCCCACATTTTAAAATCCCTCTACCCCTATTCTCATGGGGACCAGACCAATATCATCTTTACATCAAGGCAGCAAGCACTTCTGAGCATTTTTACCGGGTGCACGGTCGGGAAAGTAACATTTCGGCGAACGTTTCGGCGTCAAGCCTTCATCAGCGTTGACAACGCTGATGAAGGCTTGACGCCGAAACGTTCGCTGTTTGTTTGCTCTGTGGAGTGCCATGCCAACTTACACACTTTAATAAAAGTGCCTTAAATGACTGTTCCGTGAGTGCTGGTATTCTCTTTTAGAGATGCTCTTTTTCAAAGACCAGACCAATATCCCCCAAGATCATTTGCTTCTAGTGTAACAGTTCTTCCCACCTATGATGTGCCAAATAATAAGTCTACTTTGGCTCTGTGGGAGAGATCGAGCACTCAGGAAATCCATGCACAAATTGCACATGATTAATTTAGATGCTCTAAAAAGGCAGGAACTGATCCATGATGGTTTGACATAAACCAAATTAATATTTCATGCTCTCGCATTTTTATATTATTTTTTGCCCAAATTTCTCCAGATTACTGAGGCTTATGATCAAAAGTATTCCGTTTCTGGGGGCTGGCAGTAGACAAGCAGGCAGAAACATGGCAGACAGCAGATGTGTGTGAGTGTTCGTGATTTCCCTATATGGTTGGTGAACATAATATGAACATACTAATAATGATCTTAAATATTTTGCACAAACATGTTCTTAATACCTTGAGGCCATTTGAATGTAAATTTTTCTCCCTCTTTTCCCCCCAGAGAGCAGTTCAATCCTCTTTTGAATTTTCAGTTCATTTTAGAGATACAGAAATCCAAGAAGAAAGCAATGAAACCGATGGCAGAGAATGACAGGCAGGCACTGGCAGGAATCATATTTGAACCCAGATCAGCCAAGGGAACATGAGACAGGAGGAGGAGGGTTCAACAGTTTAACCACTGATGGGTTTTAATTGTTTTTATTTACTAAAAAATGAAATAACACAAAAGTTAGAAATAGTAGAGAAGAGGGCCTGTAATCCTTTATACTTCCAAGGACCCGAGTTGGGTCTCCTTAAAAAGGGCCCAAAACCTTATCTGCGCCTGAGTTTTGGTCCTGAGGCGCTCACGACGTGTTAATCCCATCCTTCCAAGAACACGTTGGTGCGGGGCCCTCTCAGTCATGCCAAATTAACATCCACAGGCGGCTGATGCAAGCCAGACTTCCTTGGGCTTAGCCGAATGCCAAAACTGGAGCTTCCCTATAGGTCATAAAGCCTTGGATCCTCTTCCTGTCTGTCCCCCCACCTTTGTCATTCCTGCTGTCTCTCTCCCTCTCTTTATGCTGCTCTGTTTCTGCCTCATATAAGCCTCTAGTTAGTGTTCATTCATCATCATTTTCTATGACAGTCTCATCCGCCCATTATATCTCTCAGTCACTCCTTCAAAAACACATCAGTTGATATTGCAGCTCAGTAGTGCTGTCAATAAATAATACATTACATACTATTATTTAGCTAGTTATTTGTGCATATACAGCTGATATGATTCTAACATCAGGAGCTCACACGGGACCATTTTCAAATGCAGTCAATATCATTTAAACTGTATAGAATAACCCTCATTTTGAGCAAAAAAACAAAAAATAGAAAAGAAACTTGAAGTGGTCTATCCATAGCATAGTTTATCAGCAGGGGTCAAGCAGGGATTTGGGTCGGGGCCCTGGATGAGAGCACGAGGGCCCCAGGGAATGCACTTAACCAAGGTGCCTGCTGCTCCTCTGTTAGCGAACTCAGGGTGTGGGGCGCGACGGCCCATATCGATCCGTCCACCATTTGGGATGCCCAGTCGCCACCCCAACTCATCTTGGGAACGCTCCCAAATCCTCCCACACAAGTAGGGATTTGAAAATAGTACCGCTTGTCGCCAGGACACTCGATAACGTGCCACAGAAGTCTGCATGTTGTGCTGGATGAGGCGTGTGTGAGGAGTGCACAGACAATGCATGGCGCACACAATGAGTCATGGATACTCTTGAGCTGCTTCAGGTGCCAGTGGAGCTTTTGAATGGCTCTCCCCGTGTTGCAGGTGAAAGTTGGCATAGAGATGTCATTTACTCTGTTTGCGTTGCACTCATGGCTTGCTTGCGACTGTGAATCATTTTTGAAATATTTTGTAGGCTATAAAAACACTGATATGTTAGATTCTCTTATATCCCTTATGGAGGAAAGGGGCTTCTATATCAGTGTGATAGCCTCCACAATATCTAAAGGACTCATTTGAAATTGAGATGAGCCTCTGAAATGACTCAGACACTTTGGTAGAACAAACTTAGCCAATTGTAATACTTTCACAGCTGGGATTAAAGTCTTCATTTACAAAGGACAGCACTTTGACTGGCCAAATCGACTATACGTTTAAGAGATAGTGATTTAAGATGAAATAAACTGGTGCAATCATATCTGTGAAACAATCATCGAGTGCCAACAGTTGGGACCGCTTCCTCATTCATGGTGTCACATCACAAGCCCCAACCTTTTGTCTGAGACTCCTTGTCAGCTGAGCAGATCGGGCCAGCAGCATAGAGCTGTGAATGAGTATACCCTGGCCACTCTCTGTTCAGATGACGAGTGGAACCAGGGGTTCAAAAGGAAAGGTCAACTGCTGAGAGATCGGGTGGAGTAAGATGAACAGAGCCGCGCACACTGGACGTGACACAATGCGAGCAGGTGTGTGGCAAACGGCTGGACGAGGATAAAAATGGCTGCCGTATAGTGCACTTCAAAAGCAGCTCTCTCCCCTGTTTCCAGGTATGGGCCTAAATTAAGGGAACCCGATCTGTGTGGAACTCATGTCTCGTGAATAGACACCCTCCACCCCCAGCCCCCCCCCCCCCCCCCCCCCCCCCAGACCTCGTCCTCTGCAAGACCCAAGTCCCAAGGCCTTTGTAATGGAAAACCTCCGCTGTTGGCCCCTCATATTTTTAGGCGAGCCTATTATTGTTCTGTTCTCTTGTAGCTATAGCGTGCCCCAGGATGTGTTCCTTCGAACAAGGTCAGAATTCCTGTTTTGTCATCATTATTCTGCGAGAGAATGGGCACCCCACCCACAACGCTTTTTGGTTCACTAGGTTCCTGGTGCTTGTTTGTCTTGCACAGACGCAAATAGGACTAAAGGTCTACCGTGGCAGAGAGGAGTCCATCCATTGATGGACAAGGTACCCAGATGCTCATGCAAAGCATTACAAGGTGACGATTGTCAAAGTTGGATTGCGATCATTTACAAAAAAAGATTGGGTTTATGACATATAATTATGATGTATGACTCCAAATGATGACTCCCAATTTGAGTCCCTTTGACTTTGATTATATAGTTAAAAATGTTAGATATAAAAAAAAGGTTATAAAGCAAAACTTATGGAAAATAAAGCTACATGGAGGTACTTCTTTGGCCTACTGCCAGTGTGCACACAGGGGGCAGCATAGCTGAATGGTTAGAGAGACCCCAGGTTCAATTCCAGGTCAGCAGTGTGTCAAATTTGACTGGTCGTAAGTGTCCTTGAGCAAGACACTGAACCCCTAACTGCTTTACCATCAGCTGGGTTGAGCTGAAGGTGAATGTCCCCCGTGGGAGCAAGCAGGTCAATATTAAATATGGCATTGATTGGCCGAGGTTTATGAGAGGCGGAGAGACCATTTGTGACCGTGCTGGCTCATTTAGTTTTCCATAAAGAAATAAAAAAAAAAAAAACGAAAAAACTACATAACAATAACTACAACCTTTAGAACATAAGTTAATTGCAATACATCATTAAAGTTATACCATGTAACTTTTTTTATAAAACAAATCTTAAAATTGTCCTAACTGTTAAATCGCTAAAGTTTTAGAACCCCCACTCTGTTATTTTCAGCTTCTGAAGCCTTCTCTTTATATGTTTTCTATGAGTTGTGAGGGGGGGGAGAATTTCCCGGCAAAATGATGTCATCTCCCACATGATACACTACCGGCCAATCACAGCGCCGATCATACACCACCGGCCAATCACAGCGAGTCTTGCTGTCTCTAAAGGAAGTAGCTTCCCTCAGCAACTGTGTTTACATTGGTGAAGGAATCTTGCTTGCTACTCCCTCAATTCTGGTCTAAAAATGATGGGAGACGGCTCTACGGAATCGTATCGGCGAGGCGGAGGTGCTCGCGACGGTGGTTCCGGTGCGACTCCGGCCGAAAAAAGC
This sequence comes from Nannobrachium achirus, assembly GCF_963921795.1. Classification (NCBI taxonomy): domain Eukaryota; kingdom Metazoa; phylum Chordata; class Actinopteri; order Myctophiformes; family Myctophidae; genus Nannobrachium; species Nannobrachium achirus. The sequence continues at coordinate 49,321,157 of NC_137823.1, forward strand.
AATACCGCTACTGACCACTAGTTGAGCAGCTTCCACAGTACAGCTTTAAATAAAACATTATAAAAATCTATTCAGTAAGGAATTGCCATAGCAAAATGGACTTTATTATTTTGTCTATTTAACGCTTTGTCACACAGAAAACACGCTGACATTAACAAATGCACCTTACTACGTACGCGCATGTAAATCAGCGGATTCTGTAATACCATTTCACATGAAAATTCCCTCCCGGCAGATGTCACTCACTGACCAGCCGGGCAAATTAAAAAGAGGAAATTCCTCAAAGAATTGTTCCTCTATATGACTCTGATAATGAGCCCCCTGAATAAGTTTCACAACCTCTGAATTACAGGCTCCTGAGGCTGACGGGTCCATTGAGCCTTGATCTCCCACTCTCAATTTACTATGGGACAGCTGCCCATGCTGCTCTGTCCCCCTGCTGAGAGAGGGCCTATTTTAACAAGCCAGACCCATTGTCTTTTCCCTGTAATGGTCAGGGAATGTGGGTAACTCCTTGGGTCACATTGTCTTTATTTGTGTGCCTCTCTCTCTCTGTGTGTGTGTGTGTGTGTGTGTGTGTGTGTGTGTGTGTGTGTGTGTGTGTGTGTGTGTGTGTGTGTGTGTGTGTGTGTGTGTGTGTGTGTGTGTGTGTGTGCCTGCGACCCTGCGTCTCTGTGTGATTGTGTGTGTGGGGACGTGTGTGTTTGTGTGTAGAAATGAGGGTGAGTGTGCGTCCCTGTAATTTGCATCGCTATGGGAACACATGCCACCAACACTAATTACCTGCCTGAAAGGCCCCAATTGAGACGGTCGGTGTCTCATGTCAACGTAACGTGATAACCCTTAGCTTCTGAGCTGCTTCGCAGCTGTGGGCGTGGCCTGAGGCCGGCAGCGAACAAAAACAAACAAGACCCCTATGATCAATGGCTTTATATCAGAAAATAAACCAGATTGTATTATTCTCACTGACACCTGGCTGGACCAGACGGGTAAAACAATAGCTAATTGAGGCATCACGATACATGGCACAAAAGAGGGAGGACCAGGGGTTTACTACAGCTCTGTATGCTAATTGTTAGTGTGGTTGCCTATTAGGGCAATACACTGTTGTTATTGGTCAGAGTTTATGGAGGGATTCTTAGCCAATGAGGAAGCAGCATTCTCGTGACATCACCTCTATGCAGCCTCCTCGTTGGCTAAAAGCAGTTTTTGCTGCTTCCTCATTGGCTAAAAGTTATGTATGACGTATGGCGGCGTATTCCCACGTCGCTTTTATGGCGCTTCCTCTTCCGCAGTAGTCCATTTGACTTGAATGGGAAAATGCAAAAATGGCAACCACAATCGCAATTTCCCAGAATTGCATCTTTCTAGGCCAGATGCAGGCCATGCTTCAATTAACTTTAAGGCCCAGACATTCTTTTACACGTTTTTCCCACCAGTTTTGACCCGGACATAGCCAGATGTTGGAGCTTAGCTCCTGTTCCAGGAGCACTGCTCAAAAAAAAGTAAAGAAAGCTAAAATAAATTAAACTGTTGGCTCGCTGAAAACACGCACAAAGTATATTTGTACAGAAAATCTAAATGGACTTTCGATTCAGCTCTAGCCCAAGCACTAATATAAATGGTAAGACAGAATTCATTTCCCAGTGGATTCCTCGCTGTGTTTTTTTTTTTCTTTTTTTTTTCTCAAAAAAATCTATATATATAATCTATATAAAAAGAAAGGTGCAAGCAATAATGACTGCTGAACAGAATAAATAAAGAAGAAGAAATATAAAGTGGGGACAACTAGTGTGTACTCACTGGAGTGAGCCCACAATGAAATATTTTTTTTCTTCACATTTTTATCCCATGATTTTGTAACCCATTTTTCACCCAGTGCCAATTGCCTAAGCTGTAATCCTGGGCGCTGCTCTCCCTCTGCCAACCTGGGGAGAGCCCTGAACTGAGCTCATGCTTCCTTCAGTATATGAGGAGTGAGCAAGCCGCTTCTTATCACCTGACAGGGGGAGTTTCCCCCGGTAGGATGGAAGGAACCACAATTTTGAATAGAGATAAGAGGAAGCGCTGCATGGGTCCGTAATGATCAAAAACTGAAACTGAAGGTGCTCATTGAAGAGGGTTCAACTAGGTCAACACATTTAAGTTCCTACCCTTGTAGTAGTAGGCTGACATCCAAGTATGAGAAAACAGGTGAACTTAAGAAAGATTCCAAGGAACTCGGCTCCGTTGAGTTTTAAAAAGCTTTTATGTTTGTCTTGGCTTTTAGCTTGGCAAAGTAAAAAAAAGAAAATACCAATGCATTCCGGCCTTCAATCTGACAATGATGATCCAATGATGGTTTGGAAAAGTTTTGAACAATTTTGCAAATCATCACACCAGGTCGAAAGTAAGTTCGACCTGTACAGTGTTTGGTACAGATTGGAGCAACACAGTGTCTGTGGCCCCTGGGGGCCCCTAATACTGGGGGCCACCCCTGATGTAATTATTGTCATGGCAGATACCTGAACAGTGCTTTGGTGAAGTTTGGTGCATATTGGAACAATGGTGCACTTGTGGCACCCAGGGGACCCTAATGTGGTCCATGGGGGCCACTCGTGGCCCCTGGTGTGGCTATTCTGATGGCAGACCCCTGAACAGGGTTTGTGCCAAGTTTGTTGCGGATCGGACCAACGGTGTGGTGTGCCTTGCAAGTCTGCATGTTATGTTTGTGATGTCCACTGTCCCCTGCCCGCCCGCCCGACCACCCTCTAGACAATTTTAATATAGGGAGAGCCCAGAGCCAGAGATTAACCCAGGAACCATTCGATTTCCAAGCGAAATCGAACCACCTGAGCCACTGTTGCTCAGGTAGCCTCTGGAGCTAGTCTATGTAGATCTGCCATCTTTTTCCCTTCGAGGCAGTGCCCTGCTTGGGTTTACACAGTTTAGGCAAACAAGCAGGAAACACATATTATGGAACCCACCAACATTGAGGGATGTCTGTGTGTCCTTTGAATTTACATACAGTTGATTGACTGGCGCTCTCTCCTGGTCACATGGGAACAAAGACAGTGAGCTGAACTCATTCTGTGCCAAATGCCAAAATGGCTCCAAGGTAGCTGTGCCAGGATTTTGTATGTTTTTCTTTACTATGCAATGAAAAAAAAATGATTTTTCTTTTTATAATTTCCCGCCCCCACAGAAACAGACACAGTTGTTGTGATTCAGTGGCAAAAATAATTTTGTCAATCAGACAAATGGTTCCAGAGATAGAGCTGTTTGAATGAAAAAAAGTGTCCATCCACTAGAATGGACACACATGAACACACATTTTCTCAATCAGCTAAACGAGGGAGCGAACACACAAACAGAGAAAAGCATCTCTCTGATCTCAGGTCATTTTGACATCTTTAAAAAAAAAGACCCTAACCCTAACCCTAACCCTTTTTTTTCTATACAAAAAAACACAAAAACCGTCAAAAACCGTCATTGGCACAGAATGAGTTTTAATGTTATTATCAGAACTCTCCCCTCACACCCTGGCCAATGAAATGGAGGATGGGAAAGAGATGGAGGCTGACATGCAGCAAGGTCGTCGGGAACCGGATTCTAACCTGTGACACGCTGTCAGGCTGGCATTGCAGCCTATAGGGTGCCCGGACCACCGTGCCAGCGGCCCGGGAAAATATATATTTTTAAATATTTCTTGGTGCTGTTTTACAAGGTTCAGTGTCAGTTTGTGTTTTCAAGTAAAAAGATTGCTCAAATTGGAATGACGTGGCTTCACGTGGATCCGGACTTGATGTGGCCAGCCTGTGACGTCAGTGATCTATGACGTATCTTTGATCTATAGAAGTTAAACTTTCCCGTAAATATTAGACAAAAAGAAAATGTGTGTGTTGCTTTGGGCTACACGAACGCACGCACACACGCACACACGCACACACACAGACCTTAGACAGCTAGCTCCCTACATAACCTTGCCGTAAAAATTGCAACTTGGACATGGTTTTGGTTTCCATTCTCCTATACAGTAGCTGTTAAGGATCATGTTACCCCACACCCGTGTGTTTTCAAATGGCTAATCCTCAAGAGTCATCATGGGCACAAACAATTGAGTCAAACAACGCCTTGATGACAGAATGATCTGTTCTGTACTGTGTATGGGTGCAGAGTTATTTATGCGCCTCCTGGCATTCAATGAGTAATTCATAATACATCCCATTCCTGCAGCCGGGAGCAGTGTGTAATCATTTTGGCTTTATGCCTGTCCATATGTGCGGACAGGAGGACTTGTATGTAATTACTGGGATGGCTTTTATTTAGAAAAATATGATTGTCATCTAAAAAGTTGTACATTGTTGATCTATTTAGTCTCAAATGGCATTTATGTATGCTTCATTATGTGGCATACAGCATTTTGTACACTCTCAGAGTTAAATTAACACTGATTTTTCAATATGGGCTCTCAGAGATTGAAATGCCATAAATGTTGGTCCGTAGCATAATGCATGTCAAACTGGGGGTCCTTGAAATTAAAATGGTTGGGGATTAATCACTGCTAGAGCCGTAAAAAATCTTGCATGTCTTTTCAAATGGGGGGTCCGCCGGCTAATAACTGTAATAAAGTGTCAATTTGGGGGTCCTTGACATGAAAAGGTTTGAGAAGCACTGGCCTACAGTATGCATGTACTGTACATGCATACTGTACATGACGAGACATGGGGAAAGCACTGGGGCTTTCCCTGTGGTGTTTCTCATGCTACGCACACATCTTATGAGCAATACCATATTGTGAGTGCAATGTCTGAAGAATGATTCCATTGTGCGTGGGCTACAATACGGGCCCTTCCTCTGGGCATTCTACTGTAGAATGACCAGCACTTTATTTAAACAGCGCTGCCTTTATCTTTCTCCGAGTGTATGAGTGAAGCTGTCACAGCTAGACCCCACCAGCACCGCTAGATAGTTATGATAAGCTTTAAGATTGGGTGGCGTTTCGATGCAGAAACGTGGCCACCAAGGCACAGGGGGGAGCCCAGAGGAAGTAAGGGACAATGGAGGGCTATTACAAAAGACGAGTGGCTTTGGCAGTCTCTCAGGACAATTACAGCCGCGGTTGTGGGATCAGAGGAAAAAAGCTTTTTCAAAAAATGGCTGATCTTTACCAATTAAGCCTGATACTGATCTACAAGTTCAGAATCAGAATACGTCACATCGCGTTCAGCACGAATGTGCCCCTATATTTTGGGGGCACATTTGGCAGATATAGCCAATCTACAAGCTAAAATGGTAAATGATAAATGGTGCATGTATATAGCGCTTTTAGCCAAAGCGCTTTACATTCACCGATTCACACACACATTCATACACCGGTGGCAGTGGAAACCATGAAAGGCACCAACCTGCTCACCGGGGGCAACTCGGGGTTCAGTGTCTTGCCCAAGGACACTTCGACATGTAGACAGGAGGAGCCGGGATTTGAACCGCCGACCCATGGATCATAGCGCTTGTAACACATTGGGAGCTTGTCTATCTGCCATTTCAGTAGAACAGGGCCAACTCAGGCCCATCCGTTTCACTAAGTGTAGAGGCCGGGTTTAAGTGGTTAATGTGGTGCTACAGTACCTGGGGTCCCTTTTAGCTGGTGTGGATGAAACACTTATTATTTGTGTATTAACCAGTGTAGAAGAAAGGACTTCAGGTTATTGTCTTGGCTGAGCTATGGTCTCTCTTTGCCAGGGCACACGTCCAACATTCAACACATTACGACGAAAGCATCCAGCAGGTCTAGGCAAATGTCTGGACTGAATCCAAACAATTATGAACATTAAACCAAACCAGCTTAAAATATGAATTGCCAGGAGGACTTTATTTTAGAAATTAAATAACAAATTGGCTCACTGTTTGTTTTGCTGCAGGTATTACATGACTAGTTTGACTACCTAATGAAAGAGGACATGCACTAAAAGAATTCAAAGAATATCCACAAATGTGACATGCGGTCACATTCATCAAGCTCTATTCGAGTCTGCTCAAGTTCATATAGTCTACCGTAAAGCGTAAAATGCTCTGTGTGTGCTGTGTGCTGGTGTTTGCGTGTGTGTTTGCCACTTGAAATCATTTTGGATCATTATTGTTGTGAGTTATAGGGCTGCCCTAGTGTAGCGGTTAGAGCATGGGTCTTCAACGTTTTCAGGCCAGGGACCCCTTAGTTGAGAGAGATAAAGCAGGGACCCCCACAACCTTTTCATAGATTCCATATACAGTATTTTCTGGACTATAAGGCGCACCTGACTATAAGGCGCACTGTCAATGAATGGTCTATTTTCAAACTGTTTTCATATATAAGGCGCACCTGACTATAAGGCGCACATAATAGACGCTACCGTTGCGTTATGCATCCAACAGATGGAGCTGTGCTAAAGGGAATGTCAATGTCAATGAATGATCCATATATAAGGCGCACTGGACTATAAGGCGCACTGTAGTTTTTTGAGAAAATTAAAGGCTTTTAAGTGCGCCTTATAGTCCGGAAAATACGGTAGTTTCATTGTTTGACAGCACAATCATCTGTGTATGTTGGATCCATGTCAATTTGTGTTTTAAGATATTTAACCACTTGAACTGTCAATACGTAATAAACTTGACCTTTCACTCTGTACTTAATCTGCTCTTTTCCCCCTCTACACCAAACCTCTTGCTGAAAATAGCTGATTTACAAGCTCACAACGCCTCACAGCGCGAGGCGTTGTGAGCTTGTAGATCTGCTATTTTTGGCTAAAGTTCTCAGAATAAGGACACTAGGGTTCAAGTGGTTAATATATAAAAGGAGGGAAAAAATACGTTTCTACCACACAAATATTTGGGGACCCCCTGTAGTGACTCTGAGGACCCCCTAGAGGTCTCGGACCCCCTGTTGAAGACCCCTGGGTTAGAGAAAATGCCTTTCTTGCGGATGGTCGTGTGTATTCAAACTCTGCCTGGGGTCAACGTCAGTAAGGACATGCGGTTGCAACGGGTTCCTAACGCCAAATCAAATGGTATCAGGTCTAAGCCAAGTCTCCTGAGGAGGTGCGTCTGAAGCCTGTAAAAGTGGATGATGATGATGATGAGTGTTTATCACTGAAATTACTGCTTAATTACCCTACACACCTACACGGTAATCATTTTCAGTGCGTGGGTTTTCTGTCAATTTGTCTGACTTTTAGCTAATTAACATGAGAATAGACTTGTTGATTGTCATGAAATTTGACGTAGCCTACATGATCAGTAGGCTGCCCTGAGGAGATGATTAATGTTTGGGTCAAAAAGGTCAACATCACAATCAAGGTCAGTGGCAAAATGCCATACAGTAATTTGTCATGTCTCAGGTATAGAACCTTTTTGAGCGGTGGTCACAACGCTCCTATACGTGGCCGTGTGTGTGGGTCTGTCTGTCTGTCTGTCTGTCTGTCTGTCTGTCTGTCTGTATGTCTGTCTGTCTCCGGGTCTGTAGCCTGCAGTAACCTTTTCTGACCACACATGTTAAGGGAGGGGCGCTGTTGCACACACACACACACACACACACACACACACACACACACACACACACACACACACACACACACACACACACACACACACACACACACACACACACACACACACACACCACCGCTCAGTTCACACGAGTGTGATTTTTTAGTTAATGGTGCACTACTACATTCTGGATCAGAACTACTGTAATTAAGATGAATCTTCAATAGGCCCATGGAAATCCATGTTATTCTACTCAAAGTCCCAATCCTAGGATCAGAAAAATAGGAAAGAGTCCTTATATTATTTTTAATCAACTAAGAGGACACATTTTATTGTATATTGCCAGCTGTCCTCTTCCAGGATGGTATGTCTTTGGTTTGGTTGAACCTCCAGTGCTAGCCTCTATCTATACTATAATTTTGCGAATGTCTGAGTGAGTGTCTGTCTGTCTGTCTGAGTGAGTGTCTGTCTGTCTGTCTGAAACAGCGTTTCTCCTCAGTGGCTGGAGCAATTGATCTGAAATCGCATCACCATTAGCATATGAACACACCTGACATAACTGTGAAGCCCGTTTGTCACTTTCACAAATCGTATGCTGTAGATTAGCATTTTTATGGTGTATCTATATTAGCCTACAGTACCTTTTGTGACCACACATGTTAAGGGAGGGGCGCTGTTCAGGCCATGCACAATCACACACAAACACACACACACACACACACACACACACACTAAATGGAACGGGTATTTCTTACATTGATGCTCCTACATATTAGCATGCAAGCACCAGTTAAAGTTACTTTCCATCCCTCATATACTGTGTGCACAGTGCACATCCCATAACCCACACACTGCACATCATTTCGGAGCTCATATCTTTGAACGGGTAAGGGCTAGTTGATATAATTCCTAAACCTCAAAGCTGCCTGCCTGCCGCTAAGTTGACAGGAAACGTTCGTACCTGCAGGTACTTGATCGCACTTTCCCTGTCAGTGGGTGACACTGATGAGGTTACAGAGGTGAAGTACTACCCCTGGAGCCGTGGTTAAACAGATTTGAGCTGGTTTGCTGGAGGCTTAAATGTTCTTCTCTGGGACGTTACGGCTTTCGTGTGGTGACACTGTGTCACCTGATTTGATTATTATCGCAAATCACAATGTGTAAGAAAGAAAAACAATGTTTCGTTTCACCTTTGATACATGATTATGTACTTTATGTCAAGGGGAGAAAAGCTATGGCTTTGTTATTATGCCATAAATGTTATGGCATAAATAAAGGATCAAACAATCAAAATAATGCACAGATCAATGTGGATGTGTGTGTTTGTGTATTAATGTGATTCAGTGTGGAATCATATGAAATAATATGAACCCACCCTTCAAAGAACATTCTAGGTTTGTAGATACAGTATTAAACACATAATTGCACACATAATTGGCTAATTGCTCAATATCATGCCATCAAAACCATCAGAGTGTGTGTGTGTGTGTGTGTGTGTGTGTGTGTGTGTGTGTGTGTGTGTGTGTGTGTGTGTGTGTGTGTGTGTGTGTGTGTGTGTGTGTGTGTGTGTGTGTGTGTGTGTGTGTGTGTGAGAGAGAGAGAGAGAGAGAGCGAGAGAGCGAGAATTCCTTTAAGAGTTAATTAATAGTAACATTGTTCATGAATACTGCTAGTCTGCTACTATTTTTAGTTGGAAGGCTGAACATTCACAGGCAAGGAAACAGGAGAAAGATAAAGAGATGAGTCTAAAAGGATGCAGGAAACATGATAACTATTCATCATAGTCTATAATGTAACGTAACTTGTGTAAAGATCCATTGCCACTGAGCACTTTAACTATAAAGATAACTATAACTATAACTATATCGTTCACCATTGTATTTTTTTATAGTTGGTATGAACTCTGTCATCCACTTAACTTAAACAATCTTTAAAACTTTTATAGTTATGGTCATAGTGCTCAGTGTGAATGGCCCTTTACCTAGGATTTGAGCTGGAATAGAATTCCAGCCTGGAATTCTAACCACTGAGTTAATAGAGCATGCCTTGCTCTCTCAAGGTAGAAAATGAATTATGACCTTCAGGCAGCACCACTTTGGTCCAACCATAAGATCAACAGGAGACCAAATGCAGCCACTGCAGTTGCGTTAGTTAGGCCTATATTAAAATACTTGATAGATTGTTAGATCAAAATGAGACAAAACAACATTTTATACATTAAAAGAGAGAAATTGTTGTAGGTTATTGTAGGTTTAAGTGTTTAAACTTTAATATTAGTAAATAAAGAGCAAAATGTTTACAGTGTGATAAGAGTGATATAACACTGAGTATAGAGGCTATTTAGCAAGAATATGAATACAGGTGCGTCTTGAGACTTTGACTTGTCCTTTGGTGTGCCTTGCCCTTGGTCACAAAAGGTATGAAAACCACTGCCGTATATCATCAGTGTCGGGCAGAAACCTCGTATCTCCAAGTAGCAAATGTGCACGTTTTTCGTAACGCAAAGCCCTGCTTCATCACACAAGACTGTCGTACAAAACGAGTGAATAAAGCCGATAGATCGCCTATTTTCACTAGTTTTAAATCATTTTGATAAATACAACACGGTTTTGGACATACAAGGTCTCCACCCGACAACGACGATATGTTTTGACAGGAAGCACTGTCCCCAGGGGAAAGAAGGGTTCATCCGTCCTGATGGCTCACTCGAGGGTGGCGGTGTGGAAAGTCCACTTTGACCCTTGACCCGGGAGACTAGGGAGGGAGTGGAGGTCCTGAGCAACTACACTGCCCTGCCCCCCTTGGCGCCCTGTCTCTGACCATTCGACCTCTCAGATGACCCGGGGACACTGTCCTTGTCAGTCACATCTTGCTCCGGAACAGTCAGGCATGAAAGGAAGGTTTTGGAGGGCGCTTATTGTGGTTCACTCTTTTCTGTTAGTATGTCTGTAACTTGTGTTTACGTCTTCCAATGAGAAAACCCTTGGAAAAACACGCTTACGCACCCTGGCCGCAATATAACTTCCGGTTGGTTCTAGCGGAAGTGGCGGAAGTACTGCGTTTAACAGACATTACGTCATGCGCTGCAGACTTCCGGTGAAATTCTCACGGCGGAAGTTGAACGGTCTCTGCCTGATATTGTCACCAGGCTTTTCTCTTCGCAGATGAGTAAGCCTGGCTACGCGAGGCTAACGCTTACGTCATCCAATGGGAAACCCCTTGGAAAAAACACTCTTACGTCATCCAATGGGAAAACTCTTGAAAAAACACAAGTGCGACCTGATATAAATAACAAGGCGCAAGTTTGCCAACCCATATAGAAACAGAGCACCGAACAGCACCGATAGCAGTGCTTGTGCGCTCTGCTGGTGCACAAGCAGGCCATATATGGCCACGAGTGCACAAGAAGCCAGTTGGCACCTCGACAGAGTGTAGTCTAGTTCAGGCTTCCACTGAATATGACTTGTAGCCTGATGCTTTGTCACCTGGCCCTATAGTGTCAATGCAGCATCAGGATAGTGGTTCCCAAACAGTGCACAAATGTTTTTCTTTGATTTACTGTATAATTACTCCCCCCCCCAAACAGTGCACAAATGTTTTTCTTTGATTTACTGTATAATTACTCCCCCCCCCCCCCCCCCCCCCCCAAGGTAGGGGAGGGAGGTGATAGGGTGAGCCCCTTTTATTTGTATACGGCATACATAGGCTACGTATATAATAAATATAAAAACATATATATATATACATACAGATCCTGTCAAGTTCCAAAAGTTTCTTTTTTGCTGAATATCTACTACTCACTGCATACTAGTACTGTGTTCTATCCGTCTGTCATTCAATGACTATATGAGTATATGAGTTAATGAGGAGGATCTCAAAGGAAATAAGCTTTCCTTACACTTTCCTTACCTGCGTTTCCTTTCAGTTGACCTTGTATCAGTGAACTGTACCGTCATGAAACTGTACCTTTTCCTATGCAAACTTCTAATAAATACCTCAATCAATCAATCAATCAATCAATGAGTATTATCCTTAAATCAAAATACACAATACAAGATTGAGAAAACTTTTCCCCCTCACATTTTTTTCCTTCCCCTTTTTAGTATGGTAGATTGTGATGTAATGTTGTATTATCCCCAGTGACTGCTTTGTGACAGACTGACAGTTGTATTGTTTCACAGTCCTACAGCGCCCCCTAAAGCCTAATAAAGTTTAGAGATCCATGGAAATGACTATGCCAGCCTATATTTTCTCTCCCTAGTGGCGAAAAAAAAGAAGGGCTTCTTTTTCTTCCATGCCTACTAGGCATACACAATCCAAGTATAATTTAAGCCTGGTAATAACACCTAAACATAGCTGCTCCAGACAATGGTTGTTTAGAAAATGTAATGGAACTACATGGGATAATGTGTAACATTGGCCTGCAGGTGTTACATTTATTTCATCTCACATGTAGTTTCACTATTTCCTCCTAACACCAATAGGCCAGGTGCTGGATCTGGATGAAGTACTGAGGAGGGTTGGCCCCCAGAGTCTGCTGAAGCTGGGGTCTGGGGATGCACTGAGGCTACAGCTCCATCAGAATGCTACCTCTGCTGCCCCCTGCTGGCCGGCTGGTCATAGTGGAGATGGACTCCTACACTGGTTCAATCAAAATCTTCAGCAATCTCAGAGTAATTTCCATAAACCTAGATTAAATCTGTTACACCAGTAACGTAGACATATTTCAGACATAAGTCAATTAGCTGTTATAAACATGTTATGTTATGTTTCCCACCTTATTGGCTGCATATCTTAGAGATATCTGGAGATGTGTTAAGTTAATTTTGTATATTATTATTATAAAAATAGATTTACAAAAGTGGCTGGTGTGCCACCACTTTCCCAGCTATAGTAGCATTATCTGTGCAACAAGATAATCTGATATTCCAAATAAACACAGGGTGGCAGTGTCTACCTTTTAAGCAGGAATGGAAACAACTAGACTGATTCAGTATATAATTGAACAGTATGTTTTTCATGGCAATGCAAAAGCAGAAGGTCACACTTATTACTGTACACTATTGTAAAGCTGTGCATTATAAAAGCTGAAATTATAACTGCATACAGTATTCAGAGAAGAAAAAATAGAAAGGGGATACCAATAGGCCTACTTGCACAGGAGAGGTGACAATTGAACCTTTTAAGTTGTGCTTTAGTGTGCAAGTTTCAGTGCCTCATATATTTTGCAGTGTCTTGACCTGGTAATGATCATTATGTTTGTATGTGAACTTTCACAAATACAGTTGCTGCAAATGGACAAAGCAATTCCGCAGCACCAACACTGCCTAATTCATTACATTTTCAATTATTACTTAGCTGACGTTGTATATGGACTCTTAAAAAGGCATGGACATGGGTGCACCGTGCCAGTAATATAAAAGTAATTCAGTGATCTTTCTCTCTGGAATATGCAAATGCTTAATTTAATGCTCTGGTCTTACAGCGGTGCCAACAAATAGCAGATCTACATGTTAACAATGCCTAGTGATATTCTTAATGAAAGGCCAAATATGATTTTCAATTTGAAGACTGAAACCTGTTGATTTTGTTGAGTTTGTGTCACAGTTTGATCCAAACTACAGACATTTTGTCCAGCACTGTATCACAGCTATACACAGTATGTGTACATTACATTTGGAAAATTCAGTTAAACATTGCAAAGTTAATGCAAACTTTCTGATATTCTAATTAAGTATGCAGGTTACATCCATTCTGATCGGATCAGGAGAATATGTATCTGCTCAACTGATTTATAGATGTAGTTGGGTGCAGTATTCAAAGTATGTTAAGTGTGCATATGGATGGATGAGATTAGACCCAGCCTACATTGCAATTCCCTCTACTTGCTCTGGCTAAGAATGTCTGAAATTATTTTAAAACATTTGCAAAAAACATGCAAGTTTGTTTTTTCTTTTTAACCTAATTGGGATTTCAAATGGTTCAAATCACACCAGGACTGCATGTGATAGTACTGTGCTGCAGACGGTGTTATCATGAGCTGCAATCTGACTGAGTGTAATATAATTTTAAGATGCATTATCCTTTTTCATTGATAACGTGCTTCCATAAATCATAATAATCCTGGCAATTGGGTACAAGCATTCTATTCCATCCACTGCTTCATATGTTCTGAAAATCAGTGCCACTTCTCATCAGAATGCCCACGGGGTCTCCAGGTAAATCCATGGTCAAAGTGTCAACCTGCAGCCTTCACATCTCTGTAAGTAACCTTAGCAAAGGTTTTCACTGGTGCCTTAATTGCCCCATGTCCAACTGTGTCCTGACTATTCCATTTGAATGAAGAAACTGACCAAGCATAGTGTAGTTGTACAATCCTTGGCCCAATAAAGGGATAGTTCACCTCCAAAATCCAGAATGACATTTATTCTATCGATTACTCACCCCATGGAGACTCGAATTCATGGATTTCTTTTAGCTTTTGTCGCATTCCTAAACCAATAATTTAATTTGAGGATACTCTTTGTGTCTCCATAGGGAACCAATGCTGGTCAAATTATTGGCTACATGGGGTGAGTAATCAATGTCTCATTTGCCAAACCTGACCGTTTAACATTTTCATGTTTTGTGTCTACAAGCTCTCTTCTAGGCTGAATACAACTTTTATGGAACATATTTCAGCAGATAGGCCTAATTGGTGTCGGTGCAGATTTGTAATTATAATAATCTTGTTACAATGAGGGCCTTTGACCAGCCGCATTGCTGTAATGTCAACAGCTGGCTTCCATCAGATGGTGGATGAAAGGTTCCTCATGACTGCCAAAATGATATTGCGACATGTTCTCTCACAGCTCCCATATTTTCTTTTAAAAAGAGTGGCATTTTTATCGCTTTAATTAATAGATAGGAGAGTGTAGAGAGACATGAAACCAAGGTAGAGAGAGAGAGAGAGAGAGAGAGAGAGAGAGAGAGAGAGAGAGAGAGAGAGAGAGAGTAAATGTGCAAGGCAAGATGGTGGGAGTCGGATTTGAAGAAAGAAGGTCAGAGACAGGTTTTCAAAGTTGAGGCCACAGTAAAAATGAAATAAATAACGAAATACTTTTATTTATTGTTTACTCAAATTCAATTTATATTAATACAATTAGGCTATTGGTATCCCTATTTTGGGCATGTCATAATTATTTTGTGCATGTCATAATTGTGAGACTTTTTCAAAGATATTAAAATTGCCATCTTTACTGCATTGAAATTAAATCTCTCACACGTGACGTGATGATAACATTTTCACTGCTGGTGTTACTGCAGAACTGCCATTGGGAGGGTGTTGTGGTTAAGGTTTGAAACACCTGATGATCTTTGGTAAGCTTGGTAACCACCTGATGACATCAACTCCTCCTGGCCAAGGCTACATTCACCAAAAGTGAATGAAGGCGAAGCATCTTTGGATGTAATTATAATCATAATGTGAACCTGTGAAATGTCATACCTGGTAATTTGTCTCTTGTTCTCATCCTTCAACACTGTCTTCATGAGCTAATGTATCCTATCCTATCCAACCTTGTTCAGACTGCATTACTGGCCAGGCAGGAGCTCGGAATTGGCTCTGCTTTTGAGCCTGCATGTCAAGTTCCATTGTGAGCTATCAGGACATTTTCAGAAAATAATAAGTAATATCAATGTGCAGCTATTCTGTATTGAACTCGTTGACTCATTCATGGGGTTGACCTATGAGAGAGTACATCAGATACTGTAGCACATGAAACAAATCCAACTCTAGCCAACTTTGTGGGTCTGGCATCAACGTTGTATGAGCTCTTAATGTGTCAAGCAGTAATAAAACACACAATGAAATGAAAGAAACACACAGTAACTCCCATATACTTACCCAACAGTCAATATCTCATGATTGATGCTGGAACTTGGTCATGCTATTAAATGGCTTTTATCAACATTAAAGTGAAACATGACCCTACGATTTTACGAGTTCCCGGGACCTTTAGTGTCCAATACAGGGAAAACTAGTTCTCAAGTGAATTGTTAAATTGATTACTCAGGTGATCTTGAACTGTTTGACATGCAACAAG
Organism: Nannobrachium achirus; assembly: GCF_963921795.1. Lineage (NCBI taxonomy): Eukaryota > Metazoa > Chordata > Actinopteri > Myctophiformes > Myctophidae > Nannobrachium > Nannobrachium achirus. The sequence continues at coordinate 49,336,744 of NC_137823.1, forward strand.
CAGAGTGTGTTGGTCTTATACTGTACTTTTAAGTAGCATTTGATTAAACTGTGACACATTACAAAGACTGCCATTTAAGTATTTCATTGTAAATAAAACTGAATGGAAGAGGTTTACAAATCGTGAATGTTCCTGTACTGTACTTGTAAAGCCTTCAGGAAGCTCCTCACTTAATTCTAGTATTACTTTCAAGATCTGTATTAAACCCAACTTAAACCACATGATGGTCTTGAAACCCATCTCTTCAGACACCACCTGACCCCCTAGCACTCCTTATTTCCAGTGCTTTTGCCTATTCGATAGGTTCTAGTTATTTTATCAATCATTAACATCACAGACAGAGATGCCGTGCCAAATGAGCATTCCGGTTTTGAAAGTAACGTATGTAATGTAAGTAATGTTTTGGGTGATTTAATTGGGACATCCATGCTTTACTTTAACATTTAACTGTGTATGTTTGTAGCCCTCATGTCATGGTCACAGAATTAACAATCAGACGTTAGAGATTACAGAGACAGCAAAGGAGGGAGAGGGATGTGGAGTGACATGCAGCAAAGGCTGCTGGGATCAGGACTCGAACCTGTGACATGCTGTCCGGCATCAGAGTGGTATGCGCCTGGACCGCTAGGTCAACGGGTGCCCCGGCTATAACATTTTTACTTTATGTTTGTCAGATAAGTTAGTGATTTTTCTATGTATTCTCTGGTTGTACCATGATGAAGTCTTCAGAATGATGTCTCTGTGCCTTTTCATACTTGTGCACAACCCCAAAGCAATGGGAAGCATCAACACATGCCCCAGACAAACAGAAAGATGGAGAGAGGTAGACAAGGAATGTGAGATAGAGAAAGAGAGGAAGACAGTAGAGAGGATGTACAACTGGCCACATGCCACACTACTCTTTCATGGCTGTAACTTTTCCAATCTATTTTTGTGCTCTGCCAAATGCCAAGCAATCAAGTTGCTGACATGGGTGAATGCATGGATAAACATTTTGCTTGCAGTCTATGACATATTATCTGATGTGACAGCCAAGCTCTTCACACTTGAAAGTTTCCAGGCTGTTTTTTAAATGTTTTTCACTGATTTGTCCCCGGCAAAACATTGAGATCAGCACTCAGCAGGCAAGCTGCTGCTGGTGGTCCCCAAGTTTAAGCATGTACTTCTCTGTGGATGAGTTCTGGAATAAACTCCCCCTCCATGTCAAACTGGACCCCTCACTCCCAAGCTTTTAATCCAGAGTGAGTTTTGCTTTTATGAGTTTTATTTGTGTTTCTTGATTTCCCATTTAATTTGTGTTTTTATTTCTGATTTCTGATTCTCTTTGGTTTATTGTGTTTCTTATACTCTTATTTGTGTCTCTTCGACATGTTGTTAAATGTGCTCTATAAATAAAGTTGGATTGGATTGGATTCACACCTTAATTTTTGCTATTATTGATTGTCTTATGATTTTAGGCTTACAATTCGGACAATATTCAGGTTGACCATTACAGGTCTGTAACTTTGAGAGTTATGGGGTCCTTGAAATTAAAAAAGTTTGAGAACCACTGATTTAGAGGATATGTTTAGGGGTCTGGTTTTAGTTGGAGTTATGGTTTGTTTTTATTACAGTAGTTACACACTGTGTTTTAAACAAAAAATGGCATATCTACAAGCTCACAACGCGTTGTATCTCAAAGCGCTGTGAGCTTGTAGATTGTCTATTTCCGGCTTAAAGGTCTGGTGAAATGAAAAATAAGTTTTTCACACTTTCAGAGCATATCCTTGGTCATCATAAGGGCATACCTAACCTAAATATAGATGCCAAAAAATAAAAAATAAAAAAATAAGGCCAAATATCTACTTTTTTCTTGCTGGAAGGTTTTAATTGCTTTTCGGAAGAGGAGTGTTACTCCCACACAACGTGTACTGAGAATGCACGGCACAGTGTGCTCCGCAGATAGCCCTTTACAGGAAACCAGCGGTGAAAATGTCCCAATGGCTGCCACACATGATTCTCTCTCTAGGCTCTATCCGTCTTTTGCACGCACATACAGTACACCCAGTCCCCAACCATTTCTGCCTCCTTCTCCCGCCACTTACATTGTCATTTTCTCAAGTATTGAGATAGTCCTCAATCGTTTGTCATTTTCATTTTCTCCAGACCACGAATGCAGTTTTTACTATGACGAAAGAAATTGATTATGCTTAGTTCAGTGTGGTTTCAAGCACCGAAAATAGCCGACCTCCAAGCTCACAACGTGTTGCAGTGAGCTTGGAGGTCTGCTATTTTCGATATTTTCACCAAAAGGCCCTTTTAGAAATTTCAGCCCCTGCCTCTCTAACATTCTCTACACATCCCAGCTGCTTCCAAGTCGGCTCTTTTAGAATCAAGAGACAAAATCCTTTTAGGTAAGTAATTAAGTAAGCCTTGCCAAGACATGAGGCCCATAGGGCAGGAGCATATATCTCCTGTTTCTGTAGCGTGAGGCAGCTTGATGTACAAGTACACCCCCTGGACATGACGCTAGTATGACACAGGAACTTACCCCAATCCAACCCTTGATGCTGAGTGCCAAGCAGGGATAGGGAGGCACTGGGTCCTATTTTTTCATAGTCTTTGGTATCAATAAATCGTATGCATCTGTGTAAAGAAATAAAGAACACAATGAGCATTTCCCCAAAATGCAGTCAACTGAAATGATCCCTCCTAGCTCACCCTAACCCCACGGTCAAACCAGCCAACCAGTGAGCAGATGAGGACCATCCCTTGTAATTGCTGGAGGCCACCCACAGAGACACACTCCCACCACCAAAGTGCCAACGCGGTATCTACATCTATCACACATGTGAAAATCATCGATAACACCTGTGAAAAGTAAGGAAGGGGCCCGTCTAAACCATTGCACACAAATATAAAAATAACCCATTTAGCTCCCAGATACTGTTTTTGGAGCTGTGTGCAGCTCCCTATACGTGGCTGTGTGGGTCTGTGTGTGTGTCTGTGTGTGTGTGTGTATGTAGCCTGACTTCGGCGCGTAACTAGTGCCGCACCATTTACGCCACTCGCGCAATATATACATCAAAATGTGCGGCTCGGCCGGGAATGGTGTTCTATTACCTTTCGTTCCGATCCGCCTTACCATGCCGACGTAATCGGCAAAAAACGACGCTTAATTGTCCCCATTGACTTATAATGGGACAATGCAAGAAATCACTTTCAAGTATTTTTCTCTCGTAAACCATAGGAGCTACAGTTTCAAACCTCGGAGAGGAGATTCATAATGATTTTAAGAATAAATCGAAAAATAATTACATCACTCGGCCTCATGGTGGCGCTATAACGGCCCACTTTACGTTTTGCCCCATATAGGCCACGCCCATTTGCGCCAGGATAGATTTTCCACCATCTTGAATTTTCTCCAAAACACACTTTTTGCTCCTTTTCCTACATATTTTCTTCAAATGTCACAAAAATCGGTACACATGATCTACACACACACACACACACACACACACACACACACACACACACACACACACACACACACACACACACACACACACACACACACACACACACACACACACACACACAGCTCCACTTCACACAGGTGTGATTTTTCTATATTGCACAAGAGATATAATTGGTTCTGTCACTCTTGCACTTGACCCTACTGCTTTTTAAAAGCTTTCCTTGGATGCACCTTTTAGCCCATTAATTTGCGCTCTTAAGCAAAGCAATTAGGACTGAGCAGGTAGGTTGATTAGTATTCTTCTCGAATTAAACTTGAACACTTTGGATAAGGCTCCATACACTAGGCCACCCTGCTACCTGAAACATCTCCCTCTCACAAGTAATGTACCGATTCAAGCTGGCCTCTGTCTTTTCACTGGAGTTCCAGCTCCATATTCGCTTGACTGTTGATGGTGTCCACTGTCCAGGTGATCATCACATACTGTTTAATCATCACTGGACTTGATTTGATGAGATATGAATGAATGAATGAATGAATGAATTAATTAATTAATTAATTTGACAGGAAATAATGACAAAAATACAAAAGCTATTGAGTACGGTATTACAAAAAGAAGCGAAAAATACTCCTTTCGATTGTGTCTGAGCAGAGCACCATCTGTGTGAGCCACTGAGCCATCTGTTTGCCATTTGTTTTTAGCTTTTATTATTATTAATAGTAGTTGTACTGAGTAGGAATAGTCTTAAAGTGCATGGCTTTCAATCTGCATACCACAAGACTTTTACTGTAATGACAGATGCTATTATTCAAAATCAAACCAAATGAACTGTTCTTTCTTGCTTGACCCATTGCGGCGCAGTAATGCAAAAGCCCCACCACTGCCATCAACAACCACCACCACTACACGTGCCAGGTTGCCACAATAAAGGACAACTTCCTACTCTCACTTCTACAAAGCTGCCAGCATGTGATGTGTGCCCGGACCCCGTGTGATCCCTGAGGTCACCCTGAACCAGTGACCGCAGTGAGACCTCGTCACCCTGAGGGTCAGCCAGTTTTGATTCCGTTTTCTCATGGTCCATTCCTCTACAACACATGAGTGTACAACTCTGTGATTTACTTTATGTGGATCATAACACATTGCGCGTGCAGACATGCACGCGTTTAAGCCTCTCCCGAGAGTTGGTCTGAGAACGGTATGGCTGCTGTAGTCGATCGATCACTTGGTCCGATTGGCGATACAAATACTCCTATTGTTGGAAGCACTATGCATCCAGGACAGTGGTTCTCAAACAATTAACTACTATTATAATAATTATAATAATTATAATAATTAAAAATAAAACTATACATACTGTAACTCAACTCTCAGAGTCACAGACTTGCAAGGGTCCATTTAGAAAACTCTCAAGGAACCCTGAGGGTCCCTGGACCCCACTTAGAGAGCCGTTGGTTTAGAATCAAAGGCACAGAAAGTATAGCCAAGTAAGCCTCCCAAGGTGGCTCATACAAAAGTGCAGTGGAAATTGTTATCATATGTGCAATGATACCATATTAGACAATACTACATAGATTATATTTCTTAACATCTTAACATTCAAATTCTGTGATAAAGAGTGTCTCCATTATGAGTGTGAGTGAAATCACAGCAAAACTTTTATGAGTCTTGAACTACATAAATACTAAGAACTTTACTGTGTATGAACAACAAGTGACAGGTTTTGACAGTGGGTGAACTTGAGGGCACCCCTTTGTTGATGGGGGCATAACCTTGTGTTCCTCTTACTGATGGGTCAATCTAATGCTGGGCACTTAGGACTTCTCCTTTCTCTAGGCCAGCTGTTTCCGCACTGAGGGCACACTCTTTTTATTTTATTTATTCCTATTCCTTCAACTCCTTTAACATCACACCAAAATGTAATCCATGGCTTGTGTGGGTGCAAGGGTTTTCCTATCAGAGAGTTCATAATGTGATAGAATTGAAAGCAAACTGAGGTTCTAGCTACACGCAGGGATGGTGCGAATCTCTGCGAGGGACTGGTATAAGAGGTGGTAAGTGTTGGGGAGGTAACATAATTATAAGTAAAGAATGATTCCCTTCAGAAGTAACAAACAACACATTACCTTCACAACGGTGTGTACTGTCTACTATGTCAGTTAACCCATGAACTTTTTATATACCGGTAATCATTATAGATCATAGTCAGACAACTCTTGGATTAAATAAATATATTTATTGAGCATAATATAAAGAGCATAAATATATGAGCATATTTAGCGTCACAGCTCTGACCCATTTCATTCATTCCCTGTAAGCAGAATTATAATAAATAATTTGCCAACTCAATTTTACTATACAGGGAATGGAATGAAATAGACCCCCATAAGCTAAGGGAATCATAGAAACAGAGCCCACAGGTGGATGCTGGGGTGGTGGTGGGATCACTTTAGCGCAGAGTACAAAGCAACAGCAGCAGAGCAGCAAGATGGCAGAGCAGCAGCAAGCTGTGAGCAGGGAGGTTTGAACAGCCCACCCCAATCAGATGGAGAGAGCATGTGACTGAACTGCTGATCAGAATTTGGCACTCCTTTGAGTTGTCTGCCTGAACTAGCTCCGCAGGCGTCGCATCATTTTTCTAAGCTTCTGGCAAATTCATGTACACTAATGACAGTGTGTGTGTGTGTGTGTGTGTGTGTGTGTGTGTGTGTGTGTGTGTGTGTGTGTGTGTGTGTGTGTGTGTGTGTGTGTGTGTGTGCGTGCGCGTGTGTGTGTGCGTGTGTGAGTCTGTCACCATAATATACTCTTGCAAAATATAGGCCAATATCAGCATCATACAGTATTTCTTGTGCACGCTACCAGTAGGCCAAGGAATTCAATTCCCAAATATTTTTCACGGCGGTCAAAAAAAAAATTTATTTTGGAGAATTTATAACCTCAGAACCAAGGTTCTGAGGTTAACCCTCCAGGAATGGGATACGTGTCCATATCCCCTATGATGTGGGACTAGCCAATATAGGGTTAGGGTTAGTTGCCGATGAACGCGGCTAGTAGGGAACAGTGATTTCAAACCCGGAAGCATCCCAGAAGTGTAGTTTATGACTTTTTCTGGCACAAGTAATTCCATTTTCTACAGAAAAAGGCTTAATCAAATATATATGAATAAATATCACAAACGATGCAGTGCCACCCGTTGACAACATTTAACAAGTAAAACGTTGGTAGACCAAGTGCCTATTCAGTAAAAACGTTATAAAAGAAACTGGAAAAAAAAGAAAAAAAAAAAAAAAAAAAGCTAGTGTATCTAATTTACATGTATGGTCATTGAGGGTAGGCAAGTGCTATGGGCTAAGAGATGGAGTCTGAAGACTCCATAGGACTTCAGGTAACTCAACAATTTAGCAATAGCACTTTCTGTGTTGAGTGCTTGAATAACCCACCTGCTCTGCTTATGCTGGGAATTGATCACATCATAATTGCGATATCAAGGCCAAATTAAATGAAATTTCTTTATGTAATTTGTATGCAGCAGTTGAGACATGTTTTCTAACACAATGTGTTCCTGTCCCCTTTGGTGCACTTGGCACACAGTACATCAAGGTCAGAAGAAAATTGACTGCAGACCATTACTGTACCTTATACAATCAAATGAGCTTGAGAAGCACAGATAGTCCTTTGCAAAATAGACGGTAATTAGTAATTACTGAATTGGATTTTGACTGGGCAGAAATGAATGCATTGCAATTCTGAATGATTATCCCAGCAGGTGTCAGTGTGATAGTGGCCAATGTCTGCCTGGAAAGAGGTATCTATTTACCGTGGATTGCGGAACTAAGTGGAAAGGGACAAAGAAAGATAGGGTCTAATAGTAAGGCTTCCTATGTGAATCTCAGACATCATACTGATGAAGTCAGACTTGCCCAATATGAGAGACAGCAAGGCGGTGGATCTGAGATTATGAATTCACACAAAAAGTGAGAAATATTCACAAAATGCCCAAAATATATGGGAGATACACATATGGTACATATGGATGAGATCGCTCTTCTAGAATCTAGATGGTTCAGCGGTTAGGTACCATGCTGTAAAAAACTTCAGTTGCTTACACATAGTCTTGTTTTGCCAGCTGCCTAGTGCCTACTGCCCCTATATGGGGACTAGAACAGCGCCAAGAACAGCCGCTAACAAACCTATACTGTACGTCTACTGTAGGCAGAACCAATCATGTGACCGATGGACTGCCCTAGAACTTTAGATTGGTTCTACAATATAGTTTTTGTCTCTGCTAGGCCAGAGACTGTTTTTGCCTGTCTGTCAGTGTCTCCATGTTACTGTGAGCAGCTAATCTCCGGCACTATATCATTGATCGGTGTGAAACTTTGCATGCACACCTCTGCCTCAAATCGGCCTCATGGTGGGGCTACAAAAGCCTGCTTCATGTTTTGCCCTATAACTTTTGAATGGTAGGTGAGGTCATACAATCAAAATATTTACTCCTTGGATTCCTTGGATCAAGACACATACGCCATGCTAATAATCGCCAGACAGAATTTTCACGCCTTTTTAAGCTACTATTACACAGATTTTGTCCAAAACTCACAAATCAGTACATTATCTCTAAAGTCATTTGATCAAGACATATCAGTTTGATTCTTCATATTCCATTCCGATTCGCTATGATTGACTTCTAACGTTTGTGGGCCTGGTGAAGATCTTCAGTCTTCACTCAGAGCACACTTTTTTTAACACTATAGCTGTTAGCTGATAATAAATCCTATGCAGAAGATGAATAGGATTTTTACTTAGAGCATCATTGTTAAGCTCTGTCTCATGCACAAACGCACATCAAACACACACACACACACACACACACACACACACACACACACACACACACACACACACACACACACACACACACACACACACACACACACACACACACACACACACACAAACACACACACACACACACACACACACACACACACACACACACACACACACGAGACCAGCTGTAGAATGCACATTTAATCTATTGGAAATATTCTATTTTCATAGAGCTAATAACCGCTACATTTCCTCTGTAATTGTAGAATGCAGAAAGCATTCATATTTTCCTGACATTAAGAGATAGTTACCTACTACCATCACGGACGCCACAGCTGGCAGGCCCCAGCTCAGTATCGGAACAGCGAGGAAACAGCATACGGCCTGCAATCAGCAAAGTGGTCAATTAGCAAAACAAAATTAACATGCTGATGTGGAAGCATACTGTGTATAAAACCTGAACCACTGTTCATCGTTCATCACAGTGGGGATGCAGACACAAATGTGTGTGTGTGCGTGCGTGCGTGCGTGCGTGTGTGTGTGCGTGCGTTTGTGTGAGCATTGGATATATATGTTAGGATTAGGAATTTTCAATTTTCATTCTAGAGTCAGTAACGATTTGCAGTACATTGCATTAGCTGTAGAGAGAGCTAGAGATCTTGATCTTCTGAAATTCACCCAGACTTGGCTCTTGATGACAGTGAATCTATAACCAGGAAAAAAGTTATGATATGAAAGACCCAGCCTCCAGCACCACAAATATAAATTATTTCTCGATACAATTGCCCTAGAATATACAAAAGACTATAACTATCTCAGCCTAAACATCATCACCACAGCTAACTGCAACCAAACTGTGGACGACCAGAGACGCAAAGCAAGATTTCTTTTATGACATCACGCCTGAATATGAATCAATTTCCCTTTATGGTTGCAAGGTCTGGGGTCCTCTATCCAGCCAAGAGTTAGAAAAAGGGGACAAACACCAAATTGAGACTTGCATGTAGAATAGGCCTACTGCAAATCCATTTTCCACATCCAACTAAAATGCATGCAGAGCAGACTTTGGACGACATTCAAAAGTGAAAATTTACATTTTATAATAACCTAAAATAAAGTGACAAAGCCGTTACATCCTCTAGAGACACAAACACAAGCAGAGCCACCAGACAGATATCCCACAAGACAAACCAAATCATGTAAGAAAGCAAAAATAAAACTACCTGGCATATTGGAAAGAATCAACCAAACCATTTTAATGCTATTTATGCCCATATGGAGATCCCTTTTATGCCCATATATGGAAATCCCTGCTCTGAATATCTGACATCCCTGTGATGTCACCTGTGATGTCACATTGATGTGTCAGGCTTTTATGACCATATATGGAGATCCCTGCTCTGAGGATCTGACATCACTGTGATGTCACCTGTGATGTCACAGTGATGTGTCAGGGGAACCACAGTGTCAGGCGTTATAGACAGAGATACGGTCAAGCTGTGACTGTTCACATACTAAACTGTCGCAATGGTCAGACTCAAGCCCTTTGCACACAGGACAGTTGCGTTTTTTTTCGTTTGCGGCATGAATAAAACGCATTGGATTTGGTGTGCAAGGCTGTGCGGAATCGGCGCTGCGGATCCAAAAAGGAGTCATAAAAGGAGTGATGAGTTTTTTACCGCATGCGACAAGACGCACGAATCGAACTGGGTTCGATCGAGAAAAAAACGCACGGCGGCAGCCACTCGTCGCACGGCTAATTCGGAGCCGGTGTGCATGAGGTCATAGAGAATCATTGTTTTCTTTTCAAAAAATTATATTGTCCGTTTTATCCGTGCGGTTAAACGCGCCTGTGTGCAAAGGGCTTCAGTGAGCACAGCCTCGATCGAGAACGACTGGAGGCAGACCTGGCTCCAAGGAGAAAACATGTGCACCCACTGGCTGCTCACAAGATGAGGGGGGGAACCGAGCTGCACTTTCTGACTATCATACTAAGACATTAGAGACACATGCTTCCCAGATTACAAACACCCCAAAATTATGTTACTAATTACTAATGAAAAAACTCCCCCATATCTGCTGGAAGGAAGTAGAGCAATGTGCAAACACATAACAGCTCATTGTGATCTGTTGTGACAGGGAAAGGACATAAAATGGAAAACAACGACCATCTATACTATAATTTTGCGAATGTCTGTCTGTCTGTCTGTCTGTCTGTCTGTCTGTCTGTCTGTCTGTCTGAGTGAGTGTCTGTCACAGCGTTTCTCCACAGTGGCTGGAGCAATTGATCTGAAATCGCATCACCATTAGCATATGAACACACCTAACATAACTGTGAAGCCTGTGTGTCACTTTCACAAATCATATGCTGTATATTAGCATTTTTATGGTGTATCTACTATCTATTCTGCATCTAGCATGAGGCACATCTATTCTGCATCTAGCATGGGGCAACATGTTTAACCAGCTGTGTGTGTGTGTGTGTGTGTGTGTGTGTGTGTGTGTGTGTGTGTGTGTGTGTGTGTGTGTAGGCGGGTGGGGGGGGTACACAGTATCTCTGTAGCCTTTAAACGAAACGGGTATTTCTTACATTGATGCTCCTACATATTATCATGCAAGCACCAGAAAGTTACTTTCCATCCCTCATATACTGTGTGCACAGTGCACACCCCATAACCCACACACTGCACATCATTTCGGAGCTCAGATCTTTGAACGGTTAAGGACTAGTAAAGATTGTTTATGGGATTTTAATTGTCTCCGCCAGGCCGGGAGGCAAAGACTATGTTTTCGCCCCTGTGTGTGTGTGTGTGAGTCTGTGAGAGAGAGTGTGTTCCTGTATACATACAGCTAATACCAGTAAGGCTCCCTAATCGGGAGATAAGCGACCGTAGGTCACTTATCTCCACAAATAGGGCAAAAATGTGTTTTGCCAAAATCTTCCTGATCCATGTTGATGACATGAGTGTAGACATACTGTGTAGTGATTTTCGTGATTTTAGGGCCAAATCTGTAAGAGCAGTGTCCAAAAATGTGTTTTTAAAAATCGGCCTGGAGGTGGCGCTATATGGGAGAGATTCATGTTGATGGGATGAGTGTAGACATACTGTGTACCGATTTGCGTGATTTTAGGGCAAAAATTGTAGGAGCAGTGTCCAAAAATGTGTTTTGCAAGAATCGGCCTCATGGTGGCGCTAGAAGAGGGCCATGTGAGAAATGAGGGGTGGGGTCTCCGCGTCGGCAAGGCGGACGAATAGGTACCGGCCCCGGCTGTCCCGGTCGCTCCTAGCCGGAGTTACGGCATTTTATGTGAGCTGCAGTGTAGGGGGTCCTCCACTGGGGGCGCCAGCACTTTTGCATCCGTTCTGGAGCACCAGGAGTCGGTGGTCCCCGGGAATTCCCCGTGAGCAGCCCCGTTGGGGTGGTCATTTGGTCAGTTTAGCACATTTGGTCATTTTTTACATCTGGGGGTCCCCCAGGGACCTGGGGGTCCCTGGAGCTCCGGGGGTCCTTGGAGGTTGTAGTTTGGCAGGTAAGGAACGTGTGTGCAAAATTTGGCATGGATCGGGGCAACGGTTGCGGAGATATGAGCAGGGCAAGAGTGTGACGTGTGAGGTGTGACAGACAGACGGAGGGACGGATGGAGTTACTTACACTTTGTGCAGGGTTTGATCAGACACTGCTGGACTAATCGTTGTCAAACTTTGCATGCACACCCCCCATAGGTCCAGGAAGAAACTCCACCCCACATTCAAATGGTGCACTTCTCTGTAGTTCACGTATTGTGAGAACTGTTTGTCCGACGACCAACTTCAAACTCAAGAGCGCGACCAGCGTGTGTCTCCAATGACCCGAGGGAATGATGCACCAAGTGGGAAGTTGGTTGGATCTATCTGTGAGGGTGCGTCCACACAGTACGAGCTAAGTGTCATAACCCTCATCCACTCCCATGTTAAAACCCTTTCCAAGCCCCGCCAGAAACCCCTGAACAGAGGTACTGCCGAACAAATGTCCTATTTATTTATAAACATGTTTTAAAAAAGCAAAGCACGAAATCATAACAACACAATCGGATCGCTACGTGCAAGCCAGCAAACCATGCATGAAAGAGTTTTTTTTGGTTGGTTTCATGGTGCTGTGTAGGCAGTTCTCCTCCGGTCATTAACATGGAGCGATACGGGGAAAACAGCGATAATAAACAGCACCCGAAAATACAATCCGTCTTCTGTGCACGCACATCGATCTAATCCAATGCAATCCACTCATTCCGAAGCCTTGATTTCGTCTGTCGTCTGATCGAAAATGATGAGGAGACGCGCTGGCCAACAGGCAGCATACACAATACAAGGGCACGTAATGGCCGCCCGTGGACACCAGTTGCTCCCTAGCAGATGACATCATCACGTCTCTGACGCGATCACGTCTCAGGAGCTCTCTTAAAGAGACAGAGCACGACCGGCGACTGTATTTAAAAAAAATATATTATTAATTTCATAAATTACGGGAAAGTACGGGAAAGTACGAGCGGCGCACTCGGTGGTCCGGACAAGTACGGGCAAGTACGGCCCGGCTTAGAAAGTGTTAGGGAATACGGTAACCCGAAAGTGGCGTTAGGATGATGACCGGCACTTTGTTGACACTCCCATTAGCTGCTCAAGTGTCAAAGTTCAAAGGTACGGCAGTGGCAGCGGAGTTCTTTACACTCCTACTGTGTGGACGGGCCCTGACCTTGCTCCGTTTGGAACCTCATTGATTCTTCACTAATAGCTCAGAAATGAGGTTCCGCTGCGCAGCTGCGTTGGACCCTGGTGGAAGTCTGGACCAGCAAAAGTCCCTGATATTTACTTTTTTCCGCATATTGTATCCAAAAAGTAAAGTAAGGCACCTGTTTGCGAAATAGTCGGAAAGTAAAAGTTAAGCAAAGGGTTGAAACAACCGTTTAAATCGCATCAAGCCTGTGCCATGATTTTTCCATTAAAGGAGTAGATCAACCCCAAAATCACTTGTTTTCTATTGATTATTTACATCATACAGACTTGAGTTCAATCATATATATATTTTTGTATTTGTCGCATTCCTAAGACAAAAAAATAAAATAAAAAAATATTATAGTAAATTTAACCCCCATTGATTCTGGATGGGGACCCAAATGCATGGGCCTGGATGGGGGTAAATCTACTATAATACATTTTTGAAAATATTATTGAACTCAAGTCTCCATGGTGTGACAAATCAATAGAAAAAAAGGTCATTTTGGGGGTGAACTACTCCTTTAAAGTCATAGTCATTCTGTGCCTCTTTTTTTTTTTTTTTTTTTTTTGTGCAAATTGTCTATTGTTCCCTATTTTGTTGCTTTTAATTGTTTATTCCATGAATTGTTTGAAATGTTTTTGTTTTTAACCTGTACATCACTTTGGTTCAGCTTTACTGTTTGTAAATGTGCTATATAAATAAAGTTTGATTGATTGATTGATTGATTGATTGTTAGTGCTTTGCTCTGTGATCAATTAATGCATCAAAGACAGCAATCACTCTGATGTCTGTCAGAAAAAGAAAAAGAAAAACATGAATTCAAGTCTCTTGAAACTCCCGATGTGCAGGTGTATGCAATGTGGTTTGATTGATTGATTGAATACTTTATTAGAAGTTTGCATAGAAAAAGGTACAGTTTAATGACGGTACAGTTCACTGTCTGGTACAAGGTCAACTAAAATGAGATCCTAGAAAAGCACTTGGCTTATTTACACAGGAAACCATTGAAGTATCTCATAGTCTACTGCAGACTGTACCTTCAAACGGTGTCTCTCTCTCTTCTATGGACAACAGGTTGTTTGTTGATTGATTCCCTCTGATGCCATGAGTAGCAGAGTAGCCAGCTGCCAACCTATAAGATGCATGGCTTTGTATTTGATATTATAGCCAACTGTAATTGACCTTTAATACTTTTGTTTGGTTTGTTAAGTGTCATGTTGTTTTTTTTGTAGGCTACGGCGAGGTGAGCTGGTGTTTTTGCAGCAGACAGACCCACTTGGACGTGTTGGGTGTGGTTTATATTCTGACGTCGCTAGTTGACAGCGCGCCGCGGACAGAGTTTTACAGCACGTAGACACAACCAGACGGTCAGATGAAACGGAACCCATGCATGGACTTTGTCAGTAGCGCAATGTGACTACAATAGGCAATAGTTACGCCCGTGCCCGCTGCTGATACCAACTGAAGCGTGTTCTTCTAATCTTTCTACAGTCAGTTGAATTGCACTGTCAACCGTCTAGCTGTAGCTGAAGACGTAAACAGCCGGGCGGCACTCCGACTTCTCGATGCCTCTGCTGCTGCCAAGCTGCCAAGCAACAACTTTCCCTCCAGCTGGCGAGCATTATCTGTGAGAGACTGTGACATACGGTAAGAATCCTTTTTATTTAATAACTAACTCCGTGTAGAGTTGGCTAGAACTATGCATTCTGTTCAGCATAAGCAAACTTTTTGAGGCTAAAGTCCGTAGTGCGCGTCAGGTCAAATGTGTTGCACAGCAGCCTACTATAAATAAATATTATTTACGATTGTATCCTACGGGTCATCATAAGACAAAATTCACCTTTCACCCGGTGCGTTCATTATTGCCAGGGCAGTCTATGTATAAGTTATCATAACCCAATGAATGCTTTTGCATATATATAAATATATCGTATAACCTGTTGAGTAGACCTTTTCAAACTTCATTCCAAATGGGTCCAAGTTTACTATTGTTTATTTCCTGTTGCTGTGTTTGTTTGTGAATATCAAGTGCTCTCGAAATAAACTTGGACCAAGCTGTTCCCCATAGCAACGTTACTGACAAGGTCTGTCAATATGTGGAGTAATACTTTCAGTCAATCAAGTCATATTGATTGATTGATTTGATTGATTGATTGAAGACTTTATTAGAAGCTTGCATAGGAAAAGGTACAGTTTCATGACGGTACAGTTCACTGGTACAAGGTCTACTAAAAGGTGATCCTAGAAAAGACTAAGCTTATTTCCACAGGAAACCATTTAAGTATCTCATATAACATTGAATGACAGACGATTGATTGATTGATTGATTGATTGATTGATTGATTGAAGAATGTATTAGAAGTTTGCAATAGAAAAAAGTACAGTTTCATGACAGTACAAATCACTGGTACAAGGTCAACTAAAAGGAGATCCTAGAAAGCCGAGGCCTCAGGAACCACACTTTAAGTATCTCATATACCGTAACATTGAAAGACAGACGTAAATACATCAAACGAAGCTCCAAGTGCTCAACTTAAAAAAGTGGAAAGAACAACACGTAAAAAGAGAAGAATATATATTACAGAATAATATATATAGGGTATATATATATATATATATATATATATATATATACACACACACACACACACACACACACACACACACACACACACACACACACACACACACAATCAGGTACCTCTCATGCATATCCGGGTGGAGGTGCTGGTAGGACTAGGCACTGTTAAAAATAACAGTAAATTGCAAATCAAAATAAAGACACACTAAAGCCAGGCTAAAGGGGTGTTTAACCTTTTACTCTGGCAGTGGCACCCTCATGTCAAGCCGTTCCACTGTTCCACAGGCTATAGGACCATAGTGTCTAAAAAGCGGCCTTGCCTTGGACGTCACGTGAGGGATCTATTCGGTACATCATAACATATCTTAATACCATGTCAGTCATTCAATCGTGAGCGAGAACATTTTGTGATTTATAGACCAATAAAATAATTTGGCAATCAATTTTAAAACTAACGGGTACTTTAGACATTGCAGTGATTTGTCAGGTCTGATGTGTGCTCTCCTGTTCTGGTCCTGGTCAACTTATGATCCTCTAAATTCTGTATACTGTTAAGTAGTAAAGTAGCATTTGTTGGTTGATCATAAAGGACAGCATTACAAATAGTCTGGGGCAGGGATAAATGTGTCTGCGTACACTAGTCTCTGTTTGGCTGATAAAAGGAAGATTTTGTCACATTCCTGATGTGGACAATAAAATGTTATTCGTCTAAAGATGACTTCTGGGACTTCAATGTAAATGTCAGTTTCTGTCTCTGTGCCTCAGCTCCAATGACGAGTACATCTCTTGATTTAAGCTTAAGGAGACATGCAAGCATCACTTATGGAGGGTGTCAGTATGGCTTGTGTCATCAGGAGACAGCAATAAAGTTGAGTGTCATCAGAGTGACTGCAACATTGATGCCATGTGTCCTGGTGACACATACAGACTGATAAAGTTGTGTTGTCTTAAAGCGATCAAACGTCAAGATTGTGTGAAACCTGTTTGTTCCCAGCAATTACTTTAATAGTAGGCTTTTTTTTTACCAGCTTGGGGAGCAAGCTGGTCTATATTCAGTCAGCGAATAGTGACCTTTTCATGACTTTCTCCTCATTGGTTGTACTTTAAGCTAATGGGGAGTGCGCAATCCCTGCGCAATATACTCTGAGCGGGCGTAAGAGCTCCAGTCACAGAATTCGATGCATCGTCACTGACAGAGTGACTGAATCAGTCAGTGCAACACATTCACCAGAATGTAGGTGAATAGGTCATCAAATATGTTTTCATGAGGCAACTACTCCTCATATAGGTCATGCCCCTAACATGGCCAGGAATAAGGTGATTAGGTTATACACTTTGAACTTCAAAGGGATTGTGAGCTGAATTGATTGATTGGGCCATAAAAGTGCTTGTTCTCATTGGAGCTCTCTAATCAATGAATGCATCAAAGATAGCAACGTGTTTAATATCAGCGTGCATAACTGATGATCTTAACCCCTTAATTTGTTGACTGAAGTCCCTCCTTTTTTCCCTCTACACTGTGTGTCTTAACCTAAAATAGCAGTTGTGAGCTTGTAGATTATTATTTTTTTGCCAAATGTCCATTTCTAGAATAGGGTCGCTTTAGGGTTAATTTGGATGATATACATTTTTGCCTTGCTGCGATATTTGATACTTATGTTGGATATTGGATATAACACCACAGAATAAAGTTGACATCAATATCGCAGCTCGGAACAAAGCAGGTTGGTTGTGGAACTCGTCTGGCACTGCACTGCACTCTGGGTTGCTGTGGAGACGCTGTGTGTCCCAGAATGAATGTCTAATTAATGTGTGGAAGCTAGTCTGGGAACTCCTGACTGTCACTTTGAAAAACAGAACAAACTAGAACTGCACTCTGTTGAGGTGCCAACTAGGCCATGTATGGCCTACTTGTGCGCCAGCAGAGCGCGCCATGAGGTGCGCTCACCACTGGCATCACCGGGAATGCTGGTCCCTCATCGGTTGTATGATGACGTTGCTAGAACGGGCTTAAACAAAGGAGGACACCGACATACAGTACATACCCAGCCGATCGCAGTACTTGCACGCTCTGCTTGCGCAAGTAATGAGCGTGTAACACTGCTAGAGTTTTGTATGCGTTAAAATTATATACAATAATTTAATAAATATAAAATTGGCCTATTTGAGTCATTTTACATTTTTGGTTAATTAGTCCTAAATGGATACATGGTTCATTTACAATTGGTTAACTCTTAAATGTCTATCCCTACTCCGCAGTGCATGTTTTTCACGTCATCAAAATTAACTTAAGCCAAAATCTTGGCTCTATTCAAGTCTTTATTCTGGTCTCGTTCCAATACAGCGTCAGTAAAAACATCCTCTAGATCAGCGGTTCTCAACCTTGACCTTGCCGTGACCCCCCAAAATAATATTTGAATTGGAGACCCCCCACCCTGACAAGCACTTGGAATGTAGGAGTTGGAGCATTACATTTAGTTTGACTTGGTTCCACAGATAAATATTGTGAAAATAGTCGATCTACAAGCTCACAGTTTTTATCTCCTTCTTATATTATTTGACAATTTGGCCAATACTTGACCAGTTTTTTAGGGATGCAAACCGCTCCTACATCTGTCTTTAGCTGTTTGTCCCATGTCTGTCCGGACTGTGATTGATCAATAATTGGTGTCTGTCTGTACGGCCAGGGCCACCTTTGGCCAACCTTTGTCCCTTGTATACCCATATGGAGATCCCTGATCTCCATATACAGTATTTCTATAATTGACCTATTGTGACATCACATTCCGTCCTTGTCCCTTGTATGCCCATATATGGAGATCCCTGATGTCATCAATATTAAGCCCATAGCTTGGAATGCCCATATATGGACATATTGTGAGTCTCATGTGGTCTATAACATAAGACATCTATGATGTCAGACGTCAGTCATATCCATATTTGGGAAAATATTTGGCCAACTTAAACGACAACCACAACTCGAATCACACTTGCAAATAAATTCTGTCCTGTGCGAATTCTGTCCTGTGCGAATTCCGTCCTGCGCTTTACGCCCTTAGGCGTCTTACTGGTAGTATAGTTTGTTGATTAGCCTACTTTTGTTGTAGTAATGGTCTTTTTTCGTATCTTTAGGTATTAGGTATCAAAAGTCCTTAAATTGACTCTTAACTGTCATCTGGGGACCCCCCACAAAACTCCCCAGGGGAACCACTGCTGTAGATACTAGTCTGTCAAACGTTCTTATTAGTGAGCAAAGCACTGAACTATTAATTTCAGTGGTCTACAATAAAAAGAAACCTTGTTTGTCTTGGGTACCTCCATGAAGTTGACTGTCACTGAGAAGCAATGTGTGGTTAGCGGTTTTCCCTTTTAATCTGTTTACATAGCAATTGAATATCCTTAATATGCATACAAAGTAAAATCCTCAGTATTCATTTATCCCTTTACTTGGAGAGTACAAATGGACCTGTAGGGGTGTACAAATGTAACCAAATGGACCCCCGTATGGGGTGTACAAATGTAACCAGTTATTTTTTTAAGGGCTAGTGAAAGTTACATTTATGGTTTGTGCGATATGAAACGTGAGTTTACCATAATCACAGAGTAATCCTTAATCATATTCAGGGCTTTTGGAGAGAAATTCACTTCAGTTTAGAGCACTGCAGAGTGAAGGTCTGCCTGTCTGTGACCCAGGTGATCCTCGTTGAGATTGTTAAAGCATCAGAGAAGGCAATTATGTGTTTGCACTGTGAAATAGGTCAACATCTATTCAAACTAAAGATGGCATAAAAGCCAGGTCATTGGCCATCACTAGTGTGATGATGTAGCTAGGCTAGGTTCTAAAGAAGAAAGCATCTATAGGCCTACTGTTGTTGCACCGAAATTAAGCACCTTTACATGAAGTGTGTATTAGATTAATAGGATATAGGATGTTATATAATTGATATATATCCTATTTTTTCCCCTATTTTTCCCAAACAAATTAGGCCAATCTCTCATTTAAAGAAAAATAAATCGACTAAGAGATTCTTAGTCAACTAAGACCCATTTTGATCGATTAGTCGACTAATTGACTAATGGAGGTCAGCCCTGAACCAAATGGACCCATACATTTGTATACTTAAATGAAAACTGCGGATTTTACTGTGTACTGTATGCCACAAGGGCTGAGGGAATAGTGCTGGGGGAACTTGTATGCTTCCTCCACTGCAGTGTAGTGTAACGGTACCACATGAAACAGCCTGAAAGCAGCTTTGATTGGAAAGGCAAAGGTTCATGCTTTCTCTGATGGTGTCTGTCCACCTCTTGGTTCTTCCACACAGTAATTTCCTGAGTTAATTCAACTCGCTGAGTGTTAAAATGGACCTGCACAGTTAAATGAACAACTAGGATCTTGCTGTGTTGTCTACATGAGCAACAACTGCTGCAGATTCTGTCCAGTAATTGGCGTTGAAAGCCAAATTAAATTGGATTGACATTTCACGTCAGATCTGAGCACATCAGTGCTTCTTGCAAAATACCACTTTCAAACTACTCGGTCATTACGTAAAGTCGGCAGCAATGCGTGGCAGCAGGGTATTATAAAAATCAGTCCTGTGTGTAGATCTGTCTTCTAGAAAATTAACTTGAAAATGGATGGCCGGATTTTCATTTGTTCACTGGCAGTGCCAAAATAACCCCTCGGCATTCTTTGGCATGTACCAGATTTCACCTCCATAGCCACACTCCCTATACTGTAGGAGGACATCGTTCTTTCCTTTCCAATGCCTAAAAGAAGCAATGTCTATCATGTCCGTTTCCGCCTGGCGTTAGGGAGGCAGTAAGGCTTAAGGATGGGAAAAGCTCTGCAGCCTTGGGCTTTTGTTTAAAAGTCATTCACCTCTGGCCAGCATCCGGGAACACTTCTATCACTTCAGATTTCTGTGTAATTTGGCTTGAACCTACTTTATGTTGTTTGGAACGATAAGGATTTCATGCAACACTGATCTCTGTGTGTGTGTGTGCATGCGTTTGAGCATAATTTTATTTATTCTTTGTTACTAAACGTGTCTAAAATGTGGAGAATCAGGCTTGTGATTGTAAGGTTGTTAATTCCCCGGGCAGGCTGGGAAACGCTGGGCTGGAAAGTGCTTACCACTTTATTACACCAATGGTTGTAATAATTCAAAAAGACATATTACCTGGGCACAGGGTGACTGTCGCTCTAAACGTCGAAACGTCAGTCACCCTGTCGCTCTAATAAATGAACGTGCAGACCAGTTGAGTGCTCCATCTTTTTTATCTGGGTAGTCATTTTTGAAGTGCCCAGGTAATATGTCTTTTTGATACATTTCGTCCTTGTTGAGCACCAACGAGTCCTTCTACCTGACTGCTGGCTGAAGCGCGCAGACATCTCCTGGTTGTAATAATTCCCTTGAGCAAGGCAGTGAATGTTTCAGAGGATCTTGATTGTGGCCATCAGTAGAGAACTGCTGTACTTGGCAACTGGCTAACAGCAGAAGATTGGTCTGGTCAGAGCTGATGGGTGAGTGTCATGTGTTGAATAAATTGAGCACTAAATCTCTCAGCACCCCATGGATGGATTGAAGATAAAAGGAATCCTTCTCCAGTCCGGTCAGGACATGAGATAATGGCAATACATCCAGGATGGTGGCTTTGTGTCTGATGTATGGCAGCAGCATGCGTAGGTGGGAGTTTTTCTCCCACACTGGACAAGCAGCTGCATGGCTTGACAAGGCAAGGAGGCAGCTTTCAAGTCGAGGTCAAAGCTTCAAAGGGAACAAAAAAGAGATTCCTCCCCCACATTAGTTTTTTACCCCCAAATAGTGATTAGAGATTTAGTATCCTGTCGTAATTGTTGTCTCCTTCTGAAAATACTCAAACCGTCTAAGAGTTGGCCTCAAACCCCAAGGTCATGAGAAACTGAATTTACAACGAACGTGCTACAGAGCAAGACTGCAAACTCTTGTACTGTAAACTCTTGTACTGTAGGTGCCGTGCAGGTACACCATTGAATATATAGGATAATAATAATAGTTAGAATTATAATACATGTATACTACTTTGTATAGAACCTTTGCAGAGTGTATGTCCTCTTAACCACGTGAAGGAGAACTTCACATGATGAGCTCTACCTTAATGCTCATTATAAAATGGAAGCATCTCTGTCTACTTACTGTGTATCATTGGTGTGCTATGGACCGTTGAGGTTCCAAGCTAATATAAACGTCCTTCTATTATCTTCCTGGAAAGAAAAAAAAAAGTAAATGTTGAACTCAGGTCTCTCAAGGTTGAGTAATCAATAGAAGAAAAGTCATTTTGGTGGTGAACTACTCCTTTAAGGCCCCACACACCAGCCCTACATTGGAATTAATACTTTTTGATAAGCATCTGTGACCGAAAATCTTCAAATCTTTAGTGTGTGTAGTGTTTGGACTGTGTGTAGACAGCCGTTAATTTTAGAGAGATGTAGTACATCGATAGCAGCGGAGCGTAGAAAGGGGCAGAGAGGGGGGTAGTGCTCTCTGGTGGGCTGTGTAGCCTTGCAAAGTGGGGGGGTGTTTTTTCTTGCAACTCACAATGGAAGTCCTGCTTGTGGTTGTTTAGTCTGACTCTGTCTGCATACAGCACATAGACTATGGTATAGCCCATCGCTAGCACAGCCCACTCACTGCACGTTTGCTCAAAATGCACACAGGAAAGTGTGTGTGAAACTGTGTGTGGGTCTCAGACACCAACATGATTGACAATCACTGGAAGGACAATGAATGGTGCTGGTGGATAGACAACATTCAACACATTAGAAAATGGCTATTCCCGAATAAACACAGGCTGCACCAAATCTATTTGCCCTATCTACAATCTGTAGATCTGCTAATGTGTGGTTATTGCCCCCCCCCCCCCCCCCCCCCCCCATAATATAGATGCTGCAGTTAAGTGTTTTTTTTTTTTTTTTTAACTTAATTTTTATTAGCAGATTTTCAAATACAGAAACAGTTGTAGTGCAGGGGTTCTATATAACATTATTATGCATCACATTCCAGACGGTTCATGGGTGTTCGTTTAGTCCTGTTGATTTCCATTTTCAGTCCATTTCTCACATTCTTCGAGTTATGGGTTAGTTTCTCCATATCATTTTTGCTATAACCTTACTCCTTTCGATTGAATTGTTTAACCTCTTTACATTCATCAACTCCACCTTCACATCGTTGTGTTGCATTTAGATTCTTCATTCTGAATATTTTTACCCCCCTACACTGAGCACTGCAAATACTCAAATCACACATTTTTAACATTTTTTTTAACAAAACACACACACACACACACACACACACACACACACACACACACACACACACACACACACACACACACACACCATATTTTCAGCCACTCAAACCGGGACGCAAAACACTGTTGCCTAAAACTGGGACCCTAAAAGCAATGCCCACGTTACCGCACACGCGCGTGCCCATTCTCTAACATTCGTGCACGCGCACACACGCACCGCAGGGTTGCAAACAGGCAGTGAGTGATTGACAAACAGGCTCAGTGTTGAATTCAGACACGCAATGAATTTGTTCCTTTTTTCTGATTGGTTAGGTGAGCATGTTTTCATGAAAAGAACATGATAAATGTCTATGCAACCACTGAAAACAGCTACTATTATTTTAATTCTGGCAAAAACCGGGACAATTTTGTAGTGAATGTTGAAAACCGGGACATATTGGTGTTTTAGAGATATTTGTCGGGACACCGGGACACGTAGCTTGAAAACGGGACTGTCCCGGGTAAAACGGGACGTCTGGTCACCCTAACACACACACACACACACACACACACACACACACACACACACACACACACACACACACACACACACACACACACACACACACAAACACAACACAATAAACAAAAAATGACTCCCCAGATAGAGGCTCGTTCTCCTTGCCTCAAGTCCCTGTTGGTGGGAGAGGGGTGTAAATCCTCCAATGACTGGAGGGCCCCTCTCTAGTGGTAGAAGGCCCGAAAAGGATCTTGCAGTTAAGTGGTTAAACTGTCACGGGGCCCAGAGCTACCGTTATCATCATTCATTGCAAGCAAAGTGTTATGTTGTTATATTTAAAACCAGGGCTGGTTTTAACATAGTAGGCTACTGGGAGACGGGAATGGGGATTTATACTCCTTTATACTCCTTTTGAAGTTATGTAAAATACAAGAGCTGTGAATGAATACATAGTTTTGACAAGGTTGTGTACTGTATATCTTTGGGGACCTTTAGTTATGTGGCTTGCTGTTGTAGATGGAGTTAAATATAATAATGGCTTTTGCAATGCCTGAAGTTCATACTTCAGGCATTCTGTAAGCCTGTGTTCACGTTCCTCTCGGTCTTTGTTTCTCTTTAATCAAGCATCTGTGCTCCACATAAGACTTTATAAAGCAGATTCAGTCCATGTCAATAGACAACTCTGCCAAAAATTAACAATAGTGCGACAATAACAACAATATTCAGCACTAAGTGTATGCAAGCTTTGTCACGTCAATTCATTCATGTAAATTTGTCGTCAAGATCCTATATTTGTCTCCACCAGGCCAAAGATGTGGCAGAGACTGTTTTCGCTTCTGATTGCCGTGAAACTTTGCATGCACATTCAAACTAGGCCAAGGAAGAAATGCCACCCCAATTTTTTTCAAATTGGCCGAATGGTGGTGCTATAACAGGCAGATTTCTGTGAGCACCTCATCTCCGGCACCATTAGACCGATTGGCGTGCAACATAATGCCTCAAATCATGAACGCAGCATCCGATTGCCATGAAACATTGCCCTCGCTGAGACCTGTGCTCCTCAGAGCACATTTTTCTAGTTTCACTCATGACTCTGTGGAGACAGATACTGTAGAAATGAAAACATTTATTCTACTGTTGTGATGGAGATGCAATTTTAAAAAGTACAAGATGATGTTTAACCTCTCCAACTGTTATGAGCTATCCAGACATGACAACAAACAGTTGTCCAAATAGCACTTACGTTTCCTCTCTGTGAAGCTAAACGCTAACCATTTGTTTGCAGTTTTGCTAAAGAGGGCAAAACTATGAACCGTACAAGGTACAATTGTTGAAACCATGATAAGTGAACTTATTTTGGGGACATCCATCTAAGTTTGATAGTTCTTTGACCTGGCCCACTCCTTTTTTTTTGCCCTACACCTAATCTCTTAGGCGAAAATAGCCACATCCTTACAAGTCGTAATGACACGTATTGTGAATTTACTGTACAAATCAGCTCTTTCGCAGATTGTTCACCGCTGTGAACTATCTCTCCATAATTGGGATGCTATAGGATGTGGTTAAATGACTTTACAGCTGTATGTATAGCAACTACTGTAGTTGTTGTGAGTGGAGGATTGCTTTCTTTTCTTGTGCATGCAAGATCTTGCTGGACATGTTTTTATGTCTATAAATAAGACGACTAAGCTCCTGTGTCTCACTCAGAAAGGACAGCCAGAATGATTACTAGAAGACTTCTGGAGCACACGATTGATATGAAAAAGTGTAATAGGTGGAAACACTTATTTAATGTTTTGTGCCTATTAAAAGTGTTCCTATCAACCCTGTGCTCTGATGCAAACAATACATTAAATAATGTTCATTGACTTGGCTACCTGGCTCTCAACATGACAATCATATAAATCAAGTTTATTACAATAATTAAAAAAAGTAAAAAAAAAAAAAGGATGATCCACTCCCTCATTCTCGTGTTTTCATTACTTTTAATTGGTACTCTTAAAGTTTAATTATTGCCGTTTTTCTTGACTTGTCTGCTCACTGATAGTTTCCCTGTAACACTGTAAGACGTAAACAGTTAAGAATTACTGGGTTATTTTATGTGGCCAAAACCTAGCTTCACTGAAATACTTGGCCAAATGAATGGGACATTTCCTTTGGATGTGTAATGATACCCAGAGGTTTAATGCCAAGAAGGTAATAGGTGAGTGTGCGCCAACTTTGACTTCTGCCATCTAAGAATGATTAACTATGGTAGAGTTTATCTTTCAGCACATGTAGTGGGGTCATAAAAGATATCCTTACACCACCCCTGTGTGTGTGTGTGTGTGTGTGTGTGTGTGTGTGTGTGTGTGTGTGTGTGTGTGTGTGTGTGTGTGTGTGTGTGTGTGTGTGTTTATGTGTAAAAGTAAATTTAAATTCCAAATCCCCAACATCCAAATGCCTTTTTTTCTTCTTCTTTGGCACCTATAGTTATTGCCATAAAACACAATTCATATGATTAGGAAATATTTGTATTAACAGCATGGTTACAAAAAGCGCTTTGAGCACTTGGAAAAGCGCGATAAAAATGCAATCCATTATTATTTATTAGATTTAAACCTTTTATTCTAGACTAATACGTGTCTGTCTGTGTGTGTGTGTGTGGCTGTGTGTGTGGCTGGCTGTGCTGTCCTGTCTTCACATTTGCTTACACGATCGTAGGCTCGTCCAGTTTCCAGACAAAACTTTTCCTTCAAAAGTTAAATTATAGGTATTGGATCAGATATAGATATAGATATATTGGAAAAGATTACAACATATGCAGTTTCCAACAACGCAATCATACACATAATTGCAAAATTAACAAATGTAAATTTACAGCAAAAATCTAAGTGCTCTTCTGTGGCCATGCTCCAATTGCTCCACATGTGGCCCAGGATGAAGAGACACTAACCCTAAAGCTGGCCGCACACTAGCCGATAATCGGGCTATTTAATTACCCTCCCGACAATCGGGCTGCCACCGACTGAAACGGGCCCGACAATCGGGCATGAACGTCGTCTAGCGTGAGGTCTCACAGATCCACTCGGAGCCCAGCCGAGTGGCTCGGAGGACGATCGGGGGTTGCCCGACTCTTTTCAAACATGTTTGATATTTTCCTGGATCAGTAGGCTTTCTACTGGTCTGGAATAGCAGCAGGGGACTGATTGAAAAGGTACAGCAGCCGCGCAAGTCTCTGAGCATCTGAGTGACAGAGCTATCTCTTTTTCTCTCTCCACACACACACACACACACACACACACACACACACACACACACACACACACACACACACACACACACACACACACACACACACACACACACACACGAAATCAATCAATCAATCAATCAACAAAGACGTGAAACTAGGCCAAACCAATTAGTGCAAGTCTGGACTCGCTAATAACTTTCCAGCTCTGCTCTCCTCCTCCAACTCCAATTAAGTTACATTAAACTTATGGTTCTCACTCTCAAATGTATGATAAACCTGTGCATTCTCCATGTTTCCACCTCAAAATGCTGGATTACAGTTCTTCAAATGGACCAGACAGAACCGTCCTCTTTCTCTCTCTCTCTCTCTCTCTCTCTCTCTCTCTCTCTCTCTCTCTCTCTCTGGGACATTGGATTTGGATCTCCGTGCACTCGGATCTTTTTTTAATGATTATATTTGATTGATCCATCCGCCCACACCGCGATAATTTAAAGACAGGGGAAATCATGATTGAAAGCCTAGGCCATGGCCACTAAAGTAAAAGCAGCCACGTGCCTGTCTTGAACTTGAACCTGTCTTGAACTTGAACCGTCCGTGGTGGAAGCAGCCTACAACAGCAGCTCACCCCACGTCAGTCACTTTCTCTGATGGTCCGTGCACGATGCAGTTATGTAATCTCTACTCCTTTCAAGTTCCAATTGGCCATAGGTACAACTCGTTGTTTGATCTACCAGCTGGGTTAACAACTCCTGGCTACTCCGGGCACAGCGCGCCCCGCATAGCCAGGCGTTTCGTATTTTAACAGACAGCAGGTTTAGAAAATATGCGCGCACGTTACCTTAACTATTAAAAAATAAAATGACTTTATCAAAACTGACAATGATAAACCTGGAGCGGACATGAAAGAAACATAATGGATATAGGCTAGGCCTAATAGGCCTTTCCTTTTTAAAGCATTACAGTATATTTGGGACTGAAAACTAGTCCCCCCCCCCCCAAAAAAAAAGCAATACACATAAATACACTGCTTATTATTTCAAATAATGATCCACATCCATCCTCCCAGGTTGTATCATGATTGCTTGCGATGGGAATTAAGACTCAATGGTCGAGAGTTTGTTTTATATCAGCAGAAATAGTCACTACCAGTCAGTCACAGACTGGAGTGGGAACAGCACACGAGTGCAAGTAGGCCTACACGCCCACTGCCTGATCTACAAAC
Source organism: Nannobrachium achirus (assembly GCF_963921795.1). NCBI lineage: Eukaryota > Metazoa > Chordata > Actinopteri > Myctophiformes > Myctophidae > Nannobrachium > Nannobrachium achirus. The sequence goes on from NC_137823.1 coordinate 49,364,611, forward strand.
CCTACAATGTGGCGCGGAGGGACGCAGTTTGATCTTGGAGATCTGATATGTTCTCTGCGCAACACAGTCATACGACTAATCATAAAGCAGGCACCATGAGAAGCACCAGCAGACAGCGCGCAGCACTTGACTTTAGCAGTGGAGAGAGAGGGGGAAAGTCGATCAGAGTTGATCCATGGTCCTGGATGAACATGAAACGCGTCAAAGTGAACTCATAGTCATAGTATCATTTGAAGGTTTTTTTTTTTTTTTTTTTCCGTTGCGTGAGGCAATGGTGTGTTTGTGAGTGGATAACATAATGTGTTTGTTTGTATGTGCGTCTGCGCGCGTGTTGCAAGGCGAAGCTCTCGGAACAGTGACGTTTTGTATTCATTATATAGCCTACATTATTTATTTATTATTGCCGTGTTTGGGCCCGACTCAATCGGAATAGAATCCTGTAGCGTGCGGTGCGCCCGACTGTTCAAAACGGCTAGTGTGAGCCCGTTTGGATTCTCTGGCCAGATAATCTAAAAAAATGATCCTGTAGTGTTTAATTCTACCCGATTCAGTCGGGCCCGATTATCGTGTAGTGTATGGCCAGCTTTACCCTAACCCTAACCCTAACCACTACACAAGGCAGATCTTTATAATCACTGGACCCACTGGCTAGCTTCCTCCCCTCCAATCCACCGATTGCCACTTTTCTTCAGCCAGGAACCTGAAAGAAAGGACACGCCTACTCCCTGAAGCCCTGACAGAGGCTGTGGGGCCGTCACCCCCACATAAATGTTATGCCTTTTAAACACTTTGTCTCTCGCTTGCTCGCTCACGTTAGTCAACCGGAGCATGCGTTTGTGTGTCAGAGAAGAGATCTATAGAGACATTTGATCATGTTTATGAATACTTATCTTAGGTTGTGCGAATAGTGAACAAGATAAAGATGCTTGCCAGAATGCCAGTCCCTAAAAAGTCTGTCAAACCCACTTACCCTTTTAGGCAACCAGAAAGACAACTTCACTTGCTTGAATATGTGTTTTACTTGCCCTGGGCAAAAGGGCAACCCTTAGTGTTTCCCTTGAACTAATGCACAGGTTGAGCACAGCGATAGGGCTGCACGAGCCCTACACAGCGACCCTGACTGTTACATAACTCAGCTCAATGGTCGAACAGGTCTTCCACCCTCTCCTGTGCAGATCTGCAGAAGCAAGTCTCTTTTTTTGTTTTTTAAATGGACATAACCAGTAACCACGCTGTACTGGACAAACTGAAAGAACTGTTCTGCTTGTTGTTCTGCCCAAACTCATCCCCTGACTACATCATCTCCCAGGAAAAGCAGAGCGCACCCTAATTTCACCTTCAAAGAATAAGAACCCTGGGTAAAGCACATGTTAATTATGCATCTGAAACACCACTGGTGTGGTTGGAGAAATTACTTCCTTCAGCATTGGCAATTTGTCTACCAACCCCAAAGGCCTAAACACAGGAATTCCCACTGCAACCTCGTAACCTGTACAGGTCAACATAATCATCTGAATGTGCTGCAGCCTCACCTACTGTACAGTGACAGTCTTTACATTCTTGATTCAGGAGCACCTTGAGATTGTTACAAACCAGTGGTTTGTCCTCTGCTATTTCATTTGAGCAATTTGCTGTACTGTTATGGCCAGACTCTCTGACAATAACAAACACATATAAACATGCAAAGGTTTAAACAATGAGTGTTTTTTTTGGACATCCTGCCAAATTAAGGGAATGCAATTATACATCATAGATCAAAGTCATCTTCTGTTAGTCTTGGAGGAAGAGAAATAATCTTTATACTAGGAGAGTCACATCTGCCTCCAATACACTGATTGCCATATCACTGAAAGACAGGACACCCTCAAACACACAAGCTCTGTCAGGGACCCTTGGCCAGGGCGATCACAGTACTTTGTTAAGGAAGAGCTACCCTTGGCGTTCTACGCAACAGTGTATTAATCACCCATAGATTAATCACCCTCAAGTCTCGCGTAGCCAGATCATCAGTCACTGTATGCCCACCTGGTGGCGACGGCACACGTCGGGGGAAATAATAAACCAAAAACAAATACATAACTGTATTGGAGCCTTTTGCTGGACCAATGCAAAGACTTAAGGCAGTCCTTCATATCGGCACTGTGATAAGCAAGCATAGGTTTGTTAGTGGGAATTCTCACCACTTTTCTAGACCATATACAGTATTGGATGTACTGTAGATGGATATCTCTGATTTTCTGGCAACATGGGACTAGGGAACAGTGTTTTTTTTTAAATAACGATTAATAACCTAAACCCTACACTGTGGAGAGAATATCAGTGCATTCATTGTAAGTGTAAATTAATGTTTATGTAAGTTCTGCCCTTTTAATGGCAAGTGTTGCCAGAGCCACCTACTGGCCATTCAATGTATTTTATACAACAGGTGAAGTGTATATAGTATATTGTCCTGATTATTTTGACAAAATATACAAATGTAATTCAAATGATATGTATTACAAAATACTTAAAAGGCATGTTTACATTGTGTGTGGTTGCGGTTTTGTTACACAATAAAATAAGGTAGTTAAAAAAACCTTTGCTATATTAAAAGTGCCTCTTCATTATTTATTTTGTACATAATATCCCCTTTCTTTACATCATAACCATCCTTTACACCCCTCTCCATTACAAATATTGCATACAAATGATTACAACATACTTAAACCAATGTTTTCCTTAATTCCCTCTAGGTGGAATCCTGTCCCTTGTCGCAGACTGTATGTCACCTTTTGATGACGTCAGATGCCTGTGACTGCACTGGGATGTGGCCTGCACAACATCTGGAACATCACACTATTCTGATCTTGGTGGACTGATGGCCCTCGGATGTTTCTCAAGCTGAATAGCCAGTGATGGTGTTCATCTCTACTGCCTAAAAGTACAAAAATATAACTGATACAATTTGCGTTTGGAGGCGGTCTTCCGTCTATTCTATTGAGAACTTAAGACCTTGTTGCCTGTTGTACATGAAGCTCAACGTGTATCAGATCCGTTGGCCAAAACAGCCAGCTCAGCAGTAGACCCCGATTCGAATCCCAGTTAGGAAATAAAAGCTACCGATTGTAGCTTTAAAACAAACCACTGCTGTTCATTCCTGTCATCCCACGTCAATTGTGTCGGGGACTAAGCCTATTACTGACTGCCTGACTGCTTGGAGGAGGATGTTGCATTTTTAGCGACCACTGGAACACTTTTTTTGCAGTTGCCATGGCTGCCTCTTCCCCCGAGAGGGACCAGCCCCTCCTGCAGCTCCAGGAGGTTGACTCCAGTCGGGTTGGCGTCCGTGTCCTCAGCTCCTCGTCCTCCCCCACGCTGCAACCCCTCGAAGCCACTCAGCCCATCTGCATCCCGTCGCCGTACACCGACCTGGGTCACGACTTTGCCGCCATACCGTTCTATGGCCCGGCGCTCTTCAGCTACGCCAGCGCAGGCCTCCCAGACTGCCCCTCCGTCCGCCAGTCCCTGAGCCCCTCCTTGTTCTGGTCCCGCCACGGTCACATGGGGGCGCCGTTGCCCCTGCATCGCCCGCAGTCCTGCCCCCAGCACGCTCAGGCCATCCACAGCCCATGGGTGGAGATGTCCTCACGGGACAGCGCCTTGATGGACAGCAGGTAATGCCAGTGTGTGACTTGGTGATTGTGGAGCAATTTTGTAAATGTCGAATATCGTCACTGCCGGGCAGAAACCTTGTATCTTTTTGGTAAATTAAAGCCCTACTTCATCATACAAAAGTGTTGCACAAAAGTAGTGAAAATAGCAGATCTACAAGCACACAACTCCTTGCAATGTTAGGCATTGGCTGCTTGTAGATCGTCTATTTTCACTAATTTAAATCCTTTACAAAAAAGATGAATAAAAATGGTTTTGGACATGCAAGGTTTCCACCCGACAACGACGATATAATAAGTTAATTTAACTTAAGGTCCGTTACTCTCAGAAGTAAATTAAAACCCATTTTCTGATGTTTTTACACTACAAGTGTTAAATGAACACTGAGGGTATTGCTGATTACAAATTATGTTTCTGGTAGGTCTTGCTGGGTCCATTTTGGTCCAAAGAATTACACTCTGTTAAATTAACACTGAGGATTTTACTGTGTAGTAAGATGGCGAGGAAGAGGTCCCAGGACAGTGAGGAGACGGTGGTGTCATCAGGGGGAAAGGCAGACCTCCATTTCTGTGCTGTGTGTCATGACTATGCTTCAGGGTACCACTACGGTGTCTGGTCCTGTGAGGGATGCAAGGCCTTCTTTAAGAGGAGCATCCAAGGTGAGACAACCGACAACAACCATTAACTGTGTGTTGTTTTATCTCGATATTGTGCAGTCTTCTGATTTTTAAGACTTTTAACTTGGATTCGTGCAGTTTATTTTGCCAGCTCTATTTCCTGCATTTGGCAGCTGCAAATTGCTTTTAGCCTGGATTATCATTTTAATTGTCCAGTAATGGACATGCCACTCAGCTAGAATAATAATGGATTATTATTGGTCATATGCTGCTTTAGAAAAACCTGGGTTGATTTACAGCGTTGATAAACACCATCATGTAATCTCTCTGCGTGACTGCAGTTGTTAGGGATAACAAAAAGATATCCTAGGTATGTTGAACTTGCTTTGTAGTACCTGGTGAAGCACATCTCCAAATAGTGCTTTAACCATAAAATATGCCATACAATATTTTAATCAGCTACCCCAGCACACAGCACACATTGATGTATTTAACCCTAATTCAGTCCTCACCACTGAATACCTGGCAGCGGTGCTCCTTTTTACAGGGTGTCTGTGGGTCCATACATATTAAATAATTATATATATATAAAAAAGACCTTAAACAGTATTATATTGATTTTTAAATTGTATTTTGAAAGCTCTTAAATATTTGTAGGCTATATTATATTCCCAATCTGACTATAATTCAATTTATAAAGTTAAGTTTATAAAATGAACAAACATGTTTTTTTTATGTGTGAGTAACAAGTATTCACTTGTTATTAACTGACTTATTCACTTAGTATTTACTGACTTAGTATTACTGATTAAGCTGGTTGCACACTGCTGTGTTTTTTCGTTGGAAATCTGAAATCCGCAAAAAAAGGAGAGAGAGGGGAGAGAGAGCAAGGGACCCAGTTGCGAATATCAGAAAAAAAATTACCCTGGTCCGAAAATAAATACGAAACGGGGGCAGTGTGCAAACGTCATTGACATAACTTGAGGTAGATTTTTTTAATTGACGTGCTCCGAAATTCTCTCCGATATTCAGCCAAAAAAACTTAGCAGAATGCAAAGACCTTTACTGTGATTATGTTAAGTTCACATTTCATGTCGCGCGCACACACACACACACACACACACACACACACACACACACACACACACACACACACACACACACACACACACACACACACACAATACAGTCCTGTAACTTTCTAACGTAAAAAGTTACTTTCTAAAAAAATCTTAAGATCTTATGATCATGTCGGCATATAATATCGGAAGGCCGATAATATAGTCTCCTGCTAAATTCAGGAGTGTTGGCAGGTATGATAGAAGACAGAACACACACACACACACACACACACACACACACACACACACACACACACACACACACACACACACACACACACACACACACACACACCATACAGTCCTGTAACTTTCTAACGTAAAAAGTTACTTTCTAAAAAAATCTTAAGATCTTATGATCATGTCGGCATATAATATCGGAAGGCCGATAATATAGTCTCCTGCTAAATTCAGGAGTGTTGACAGGTATGATAGAAGACAGAACACACACACACACACACACACACACACACACACACACACACACACACACACACACACAGTGTAATAGTTAAGGATATAGTTATCGTTATAGTCGTTTTATGCTCCTTGTGAACGGCCCTTAAGAGCTTTCTTGCAACGAAGCTGCTGTACAAATAATGGATATAAAAAGTTAATACGGGATTTTCCTTTGAGAAGTTGCTGTTTAAAGAATACACTGTTCCTGTAGGGTTTTTTAATCATTGACCGGAACGTTCCGCCATCTGCCCTAGTATTTATATGATATGTCAGAAATTCAACAGTGTGCTGCTTTTTCACTCCCTGATCAATAATTTATGCTTTTGGGTCGGGTCGTAAATGCTTCATCAGTCTGCGCCTCTGAGGCCTCCATGATAGGCTTTCCCATGATTCCCCACACCCCCTAAACATCTCTGCTCTTCCTCCTTAGAGCTCTCTGTCTTGATCTAATTTCCTCTTCCATGCTGCATGTGCATTTCCCATCCCTGTTAACAGTAGATCTGCCTCTCCATTTAAGTTTTACATCCAGGCTTAAAAGTACCTTTATTTGCAAACATTTGAATTGTCCTTATGTGGCTTCTTTTTGGCTTGTGCCTATGCAGGTCCTGGTTTGTCTTTTGAGCTGTATGTCCTGTTGTTTATGTATGAGTTTATTGTATTTGTGATATTAGCCAAGCAGTCTGTACAGACTAACCCTAACCCACAGCGTGTATAAATATATTTGACTTGACTTCTGTGCCCACTGACCAGTGTCATCATGCCTCATGCTGTAGCTCATTCCTTCCTTTTCACCCTCCTCTCCCCCCTTCATCTCTCCTTGTCTACCCTGATGCCCTGTCTCTCATTTCTTAAGGACACAACGATTACATCTGCCCTGCAACTAACCAGTGCACTATAGACAAGAACCGACGAAAGAGCTGCCAGGCCTGCCGCCTTCGCAAATGTTACGAAACTGGCATGACCAAGTGTGGTTCGTATCTCCCTGTTTGTGTGTGTATACAGTATATACTGTATGTATATTATTGTGCCGTCTCCTGTTCCACCCTGGCACAGCAGCAAAATCCAAATGAATTCTTAACTCAAATAAAGGTCCTTTCCCCCTGAATGAGGAAGGAACTTCCTTTCCTCTCTTCCATGTGGTGTTTTAAAGGAATGTGGCTCTCTTAACTCATCCACTGCCAGGGTAAATGCAATAAAAAAGAAAAATGTTTTTCCTTATCTTTTCAAGTAGTCACAGAATATTTATGTCCAGTACGAGCGATCCCCCGATCGACACTGACACGGAGGATTTCTTTGTGCTTCCCCGAAAAAGTTTTTCAAAGCAACCCTCCGTTCTCCAGTTATTGACAGTTGAATATAGCATGTCTGTGAGTATTTCCAGTATTAAAGGAGTAGTTCACCCCCAAAATGACTTTTTTTCCTATTTATTAGTCATGCGATGGAGACTTGAGTTCAATAATATCTTTTTGTATTTGTCACATTCCTAAGACAATAATTTGATTATAGTAAATTTACCCCCATTGCCCATCATTTATTTTGTCTTAGGAATGCGACCAAAAAAAATAAAAATAAATTATTGAACTCAAGTCTCCGTGGCGTGACTAATCAACAGAAAAAATTACATTTTAGGGTGAATTACTCCTTTAACACAGACTATACTGTACCGCAGGCCATATGTTGGGGACCCCTAAATGTGCCAATTAAAATAGTGGAACAAATTTTAAATCGTCAAAGAAACGTTGGGTCCTATTCTGAGTGTACCAGGTTTTATGACTTAAAGTAACTTAAGACCTGGTGTTTTGACTATACTGTTGTCTTCTGTTGGTGTAGGGATGCGAAGAGATCGGGGGAACTGCAGGAACGCCCAGATGAGGCGAGTCACCCGTTACTCTTCACACAGCGCAGCTAATGGACCAAAGAGGGAGGTACTAACTGCGGTAGTGGGCGGGCAACCAAATGAGCCCCACCCTGCTCTGCTCACACCGGAGCAGCTGATAGGACGGATCATGGAGGCGGAGCCCCCGGAGATCCTCCTCATGAGGGACATGAGGAGGCCACTGACAGAGGCCAACGTCATGATGTCACTCACCAACCTGGCTGATAAGGAACTGGTCCACATGATAAGCTGGGCCAAGAAGATTCCAGGTACAGTTCAATTGTGTGTGTTAAGAGTTCTCACCGGGCCTGAAAATTAAGGCCCGGCTCAAACTGGGCCCTACTGGGCCGGCCTGAGGCCCAGCCCGGCCCGGCCCGGCCCAGAAGTCCTTGGTATTCAATTCATGGCAAGCAAAAAAACATTCAAGTATCATGGCAGTTATAAAAACACTATATGTAAAGGGTAGGGGGGTGGGGCTAAGGTAAGGTGCTCATTTCTCGCCTGTATGGGAGAATTGATAACTACCACCGCCTCTGGCCTCCTGAAAGGTGAGTTTTCAGGGCAGTTTTGAAGGAAGCCAGCGAGCTACATGTTTTAAAGGAAGTAGTCAAGGAATTCCACACCTGGGTGGCAGTGTTGTAGAAGGAGAATTTACCCATCCCTCTGGTGTTGTGGCTGTGGGTGTCGCTAACCTTTTAGAGATGTTTGGTCACATAATCAGGTACTGAGGGGATTGACGGCAGATTTGCATTGACTATTTTGAGTTGTTTAACCCTGTCTTCAACACTGAGCCATCATTTTATGCCTTTATTGATAGGACAGTAGACAGGAAAGACATAGGAAGTAGCACAGGAAATGGGGAGAGAGATAGGGAGTGACGTGCAGCAAATGTAGTCGGGATCGGACTCAAACCAGCGACACGCTGTCAAACTATACTGAGCCTATGTGGTATGCGCTTGGACCGGTAGGCCCTTGTTCTATCTTTTTTACTATTCTCACATAATGGCTGCTCGGTGATACTGGATTGTTAAGAAAATACTGTCTCTAACAGACATAGTCATTGCCCCTGCTTTATTAAGCAAAGAGCAGACTCAATGCTTTAATACTGACCAACAGTTAAAACTGCAGCTGCTGTTAAATATGCTGTTTAATTTACATAATTTAATTAGTTGATTTCAGCTCTGCACTTAAAAACTGGAGACTTCCCATGCTTTAGACAGGTGTGATAGCATTTAAAGCGTTTGTTGTTGGTTGTTATTATTTGTATATTTTCTATTTAGCATATTTATAATACAATAAAGACAATATACCAAAACACTTCAGGAAGTGTTTCACTCTCACTCTCATAGAAAAATAAAAGTCTGCACACCAATTTATGCTCCCAAAGAGTAAGTTTACTTGTGGTTACAAAAAAGTAAAAAAAAAAGTAAACATACTCTTTGGGAGCATAAATTGGTGTGCAGACTTTTATTTTTCTATTTCTCTACTTTAGTCCAGCACCCAGCCTAGACTGGCCTTAGATGTGGATTGTGCTTGCCTTTTGGCTGTTTTGCAGTCTCTTTGTTATGTCACTCACTCACTCACTCACTCACTCACTCACTCACTCACTCACTCACACTCTCAGGCCGCACTCAGACTGGAACGTTCTGTGTTCAGTGCGAGTCTGTTCCGTTTGGAAAGTCTGTTCCAAAAAAGAATACATTTCCCACAATGCTTTGCGGACGTGGGCCGTCCAGCGAGAGGCGGAAGTGTAAGTGGATTTCGAGCGTGTAGTCTTTTTGGAGTTGGCGTCGGTGGACAGTACTGCTGCTGCTTGGTGACACCTGTTGGGCAAAATGTTGTTTAGAGGACGCAAAAGGGCGCTTGTATTGGCGGTGTTGGTGGCGAGGAGAAGGAGAAGGAGGGAGAAGCGGCTTGAAATGGCCAGGAGAACGAGGGAAGAGGAGAGACAGCGCGATGATCACTGCAGACCGAAGGCTCAACGCACTGTAGTGTAGTGGACTACAAGTGTGCTCTGCCCAGTTTCGCCGCAGAACGGTGGTTCTCTCCTATTGGTTGGCAGCTGAACCCTGCCTTCTGTCTCATCAAGTGCAGCTTGTCTGCTCCCCAGTGCTCGCCTACAACTGTCTCTGTGCGAGTCGTGAGCAAGTTGGACGCAACCACACAACACCACACGACTCGCACTCGACTTCAAACCACTCGACTCCCATCCGGAATGCATTGCGCTGTGCCTGCCCCCCGCCTCCCCCACACGACACGCACTCGTTTTTGTGCCTTTAGGTCTGTAGCCGGCCTAACACTCTCTCTCTCTCTCTCGCACACACACACACACACACACACACACACACACACACACACACACACACACACACACACACACACACACACACACACACACACACACACACACACACACACACACACACACACACACACACGATAATGGTCTGGTTCTGTGAAGCCGACACTAAGCACTTAACCAACCGCACAACAACAGGTCAGATGCCTGTCTTCCCTTCATCAGGGCTAGGCTTGGGGCAGAGTGTGCAGAATAGTAGCATTGGGAACCAACAGTTCCCAAGCCTGTGGCCCATATTGGTCAGCCTATCACCTGTTTCCTTAGTGTGAGGCAGCTTGATGTACAAGCACACCCCCTGGACACCTTAAAGGCACTTGAAATCACTTTGACAAACAAACAGCCATGACAAGAAAACATAAAAACTGCTTGAATGTTGCAATTACAATAATATTTTAAGATGGCAATTTTAAACTTGTCCTGTTGGTACATTTTGATAATATTATCACTATACTTATGGAGAGTCGACGTAATTAATATAAATAATTGGCCATAAATATCTTAACTAATCACCTTTAAATGAAATGTGCTGAGCCATCAGGATATCCTCCATCTTGGCTGGGCTGGGCCACAATAAAGGTCTTACGTGGACTTATTAAATACCTCTGACCCCTCTGTCCCCTCCCCAGGGTTTGTGGAGCTTAGTCTGGTGGACCAAGTGCATTTGTTGGAGTGCTGCTGGCTGGAGGTGCTGATGATCGGCCTGATGTGGAGGTCTGTGGATCACCCAGGGAAACTCATCTTCTCCGCTGACCTCAGCCTGAGCAGGTAAGAATCAAGGTTTTATTTGTCACTTATACAGGTACAAGCAGCGAAATGGGTTGTCTGCCACACAGACCCTCGTTAATTGAATGCATTAAGCCGGAGCGACCATCCACTTTAAGTTAGGCCTTGTCTCTGGAGCGGGAGCCAGACTGTTGACTCTCACATATTAATTGCCATTTAAAATGCATCTACACAGCAGCCTCCTGTAAGAGGCAATGATAAAAGATTACATGCATTCGTCTTGATGAAGTATTCATGATCACGCACCTTGATATCATGGAGGTATAGTTTGATTACAGTACGAATATATTACACATAATGATAGACAGACTCAGTTAATAGAATGAGCCTTCCCGGGTCCAATTGACTATAATAAAACACTTGGTTCAGGTAGACCTGTGAAGACCTCAAGTGTGAAACTGCCAAACATCCACGATTCATAATTCCATCGTCTATAAAGTCATGTGACAGATGTTAATGTCAGGAACTCCCCTAACCAGCTCAGTCATCATCATTGCTTTGGGGGTAAGTCCCTGTGACATACTAGCATCATATTGTCCAGGGGGTGTACTTGAACATCATGGCTGGCGGATGCCAGCCGCCTCACACTACAGAAACGGGTGATAGGCTCCTGCCCTATGGGCCGCATGGCTTGGGAACTGTTGGTTCCCAAAGTGATTACTTTACTACTCCCCTAGTAGAATGGACTTGGACACGTCTTCCATTTGTGTAATTTTTGTATATCCAGGTGATTTCTGTTACAGCAGCCTAGTTGAATAAACAAATAAAATGTTTGGAAAGCCTGGAATTTGAGCTTATTTGAATTCTTTTCACTTGTCACAGTTGGGCAGGACATACAGTATGGATAATGTGTGCACAGATGTAAATCAGTCATGTATCTTGGTTTGTGTATTGTAACGCTAGAGAGGAGGGGAGCTGCGTCCAGGGCTTTGCAGAGATCTTTGATATGCTGCTAGCCGCCACATCCAGGGTCAGAGAGCTCAAACTGCAGAGGGAGGAGTACGTCTGCCTCAAGGCCATGATCCTCCTCAATGCCAGTGAGTCTGTGTTTGCATGCATGCGTGTATATATTTGCATGAGTGTATCTGCACAAACACACAAACTTGTAACTACCCTTAATTACTTTATTTCACTGTGTGCGTGTGTGTGCATACCCTTTTTTCACTTTTTTTTAAACCGTTGCCAAGTGATTGTTGCTTCAGAGCGTAATCCTATCTTTTTATGTAAGTGTAGGGAGGTTTGGCAAGGGGAAGAGGCGAAATAACTCACATTGAGAGACCTAATGGGAACACGGCGTATTGCTTGGCTCGCCTCGCTGTCCTCTCACTGCAGGGCTTTTGTTGAATGCGCGCGAGTAACAGGCAGTACCTGCTTACCGGTCACTTGGATCAGCTCCGCTATTGTGAGTTGTTACGTCTAGCTGGCGCTCTTAGTCACGCCGAGCCACCTTTCCGCTCAATTAAAATTGAATCAGTTGCAGCTGATGCTTCAGTTGAAAAGGCAGCATAAGATCTTAGGCATGCTTGTATAATTAACCCCTTAGCGACTTAAATCCTCTATACTTAGTCAATCTGAACTGAGTTGGCTCTGTGGTATTACTTTGTCCGCTCTTGTTTGCCCCTATCTCTTCACTGAAAATACACAATTATAATTGTGAAAGTGTGCGCGTGTTTGCATGCAAGACAGCTATATGCAGCTAAAATACTTATATATATATACATACAGCTTCTCTCTGCAGAAAAGATACTCCTTTCTTATAGTTAAATAACCACTTAAACCCTATATACTTTGTTGTACTTCAGACAACAAAAATACATGACCTACAAGCTTGCGAGATTGTAGATTCTATTTTCACATGTTAGCCTGTTTTCACTGAATGGCCACCTACAGTATGACATGCCCAGAATATTGACACTAGGGTGTTTAAGTGTAACAAGTGTGTGTGTGCGTGTGTGTGTGTGTCTAGACATTCTCACAAGCACATCAGAGGGGAGCGATGAGTTGCAGAGTCGTTCCAAGCTGTTGCGCCTGCTGGATGCAGTAACAGATGCGTTGGTGTGGGCCATCGCCAAAACTGGTCTCACCTTCAGACAACAGTCCAGCCGCCTCGCCCACCTGCTCATGCTGCTCATAAACATTCGCCATATCAGGTAAAAAATAAAATACCACACTATAAAATACTCTTGAGTGTGTGGGTCCATGTGGTTACATTTGGGTTAGATCCCAGGCACACCAACTCGGCATATGAGTAGCACAGGGTAACTAATGTGTTAGGGGAGCTGATAGTGGAAGTAGTGCTCCACCTCAGTAATCCATCTCCCAGAGGTCTTGCACATTGTAAAGGGGATAGAGGCCCTCATTGTTCGCCTGATATCGACTATAAGCACCCCCTGATCTACTTACCGTATTTTCCGGACTATAAGGCGCACTTAAAAGCCTTTAATTTTCTCAAAAAACTACGGTGCGCCTTATAGTCCAGTGCGCCTTATATATGGATCATTCATTGACATTGACATTCCCTTTAGCACATTTCCATCTGTTTGATGCATAACGCAACGGTAGCGTCTATTATGTGCGCCTTATAGTCAGGTGCGCCTTATATATGAAAACAGTTTGAAAATAGACCATTCATTGACAGTGCGCCTTATAGTCAGGTGCGCCTTATAGTCCAGAAAATACTGTACATACCTATATTTCAATTATATTTCCATATAATAGAAGGTACCTATTTTAGGAGCACGGACACTTTTTCTTTCTTTTCTTTTTTTTTTTTTTGTTGAGGCACATCCAGGATTTTGCAAAAAGGCCATCAAATAGGCTTTTTGGCCCACATAAATAATGAAGGATGATTTTATTTTTCATGCAGTTAAAGGACTAGGACACTTTGTTAGAGGTTTGGGTTGTGAAGTTAATTTGCCATGATGTAACTTCAAAGGTGGGCAAGAAATCAAAAATAATTGCTCCATTGATTAGGACATCACCAAACTCTGTACTACTTTACATACAAATGTAAATTATGATCTTTCTTATAGATTCAAGAGGATCGCTCTAAGATAAAATGTTAAAAAACAAATCATCAAACAGTAAAACGTTTCTATTACTTCTGGTAAAGCTTGCCTTGTATGCTCTTTGGAGGAAGGACATCTGGTGCCTCCTTAGTGTGGTGACTCACGGTCTGTGTGAGTGTCCTCCCATTTGTGAGGGGGCACAGCGGCCATGGCCTTCATGGTCTACATGAAATTCCTGCCCTGGCAGGTACACTCACCAGCTGTACTGTATGTTGAGTGCAAATAATTGGTTGCAATTGCAAGCAGTGCCTTTTACTCATCCCATCAATTATAGTGAAGAGCAAATCGTTTATTTTCACCCAGAATAAACAAAATTCTCTGTACTTAGTGATTTGGGGGTTTGGAACAAGTAAACACAATGTCAAATTAGCATTCATGTATATACATCTCTGGCGTGTTCATTTTATTGTACGTTCTATGGCTTTTAGATGGAATACCTTTTTGAAACTGTCAACATTTTTGTGCAGTAAGAAGTGCTTGCTTAAAAGGAATGTCTTGAGTTATTGAGACTCTGAAAACAACAGTCAGTCCAGACCCTACAGTATATATGTTAGTTAGTTTGGGTAACTCAGTGAGATTGGGGTAAGAGTGCTCGTTTTGTAGTTCACCACACCCCTACCACCACCTGGATCAATTCACTTTGATAGTTACTTATCAACACACCTGTGTAATTCTGCGTATTGACTTTGATAGTTACTTATCAACACACCTGTGTAATTCTGCGTATTGACCACACAATGGCGACAACAGCCATTCACTTGTGCATTCGGTGACATCACTGGTCTGCTACAACTCTTTGTTTATCTACTAGCCTATCTCATCTGTATTTAGCCATTAGCTTACTATGCCTAACCCTAACCTTAACCTCAGTAAAACTATGCCTAAACCTAACCCTTACCCTAACCATAACCTCCGTGGGGTGAGGCGCTATCCTACCGACGCTATACGTTGTCTCGTTGTCATTGTTGTGGATCAAAGCGACCGCTTGCTCCGCCCCGCGCCGCACGACGAGCGCTCCTGTTCTCAATCTAACTGAATCTCAAACTAACTGTGACATATACACTAATGTGTTTTCACCAAAGGTGTTCAGCAATACTATTCTAGCTTTGGAGATTATGTAGGCATGGCCACTGAGCTCTCTGCTCAGTGGCCATGCCCACATAATCTCAGAATAATCCCTAAATATCTTGTTACATATGGATGGTTTTACAGACACTTAATAATTATCAGTGTTTGCCTGCACTGTACTTGAACTTTACTCCAGCATATTGAAAGTGTTGAAAGGACAAATGTTGTAATATAAGGTTTGTCTAGTTTGGCCACCCGATCAGGTATTGCAGCTGTTGAGGCCGTCCGTATACATACACCGTCCTTATACATAAATGAATACATACACACTCGCTCACAAGTGTTGGAGCGCTGGCCTGGGGCACTGTTCAAAACAACTTTTGCAATAGTGGGGCACTGGGGCTGTAGCCAGAGAGGCTATGACTATTTAGGGGTCCTTGGCATGGAAACATTTGGCAACCCCTGAGCTAACCCATCCCTTTCCCCTACACGAATCCAGTGTTGATTTAACTCTGGTTTTAAATGAACACTCTGAACTGTGTACAACTCTGTGCAGTAACAAAGGCATGGACCACCTGCACTGCATGAAGATGAAGAACATGGTCCCTTTGTACGACCTGCTGCTGGAGATGTTGGACGCCCATATCATGCACAGCTCCCGTCTGCCCCGGAAGCCGGAGCCTGGGAGCCCCGGAGAGAGTCCCCCGCTCTCCCACAGCTCCACCACCAGCGGCCCCACCAACACCTGGACCTCCAGCAGCAGTGGAGACGAGCCACAGTAGCTGCACGTACAGCTCCGTGCAGCCAACGGAGACGCAGGTGTTGAAACTTTTATCATATTTGAAGCGGTGAAAGCCGCTTCCAAGGAGCGGCTTTGTGTGTCCCGTACATGTCCCGATTGTCCCGTGCATGCAGAATTGAGGATTGGTCAAGCTTCACATGACAATTTGGCCCTCATTCAGAATTCATAAAAACATAGAACTAAAGCACATAGAAAGTATAGATCTAGAACACAGATTTCACAGCTCTAGAACACATAGAATAAGAATTCACCGCTTCACTTCGAACCGAGGTTTGATTTTTTTTTGTTATCGCTGTCGGGCAGAAATCTTGTATCTCGATATTTTATATTTCATCGTATGACGGTATCATGCAGACAGCACACGCTCACAACGAGTCACATTAAGGTCTGGTACCAGACTCTCACCCAGACTGCCCTGCTCCCTTAGTCAAGATAAACATGGGGGGACATTTTTTTAAATACAATTCAAGGTTATTTTCTAGTTCTGATATTACAATACAGCAGCATATTATTACATGTATTCCATACAACAGTCATATGAACATTCATCTTGACAGCATTCTAATTGTCATTGTGTTTTATCTGACAATACCTGTATATGTCCGTCTGTACTTTGCATTTCATTTTTAGTGTTGAGAATTGCTGGCTGAAGAGGAACAGAGGACCTTTGGAGACAGAAAAAATTTCAGGGCTCTGAGTGGAGTCTGGGGAGAAACTCCTGATGGGTAGAAAACATACACTTTGTATCTTTCTGTATCATACAAAGGTGGATGCACTCTGTCGGATGCCGATTTAATAGCCTTTTCTATTGAACGCTGCCATGGCTACTAAAAATAAAAAACATCCAAGGTTGTGGCCATAATCCATTAGTATTGAAAGCAGCTGCCTCCGGTGTAGGTGCGTGGCAGCTGGGCGTGATATGGACGCCTAACATCTCTGGCATCAGGCCGTACAAAGAGAAATGTAGAAATTCTGAGTCTTTATGTTAAACGATAGGCACAACTGTAAGCAGGCTTTTAAAAAGAAATCAAAAGACACTAATGTGAAGAGAAAAACCCCATTAGAAGAAATATTTCTTATGCCTGATTTTATTTTTGTATGTGTGCCAGTGTCACGCACCGAAAATGGCCAAATTGTTTACAAGCTCACACATTGTGTATGTGTAGATTGGCTATTTCAGTGTTTATGGTGCAACTTAAAGCCTTCACCCATTTTGTACCTGATCTTCATATAATTGGCCCTCACTAATGCTCATAATAAGATGCTTTCTTCCTTCCATGCTGAAATAGAGGCTATTTTTCACAAATTAATAAATAATAAAAACATATTTTTGAAATCTTGTTTGAAATGACCACCAAACCTGCCTACCATTGGCGTCACTGGTAATCGTGCCATCTTGTAATGAGCATTAGTGAGAATGAATTATATGAAGATAGGTTGAAAATTGTCCTTTTAAGCTTAAATCGCCCTTTACAAAGACCTGAAATGTTGCTTGGGTTAAGAAAGTTAGAAGTGGAAAATGTGGTCATCAAGACAGGATGTACAGACAACATCACTCAGTTGTACCAAGATGGGGAGTTGTTTCTGTACACTATAATACCCCAGTAGCCTTTACTTGTTCGCTATCCAGTCCTTGCTCTGCTGTCGCAGGTTGTCAATCACGTTTTCGTTGAAGAAGCATAACCACTATACCATAAAGACAATTTTGCACTCTTCTACTTGTTTTGCTCGAAGAAAAGGAAAAAGCCTATTTTTGTATCATAGTTCTTATTTGTGTGTGTGCAGCTGTTACGCAGCTTTTGATAATCTTGAATTTGCACTGCAAGATTGAAAAGAAATTTTGAAAAAAAAAAAAAGATTCACCTCTGAAATGTTGCACTGGTTCAGTTATAGAGCTAGCTTGCTAGACACCTTTAGTCTATACGGTATATCACTATGAATACATATCCCATGCACAGCATACAGTGTAAGCATACAATGTACCTTCTGTACCTAGAAATGATAGTAACCTAAATGCCTGTTGATTTCTTGGTGATCATTTTTTTTAAGTAAAAATCTTTGCAACATAAAAACGTTTTGTGGCTTACTGTTTAATGTACACCTATTTCTCCACATGCTCACCGAGTAAATTAAGAATCTGAGGTTTGAATCTGGCACACAACCCCTTTTTCCTGCCACCAGGATGCCATGTCTGCATGCAGAGTGCAAGCAATCAGTCCATTAAAAGGATGCTTCCTCTAAATGTCATTTATAAGTGGCTGATCTGCCCCATCCCTAGTTCAGCCATTTTCATCTGAGAAAACTGTACCTGAGATGACAAGTGAAAATAATGGCCACAGAAAATTGGGTCAGACAAGCAGTGTTTATTGCCAGAAAACGGGCATAAACGTGTCGTTTGATTTGCTTGATTTCATAAATAAGTATGAACATATTACATTCTGTACATGTATAAATTGTGGACTGTACATGTATAAATTGTGGACTATAAAGTCCTGTTCAGTGCACTGCGAAGCCATGGAAATGTTTGCAATTTTAAAATCCTCTGGTACTGATGGCTTGTCAGAAGCTTGCATTTATTTGCCTATGATTTCTCAATACTAAAATAGCTCCATGTGTTTGAAAGTGGCCTGGTTGAGAACATGAAATAACAGTATTCATCACAAAACCATCCATGCTCTATTTGGGGTTGGGACAATGATTTCTGATAATAATGTGCTCACTAATAATCAATTATCTTATTTGAGAAGTACACTTTAACCTAATAAAGGATACATTAATCGATAAAAGAGAGATAGTTGACTTGGATTATACTTTGATAACCTTGAGTGCTACAGAGTTGAAACAAACAGAGCCATTATGAATACCTGGTTTGTGCTACTGTAGTAACCAAAACTGTTATTACCTTTAAACCTTTTAGGCCAATGAATATACTCAGCTTTTACAGTACATAACGTGGTGTGACAAGTTTACATTAGGACCAGGTATCCATCAAATGGCAAATGACATACTTTGTTCATGGAATAAATACCATCTTCATCGAACATAAATCTTTCAAAATAGATATATTTTTGGACAGTAGCAAGGCCTCTGTTTCTTGCAGAGTATCAATCAATCTGATTTGTGGGAAAGAACACCTAATACGCTATAAGATCCTCAGTATTCATTTAACTCTGTGTGTACAAGTAGAACGAGACAAATCTTTTAGAGATGTGTAACTGTGTGTAATTCAGTTCCATTTGTACACACTCGGAGTGAAGTGAAAGTAGAGGTTACGTGTGTGTGTGTGTGTGTACCGTCCATGTGTGCGTATTAGAGCATCATGTGGGCGGTGGGCCGTTGGTATAGCGTAGCATGGGGTAGAAGGAGCGTTTAAAGTTGTTGGCCAGCGTGCAGCCAGGCTCACTGTCTGGGAGGGGCACCAGGCAGACCAACAGCAGCAGCAGCAGTAGGAGGAGGTGAAGGGGAAAGGCAGCACGGAGCACCCGCTGAAAGAAGGAGCGAGGTGGGGATGGATCCCTCCTCCTCTCCCTGTACATGTTCAAAAACAGGGTTGAAGTTGTTAAACCGTTACTTGTTTAGTTCCTCTTTGATTATTCAACATTAAGGGATGGATCGGTTTTTACCAGAGGCAGGGGTCATCAATATGTCCGTACGTGGACAAATGTGTCCGTGGCAATGACTTTGTCTTGTCTGTGGCAAATGTTCTTTTGTTTCACACCATTACGTTCTTATTTTGATCATAAGACCCAATTACTGATTGTCAAGTCTCCAGGTTTTCTTCAGAATACTGTATGTATGACACTTATTTTTACTACGACACTATGGCATATTAGGAGTCCAACTAGTACCGGTACCAGTGGTTCTCAAATGTTTTATTTGCAAGGACCCCCTTAACTCTGAGTGTACAAATGGACTCGGGTCCATTTGATTCCATTTGTACACTCTGAGTTACAGACCTGTTATGGTCATTCAGGGCTAGCTCTTTGTGTTTCTGGTAACACTATTGTCCACACATTTTGTATATCCATGGCAAAAATGGAATTTTGACAAAAATGTCCACCACAAGCCAAAAGTAGAGGTTACAGGTGTCATAAAAATAAATGCAAGCAAACTCTTGACCATTTCCTTCATACCTTTGAGAGTTATGGCCTTTGGTTGAATGTGCATCCTGCGGAGAAGAGGCTGCAGTGGGAACTTTGGCCTGGGTGTGTCCTTCAGGTGCAGAGGGAGACGATGTCTCATAGTCCTGTAATGGAGACGGAACAGTCAACCGCTTGTTTCAATATAGCTGGGATTTATTTATGGTATTTTGCCTGTATCCGTTTAGGGCAGCAAGGGCATACAACACAGGTCAGATCTTGTGTTTTCCAACAAAACCATAGAATTACAAGGCAATTACATTTGAATTCAAGTTGCCACAAAATCTGTGAGATCCCTGAGATTGGTGGATTTTGAATTTATATAATTTAGACCCTGTTCCTGAACCGGTAAACTGAAGGCACATTACCAGACGGTTTGGGAGGGCCCCAAGATCTTGGGCCACCTGCCTCCGGAGAAGCCTCAGCTTGTTCCCCGTCACATGGAGCTTCTCCCTGGCCTCGCCGATGTCCTCCGTCCCCTCCTCAGGTTGGAGCTCTGACCACAGGGCCTGCAGAGAGTCCAGCTCGGCCTGTCGGCTCTGCAGCTCCTTGTGTAGAGCCTGGAGGTGGTGATGATCATGTCCATCCTTTATTTCAACATTTCTTATTAACAGATTCTTTTTTCTTTTTAATCACTAGACTAAACTGTAGCCGAGTTGGCTCTGTACTTGGACCACTTTTTCCAGTCTACACCAAATCTATTTGCCGAAAATAGCTTATCTACAACCTCACAACACGTCTCGGTGTGATGTGTTGTGAGCTTGTAGATCAGTTTGGCTAATGTTACCCCAAGAATATCATAATGGATGCTGGGATTTAAGTTCCAGTCTGATTAGTTTTCAGCACATTCATAAACGCTCCACTTAGTGACATGTACTGTACATGCAAATACACTATGAAACTATTAAATGCTATATAAAACACATTGTACAAAAGGTGTCATACAAATACAATGTATTACGTAGTATTCAATAGTAGACATCACAAATATGAGATGCCAGTTAATATCGAATAATGAAACCTCAAATGAATAGTTTATCTCTCAAAAAGGATGACAATAATTCAGATAAAGATCAGAGTTTACAATGGCTTTCAAGAGTCACTGCTGACAATCGTTTTTCCTTTAAAAAGCTAATAGGGTGAACGGCTGCGGAGGACAAAGCGGTGCTCTTACAGTGAGTGTGTTGTGCTTGTGGTGCAGGCTGTCTGGCTGCTGGAGGGCCAGGGCATCACGGCTGCCCTCTGCGTGGGCCAGCCACAGCAGCAAGGAGTGCAGTGTTTCATGGAACTCCTGGAGGGGTTAAAGTCATTGATGGTTAACCACTTTAGTTTCAACCTGGAATCCCTATTTTGGGCGTCTTTATACAGTCAAGATTTTTTACATTTGTAAATGACAAAAAAAAAAAAAAAAGTGTTCAGGCCAAGGACCCCTTAGCTGAGAGAGAGATGAAGCAGGGACCCCCCACTACATATCGTATAAAATTGTGTTGCAGATTAAGGATTTCTTATACAGTTTAGACTAGGCACTATCATATGTGTAGGTTGGATTAATGTGTATTTTCATACATTTAGCCACTTGAACTGTCAATACCTATTAGTCTGCTCTTCTTTTCCCTCTACACCAAACCTCTGTGCCAAAAAAATAGCTGATCTACAAGCTCACAATGCCTCGCAGCGCTTGGTGTTGTGAGCTTGTAGATCTGCATTTTTGGCTAATGTTCCATTAAGAATAAGGATGCTAGAGTTCAAGTGATTAATGTAAAAAACATGATCACATCACACAAAGACTTGGCGGCCCCCCTGTAGTAACTCTGAGGACCCCCTAAGGGTCCCGGATCCCCTGTTGAAGACCTCTGTTGTACTGTCCAGTATACAGGGCTCAAGTGGTTAATTGGATAATTGGAAGCTTAGCACTGGTATGTAGTTCCTTAATGCTGCTTAAGTATTGGCAGCACAAAACAATATTTTCTCTCTGGCATAATATTAATCTGTATGATTGCTATTCTAATTAAACTAGTGCATTGTGATAACCATTGGCACCATGTTCAGTCAGAGGTCAGTGCGATTTCTTTTACTAATTAGAAATAACA
This sequence comes from Nannobrachium achirus, assembly GCF_963921795.1. Taxonomy (NCBI): domain Eukaryota; kingdom Metazoa; phylum Chordata; class Actinopteri; order Myctophiformes; family Myctophidae; genus Nannobrachium; species Nannobrachium achirus. The sequence goes on from NC_137823.1 coordinate 49,386,644, forward strand.
CTTAAAAAATATGAGACATGATGTAGATGATAAATAATAGGGCTGTTAATATTTACACATTATATAGCATATACAATTAGTGTAACGCATGATTCATTCTTTTTTTTTTTTACAATACATTAGGATTCTCTCTTTAAGACTCTTGCTCCTAATGGCTCTTCTGGGGTAAATGTTCTCCTGGCGGACAGGAAAATAGTTTTAAAGGCTTTCCATTTAAAAGGTTCCAGACAGCTCCTTATGCAAAGCAATGTTATTAAGCAATGTCTTTGAAAGTGCAAGTAATTATCGGTCCATCAAGTTTTGTGCTCGTCAAATCAAATGCACAGAATGGTGCAGTCTAAAAATGAAAGGTGGCTCTACAGCGAGCCCTTCATTCAGCATCACATCTCACTTGGCAGCGCATGAGGGTCCTCCTCAGTCCGTTCTCCCACTCCTCCAGGCATGTACACGCTTGGCTCCAGGCTTGGTTCACGCTTGCCAGGCTCTCCTTTCGCTCCCGGTCCTCCAGGCTGCTCTGGCCTGGCAGCTCCTGAGCCACCAGGTTGACAGACAGCATGGTGGACTTGTACCGAGCGAACGTCTTCTGAGTCTCCTGCAAGAGAAGCACCAGCAAATATAGACTACTACATGGATCAGCGACGTCTGGATGCTAATTGGGAAGCCAGCAGTACCTAAGGTCCTAATAGGACAGAAAGCCAAGAAACCTGCAGTACTAGAGGTCCTGGTAATCTCACTCAACAGTAAACAAACCAACAAAGTTTAATTGTATAGAGGGTATCCGCACATTTCTAATTTGACAATTAAGGGAATTTAAATACCTCCAAAATTACAAATTAAACATTGGCCAAATTGTCAAAGGCAGAAATTGTGAAAATAGCTGATCTACATGCTATATGTAGATCGGCTATTTTCACAATAGAACCGTACTATAGAAAATGTAATGCCTCAACTCTTAGTGCTCGTCAGCGTGGGGGGCGTCCCAGTTAAAATATGATTATTTTGGGGGTCGCAGCCTGAAAAGGTTGAGAACCACTGTACTAGAGGTCCTGGTAGGATAGAAGACCAGCTGTACTAGGGGTCCTGGTAGGATAGAAGACCAGCTGTACTAGGGGTCCTGGTAGGATAGAAGACCAGCTGTACTAGGGGTCCTGGTAGAATAGAAACCCTGATGTGAAAGGGGTTCCCCAAGGACCAAGTTTGGGGAACACTGTTATTGTAATGCACAGATTATTCAGATGAAGTGTTTACCTTCATTTGTTTGACTCTTGCCTCCATGTCTTGGATGCTGGCTGCGGGGTCACAGTGCTGGAGTTTCTCCAACTCTGGGATGACACCATCCAGCCAGGAGGTGATGTCAGCAAGGTCACTGTCCACCTGCTGAGGCTCCCGGGGGCCATGATGCAGCGTGTGGCCCCTGGACTGAGCCTGTAGCAGTTCCCAGCGCTCAATCACCCCTGAGAGGACATTCACAAACACACAGAGATTATTTATTATTTGCAGTGGTGCACTAAGTAGGCTACATTTAGTCAAGTACTGTACTTAAGTAGCCTGGTAAACCATCCCGGTCGTAGATTTCACATTTACATTTTTTACAAATGAAATGTGAATTTCACAACGGTTTACCAGGCTAGTACTTATAGTAAGTACCATTTAGATTTTTCTTTTATTTTTTTACATCTCAGAGGCAAATATTGTACTTTAGTTTCCCATATTGTACATAGATTTTTACAATTACAAAATCCACTTCAGCCCTAATATATCTTTTGGCTTGATGAAAATAGCAGATCTACAAGCTTGTGAGCTTGTAGATCGGCTATTTTCAAAATGTCTTTTATAAATTTGATACGTTTTAAAACTTGTAAAATGGGACATTCTGCATAATACTTCACAAGTAAATGATCGAATATGTTTGTTTACTTGTAAGAGTATTTCTGCATTGTGGTATTGCTACTTTTACTTACAGCAAGTAAACAATGTGAGTACTTCTCTTCCACCACTGATTAGTTGACACTGATGCAGTGCATTATTACAGTATTGTGTATCTCAAGTTTATGACAGTATATCAGGGTTCCCCAATTAGTTTTCCCCAAGGGCCGAATCATGTCTAGGGTACCAAGCCGAGGGCCCCAAAATTGCAGGGGGCGGTGGTGGCGTTCCCACTACTCCAGCGACAGTTTTCGTCGTTGTCGGGTGAAAATCTTGTATGTCCAAAACCATTCGTTTTGAATTTATCATTTTAAAAATGATTTAAACTAGTGAAAACAGCCGATCTACAAGCACACAACGCCTCATGGAGGCGTTGTGTGCTTGTAGATCGGCTGTTTTTACTACTTTCGTGCGACGGCCTTGTATGTTTTGCGAAAGAATGTACAAATTTGGAGATACAGTATGAGATTTCCACCCGACAACGACGATATACTAGTGTTGTTGCTGCTCTTATACCACCATTATTACAGGGGTTGGTGTGGGCAAGACAGCGGCCCACGGGCCGCCTATTGGGGAACCCTGCAGCATATGAAAGGACCAAAAAGGTACCCCTGTAAAGTAAAAAAAAAACATATTCTGTTCCTTTTGTTGTTGTTCTGTTACAGAAACACTCAGCTCATTCATTCTGGTCTTGTATTTTCTTGTATGACTTGAAGTACAGTGTGCATTATGATGAGGCCATTAACTTAATCGTGGAATTGGAATTCTCAATCCAGCTTATCTATTCAAAATGCTATTATTTTGCACTTCATATTTGATTTGATTTGAGTGTTAGGGACACCCAACATTGCTTGGCCCCAATCTTTGCACACGCCATCTCTCTACTATCTAAAAACACAGTTAAATCCCTTTTTGTGAATGTAATAGATACTTGGAGTCACCTTGGTCTGTCTAATTCAGGAGTACTCAAAGAGCTGACCAAACTATGGGTCAACCAGACATCCATCACCATGCACTGTACAGTAGTTCACCACATCAAACTATCCAGCAGGAAAACACAGATTGTCTCAGCCTTCATTTAACCACTTTAACCCTCCGGTCTTTAGAGAAACGGACCTGAGTTACAACTCGAACTTGGATCTCTTTTTTCCCGGCGTGAACACAAAATCTCTTCTTGTTGAGGCACGTTGTGAGCTTGTAGATCATGTCCCACCCCCCAAAAATAGGGTGTTGGGGTTCAAGTGGTTAACCACTTGAACCCTGTTCTGGGGCAAAACATTCAGCGAAAATAGCAGAACGTTCTATTTTTGGGGAAGCTATTTAGAGGGAAGAATTGAGCGACCCTAGCATAGACCCCTGGGGAATTCAGTTTAAGGCCCTAATGTTTACTGCAGGGGTTTTCAAAGTGGGTGACGGGGCACCCTGGGGTGCAGCGACAGCAGTCCAGGGGTGCCGCAAGATCATTAGGTAATATTTGGAATTTATTTGAACACTTAAACAAATATTTGGTATCATTTTAAACTTGAAGTACAGAGTTATTTTCAGTAAGTTTTGACCAAAATGGTAATTATCTCAATGTTTTCCTCACGACATAATCCCTAAAATATACCACGAATATAAGGTACTGGGAGTGAAAATTATGAATGTCATGAAGGTAATATTATAATATAGGGGTGCCTCGGATGAAAAATATATTTATAGGGGTGCCCTGAGCCCAAAAGGTTTGGGAAACCCTGGTTTACTGTGTTCTCCTGCTGTTACCTGACTGTTTGTCCGTTGTGTTGAGGCCGGTCAGGCCCGGTTCCTCCGGCTGCTCCTCGTCATCCAGGATCAAGGACACTCTCTTAATGTCCTCGATGCTGCCGCTGCACTCCGACATCAGACGGAGCTGGAGAGGATGAAAACACAAATCCACATCATCCACACAATTATGGAGCAATTTTATTACGTTGCGTTACTTATTTTCTAAGCCTACTCTATCTACTGTAACTAACTCTCCTTTGACTCTTCCCATGTAATGCCCTCAACCACACTTATACAGTATACACGTTCTCTAACCGATGTGTTGAACCACATGCACGCACACACACACTCTTACACTTTTATGGATCATCTGTTGCCTAATGTTTCCTTTGCATTAATATGATGTATTCACTGTGAATGTTCTAGCGTCTGAAATTATCTGCCAAATCTCCTGACTGAGTATGCAGAGAATTACCAAAACGTCAGCGCGATCACATGTTTTCAGTTTAGCAGGTAGAATGATGACGAAAATGAGCACAGAGCTGCAGTGAGTTTATTCATTTGAGAAAACAGTCGGTAGAGAATGATGAGGAAGGCGAGAGATTTGCAAAACCTAAAACTGTCCATTCGGCGTCATCAAGATACAGTATATCTCACAGTTATGAATAAATATGCACATAACTGGTTGTAAGGGCTGATCCTGGCTGAAGGAACGTTAACACTACTTCTGGATAGATTAACATGACAGTACTATGCTTACTATACTAAAAAAGTAGCCTGATTTCAGACTCAGCTCACACTTTAGTCTGAAACTGTGCCCTATTCTAAGCGATTTACGGGGAAGGGACTTTTTTGCGAGCGTGCACACACGCGACAGCGCGTGAGTGATCGCGACGCACGTTGATCGAGACACACGGTGATCGAGACGCACGGCCGCGGCGTGTGTGTGTGTGTGTGTGTTTGTGTTTGTGTCTCTGTCAGTGCCAGTGACTGCTTCCACACAGAACTGCGACCAGAAACATGTAATCAACATTAACAGCTTGGTGAACTCAGCGCGCGCGCGTGTGTATGTGCCTGTCGTGTGTGAACTTCGTTTTAAATCGTTTCAACTGCTGCGCTGATTGGATATTCGTTAGACCCACCCCCACCCTTGCACTCATTGGATCAGCCGAACTTTTTGGCTGCTAAACTGCCGATTCATGTACTCAGCTCCAGACCAGAGAAAGAGTCCACTCTGAGAGTGGGCGGGGTCTATGGGCTGGAACCAGGCAACTAAAAAAGGGTTTATCCTGGTCCCGGGAAGAACTGATGAACTGGTCAGACCATTTTGCTGTCCACCGTGGCCACCGTTAACTAGCGTTAACCATGGAGGCAACATGAAGGAATGCTAGACTAAAGGGGACATGGTGCAACACATTTTCTAGTTTTTCTATTTAGGTTGTTTATTGAATGATTCTGTCCGCTCACTGGTCTTCATAATTAGAATGGGTAAATACAGAGGACAGATTTCACGGACTGTGTACAGTATGTGCAAATATGCAGTGGCAAATAAATTATTTTGAAATCATTAAGTGATGCTTGTTTTCTCTCATTTCTCCAGTAAAAACCTCTGGTGTGCCACGTTAGTAGAAATGGATAGATACTAATGTATTTGTCTTGTACTGTAATCTTCTAAAGGCCAGCAGACACTTAGTGAATCTAGCCTTGTTGTTCCTCTTCCACTTGTGACTCACATAGCCCTGTTTGATGGGTGTGCTGGTGCGAGTGGGCTGGGCTTCAGAGTCCAGCTGGGGTCCAGCTTCGCTCACCGAGTCTCCTAGCGACTGCCACTTTGGAGACTCAGGTATAGACATGGACCTGGATGAAACTGAAAACACACACACACACACACACACACACACACACACACACACACACTCAGTAGGGAGCACGCTGCACTAGAGTCTGCGATTAAAACGAGAATTCACTTTTATTATCCCCCTTTTTATCTCCAGGTTGAGTACCAGCATGGAAGCAGGCAGGCCAAGCATACCTCTCGAGTTCTCAAATTCTGCCTGAACCCGACCATACCCAAACCCGACCCGACATTTAGGGTAGGGTAGGGCCTAAAATGTATGCTAGTTAGTCGGGCCGGGCCCGGGCCGGGCCTCAGGCTCAATGAAAGAATAAATAATATATATTTTCTATTATTTATATTACTTTTACTCTGTGATAGTTCTCAAATTCTTCCCGAACCAGACTCTACCCGACCCAACATTTTCGGGCAGGGTAGGGACTAAAATGTATGTTTACTAGTCATAGGCCCAGTTAGGGCCGGGCCTTCATGTTTAGGCCTGTGAGAACTCTACCTCTTTTACCTCCTTTGTTTTGTAGCCCTGATTTGTATCAATTTCACAAAAATACAAAATGAAAAGTGCAGAATTGATCTCTGCGTTTTATCACAATTCATGTGTACATGAACACAACCACCTAAACCATATTGTTCTGTCTTGTCTATACTGTACTGTTCTGTAAATAGCCGATCTCCCTGTCCAATCATGAACTGTCTAGCAATTGAGCAATTTGTGAATTAACAAAGCCTAACAAATCACAAGGCTGTGTACAGTGGTGAAGCCACACTATACTGACTGAATGCTTGTGTTGTGATGGCCTATACCTCATTTGGTCATTTGGACACACATACAGACAGGCCTATTCTAGACTGCTTGGCCCACGGCTACATCATAAAAGAGGTTTACCTTCAAATGGGAGATGAAATTGTGGAGGGGGAAAAAACACATTCAAAGAGTTAAATACAGTAGAAGCTTGGAGAGCGAGTGGCAGAATAGCAGAGCGAGAGACACGAGCAGGACCCAAGTGACTGCATTCTTTTTTGCAATAAGACAACTGTCCACCATAACACTGGAGGAAATTATGGCTTTCCATGCGGCTGAAGAAACCCCAGCATTTACATCCCCGTCCAAGGCAAGAAAAAAACAACAACAACCAGGGAAAAAACAGTATGGAGAAGTTCATCACCACCACAGTGGTTCCAAACCCTTCCTCTGGAGAGTGGAGGAGTGACACAGCTGCAGCCATGAAGCAACACTGAGCCCCTGATAGAGCTGTTTGTAGGCCTGTCACAATTAATACATCGTCGCCAGATTATTTGAGGTAGCCGCCATTATTGTGCATAATCGTCAGAAATAGCCAATCTAAAGCTTTGTGAGCGTGTAGATCAGCAATTTCTGCTATGAAACAAAACAACTAACTCACTAATATGTAAGTACAAAGTAAAAATAAAAGTATATATATATTTTTAGAGTACATTATTTATTTTGATTCGATTTTGATTCAGTTTGTGTTTACAAAGAAATAAATCGTTATCTAGGTTCAAATGTTAAATACAATTATATCATTCATCACAATTATTTCTGGCGGGTTAATCGTCACATTAGATGTCATGATGGTGACAGCCCTAGCTGTTTGTGACTCTGCGTGGAGAGGATAAGGAAGGGTGCGCGTGGCAGTCAGGTGGAGGGAGAGGTTGACTCCTACCCAGAGAGGAGGCTCCCAGGGCTGGGCGCTCTGAGGCTTCCACAAAGTCCTCCTCCTGGCTCTCTGAGCCCTCTCCTTCTGGGAGAGGAGAGAGGAGCGGGACCAGGGTCACGGATGAACATGGAACCACTGGTTGTTTGTGTGTGTGTGTGTGTGTGTGTGTGTGTGTGTGTGTGTGTGTGTGTGTGTGTGCGCACGCGCCATGTGTGTGTGTGTGTGTGTGTGTGTGTGTGTGTGTGTGTGTGCGTGCTTGCCAGGAGGGTCATTTGGGGCAGTGTTTCTCAAACCTTTACATTTCAAGGTCTCCCCTTAAAGGACAACTTTGTTTTTTTTTTTACAACAAGGGTTCATATTTTAGATTGTAATTAGAGAAAAGAAAAGCTGTTAAAATGTTTTAATTTACTGCTTTCTATTGTTTTAGCTATTTTAGCAGTTACAGTTTTAGTTTTAGAGTTACAGACGTGTATAGATCAATTTAGACCCCCATAAAGGAACCCACAAGGTCCCTGGAATCTACTTTGAGAACCACTGATTTGGGGCATCAGGGGATGGCAGTTGCCACCCCCTAGTGTTCACAATTAACCTCAAATTCACTTATTTTATGCATGGGCAACTCTGAATTGTTTTTGCTGATTAATCTGATTTAATTGACACGTGACATGTGTTATAATTTACATACATGTAAGTGTTTTATTGTTTAATGCAATTAATTTTTACCAATTTTGGGCGAACATCTTCAAACATTTTCTCTTTTCGACCCCCAAACAAATACCCATGAATGATGTCTGCTGTCAACATATACTGTATGTCAGACCATTTGATGAGATGTACCCTCTCAGACCCAGAAACACTGATCTAGAGTAGCAAAAACTATAAACTCCATTGCGCGGTGGTGTGGAGGGGCAGTGGCTCCATTGCGCGGTGGTGTGGAGGGGCAGTGGTGGAACATGCTCCTACCTGACAGTGCACTGAAGTAAGAGCCGTCTTCATCCTGCTCGTCCTCGTCGTCCTCGTGTGATGACGACCCGCCCACGTCGCCCGTGTGGTCCCACTCCAGCGGCAGGGACTCCACGCTGGCCGGCGTGCCCGAGCGCTCCAGCGGAGAGGTCAGCAGGTGAATGGGCGTGGCCGGCAGGCTTCCATGGCCCCGCCCCAGCCACGGCCGCCGAATCAGCTCCAAGCTCCCCTCCAGGGACGCGCTACTGCCAAAGAGATCTGGTTCCTCCTTGACCGACTGAGGGCAACAACAGAAATGCAACGGAGTCAATGCTGGCTTGTGTGCGTGAGTTTGTGACTGAGTGAGGGAGAGAAAGTGAGAGAGAAAGAGAGAGAAAGACAGACACACAGCAAGTGTAGGACTATGTGAGCTATATTATTAGGTCTGCAATGCATAAGCTAATGCATGTGTATCTTGCATTATATTCAAATAGACCTTTTAATGTGTGTGTGCAATGCATGCAAGTGTTGCTGCATGCCTGTGTGTTTGTGTCTATATATTTTGTACATTCCTGTGAGCGTGTGTGTGTGTGTGTGTGTGTGAGAGAGAGAGAGAGAGAGAGAGCTCTAACCCAAGGGTCTTCAACAGGGGGTCTGGGACCCCTAAGGGGTCCTCAGAGTTACTGCAGGGGGTCCTCCAAATCTTTGTGTGATAAAAACTTTTTCCTCCTTTTTTATATTAACCACTTGAACCCTAGTGTCCTTATTCTGAGAAACTTAGCCGAAGAGGTTTGGTGTAGAGGGGAAAAAGAGCAGACAGCGTGAAAGGTCAAGTTTATTAAGTATTGACGGTTCAAGTGGTTAAATATCTGAAAACTAAAATTGACATGAATCCAAAATACATTGATGATTGTGCTATAAAATAATGAAACTATATGGAATCTATGACAAGGTTGTGGCGGTCCCTGCTTCATCTCTCTTTCAAATAAGGGGTCCTTGGCCTGAAAACGTTGAAGACTGCTCTAACCTGTGGCTGGCTGAGGCGCTGGTGGAAGCGGACCAGGCGACCGAACACCTCCTGGCAGTAGGAGTGCAGCTCCTCCAGCTCCTCCTCGATGAGGACAGCGTCCAGCGGGCAGCTCCTCTGGATCAGGCCCTCTCCGAACACGATGAGGCCGTCAATACGCTCCGTGTTCAGAGCTATCTCCTTCTGGAAGCCCTGGAGACACAGTAAGAGCACCATGACGCACCGGAGGATGGCATACATATGTGGGCAGTGGTTTCTATTGATTGATTGATTGAAAAATTGGATTATAGTACATTTTCTTATTAATTTTTTTACATTTTTGTCTTAGGAATGCGACAAAAACAAAAAAAAGTCTTTTTGAGGGTGAACTATTCTTTTAAAGCTATACTATGTAACTGTTTTAATAAAACAAATCTTATAATTGTCCTAACTATTAAATCGCTAAAGTTTTAGAACACCCACTCTATTAATTTCAGCCCCAAAAGCCTTTTCTTTACTGAGCCCGTGGCCGTGACCGGGACTGTTTTTCCCGTCAAAATTACGTCATCTGCATCATTCTGTAAACGCGTCTCCCTACCGGCCAATCACAGCGCAGATCATACACTGACGGCCAATCACAGTGCATCTTGCGTCTCTTCAGGAAGTAGCTTGCTTCAACAGCTTTGTTTACGATGGTCTAGAAGTCTAGCCTGTAACTCCCTACGCCGGTCCGCAGAGGGACACGAGAGACCTCTACGGATGCATTGGCGAGGCGGGCGAGGCGGACGCGGTGGTCTGAAGGCCCGGTCCGCGGCGAAAAACGGCCGAAAAAAGCAGACACGACCACGGTTTGCTATACCTCTACTGACCACTAGTTGAGCAACTTACACAGAATAGCTTTAAGTAGAAGTATCAATACCGCAATACAGAAATACTCAGTTAGGTAAAGGTCTGGTACTGTACATGAGTAAAAGTACAAAAGTGTTGGCATCGAAATGTACTCAAGGTACCAGAAGCAGAAAGTACAAATTTTTCAAGTTTTCAAATGTTCAAACATCTTTTGAAAATAGCAGATCTACAAGCTCACACACTGTGTGTGTGTGTGTGTGTGTGTGTGTGTGTGTGTGTGTGTGTGTGTGTGTGTGTGTGTGTGTGTGTGTGTGTGTGTGTGTGTGTGACTGTGTGTGCGTGCGTGCGTGCGTGCGTGCGTGCGTGCGTGCGTGCGTGCATTTCTGTGCACTTACGTTGAGTTGCTGCATTTTGCAGTGGACGTCGCTCTCTGAGAAGTGCTCCACGTTGGTCAGCTTCAGATCCAGCTCTGTTAGCCACACCAACATGCTCTCTCTGGTGCCCTCAAAGTCCTCCCTCTGGCTGGTGAAATGCTGAGAGGAGAAGGAAACCATATCGTCACTGTCGGGCAGAAACCTTGTATCTCCAAGTTTTGAATTTGTACGTTTTTTCGCGAAGCCCTGCTTCATAAGACAAGGCCGTCGCACAAAAGTAATGAAAACAGCAGATCTACAAGCACACACGTTGTGTGCTTGTAGAGAGGCTGTTTTCACTAGTTTAGTTCATTTTTTTAAATGATAAAAACGAACGTTTTTGGACATACAAAGTTTCCACCCGACAACGACGATATGCATGATGAAACAAAACAGATCACAATTATTACAACAAGCACCTGTTTCAAGGGACAATATGTTCCACATCAAACTAATTAAGTATACAGGGTGTTGAGTGACAACAAATAAACAGGCATACATTGAAGAAAAACAACACAGTGAGATCTCAGTGTTAAGGGCTGTCCATATACTGTCTCTGACCACCAAACTTTTTGTCAGAGAGTTCCTACTTTCCGAACTCTAATTCGGGGTAATGCTTTTCAGAAGTTGCGAGTGACGTCAAAAAGTTTGGTGGTCGGAGACAGTATGGAAAATCTATCTATTTGTCACTCTCAGAGTTAAATCAACACTCAAATCAAACTGAGCCCATTACCTTGAGCCTGCGGAGGACAGCTGCCACTCTGCGGTGCAGGGTGTCCCAGCGCCGGTTGCCCTGGTGGACCATGGCTTTGAGCTGGCTGGCCCGGTCCGTACGGTTCTCCACGGTCAGCCGGCGGTACTGAGTGTTGACCAGCTCCAGCTGGGTCAGACGCTCATGAACCTGCCTCTGGAAACCCTGAGAGGGACAGCCAGGAACAATGGATGGATGCTTCTAAACCAGAGGTCTTCAACAGGGGGTCCGGGACCCCTAGGGGGTCCTCAGAGTTACTACAGGGGGTCAGCCAAATCTATGTGTGATCATGTTTGATCTCTTGAACCCTAGCATCCCTATTCTTAGCAGATCTACAAGCTCACAACGCCTCGCAGGGCAAGGCGTTGTGAGCTTGTAGATTAGCTATTTTTTTGGCACAGAGGTTTGGTGTAGAGGAAAAAGAAGAGCAGACTAATAGGTATTGACAATTCAAGTGGTTAAATATTATGAAAATACACATTAATCCAACCTACACAGTGCTGTCAAGTCTAAACTGTTTAAGAAATAATCTATGTACATCTGCAACACAATTTTATACGATATGTAGTGGGGACTGGGGGTCCCTGCTTCATCTCTTTCAGAGCTAAGGGGTCCTTGGCCTGAAAATGTTGAAGACCCCTGTTCTAAAACATGAACAAGCTTGATTCAGAATGTTTGCATTTGTCTTGCCTGTCACTAAATGTGATAAAGTTTTACATTTAATTTAAATTTTAACAGTTTTTTCTGCCTTTATTGATAGTATACAGTAGGTAGTAAATTGAAATGGGGATAGAGAGACGGGGAGTGACATGCAGCAAAGATATTCGGGATCGGGATACAGCCTAGGTGCCCAGACCACTATACGCCAGTGGTCCGGGCCAATTTTAACACTTTCAGTGCAAATATCAAATTCAAACCTCAGTCATATTTGATTAACTAAAAAGTATCTCTGAACAAACGTCATCACATCCATTTTGGATTGACGCCACCCGTGTCCGCCACAGCAAAGTTCAATACAGCAGGTTTATTTGTGATGCATTCGTGTTGATGTGTGCGTGGCTGCGTGCTTGACCACTCTACAACCAACCTCAAACTTCTTCAGCTCCTCCTTGGCCACAGTGTAGAGGACATCTGCAGAGTTGGGGTTGGCAGCTGTGCGCTCTGCCATTTTGAGCCAGTCCTCAAAGCGAGAGTAGTCATCCAGGAACTTGCACCACATTCTCCATGTCTCCTCAATCCTGCAATGTGTAATAATAATGAATATACGGTATACCTATCACCTCTGACAAAAAGAACCATCTATTGCTTTATTTATTTAAAAACTAATGTGTCACATTTAAAACAAATATGATAGCATCTTCAAAACGAATGTGTCACATCGCAACTCATTGTGAGCTTGCTATTTCTTTGCTTGTTTTTTTTTTTTTTTTCTACTTTCAAAATATTTGTACTGTATACATTTGAATACTTGAAATGGGACATTCTGCATAATGAGTACTTCTACTTTGGTACTTAAAGTACATTTTGATGCCAATACTTATGTACTTTTACTCAAGTAAATTCTTAATTCCCTGTAAGGGCACGGTCACATGTGGTTGCCAGTGCCAGCTGATAAGTGGACACTTTTCCACCACTGTGTGTGTGTGTGTGTGTGTGTGTGTGTGTGTGTGTGTGTGTGTGTGTGTGTGTGTGTGTGTGTGCGTGTGTGTGTATGAGAGAGAGAGAGAGGGCTTCCCCCAACCTGAGTCTCCTGTCCAGGGCCATGGTGCAGATGGCTCTCCAGCGCTGGTCCAGGCTGCGGCTGGTCTCCTGCAGGGAGTCCCCCTCCGTCTCCGTCCCCCCGGCCGCGTCCTCGTCCCTCAGCAGGACATCACAGAGACTCAGCACGGAGGCCACGCCCTCCGTGTGCTGCTCAATGTCCCTCTGCAGCTCCTGGACGGACAGACAGACAGACATGGAGTCAGAGTCCACCACACCAGCAGACAGACAGACAGACAGACAGACAGAAGGCTGATGAGAGAGGTATGGTATGATGGGGTGATCCCCCCAAAAACACAAAGGACAGACATAGATATACATTATTAATATAGAGGGTGGGATATGGAAGGAGGGGGGCAAAGAAAGAAAGAAAGGAAAGAAAGAAAGAAAGAAAGAAAGACTTACAAAAATGAAGACACATTTGGACTAAAAGGATAACACAAGTCCTGTTTCCATTGTCCTATGTATTTAGTTCATCAACAAAGGAAAAGAGTGAAAGAATCATACTGTACTGTACTGTACTAATCAAGTTGTAAAAGACAATATTGAAGATGCATCTACAAACCCAAAGATCGTAAGGTAATAACACAGTAGGACACACATTTAAAGCACACAAAAACACGCACACTTTTATAGTTATGATTAGTATTTTATTTTCACTTTAGTTTGTTTTACTGAAGGTAGGTATTTGTAAATGAAGATTTTTTTTTTCTAATGAAATTAGAAAAAAATATGTTTGAAAATATGAAAATATGTTTTTCATTTGACGATAGGTTCCCAGATCGTGCAGCAGCTAATGGGGATCCTAATAAACTCTATACTGTACCAGTTAGTGTACCTGCTGTTCAGCCAGCCTCCTCTGGATCTCTCCGTGGTGACAGACGCTGTAGGTGATTGGTCGGGACAGCTCCGCCTCCACCCGGGACAGCCAGCATCGCAGGTTACTCATGTTCTTATCCAGCTGCTGCACCGTCACCAGAGTGTCCTTCAACTTCCTCACCCTGCGCACGCACGCACGCACGCGCACACGCACGCGCACGCGCACACGCACACACACACACACACACACACACACACACACACACACACACACACACACACTGAAATGTCAATTAGTGAACAATGACAGGAACACATACATGAACCTCCCCTGGCATGTAGTCTCGCGTAGCCAGACAACTATTGTAGCATTTGAAAATTGTGTGAGGCAACAGTCTGCTCACACAAGACTACCTGGCATGTAATTCAACATGAAATAAGAGAAATTGGCACACACACACACACACACACACACACACACACACACACACACACACACACACACACACACACACACACACACACACACACACACACACACACACACACACACACACACACACACACACACACACACACACACACACACACCGCTTCAACAACAGACTATACCAACTCTACAGAATGTCAGTAAAGTATCCCGCTCCTTCCGAGTCCACTGTAAGCTTCAGGATTATTATAGATAACCAAAACTAAAGAAATAACAAAAACTAGAATTGGACATTTTAGTTAACCAAAAAATATCTTGAACTGTTTTGTGTATTCAGTCTTTATTTAAAAAAAAATCAAAAATAGCAGATCTATAAGCACACATGCGTCACATCTTGACATGTTTAGCTTATGTTCTGCTATTTGTGCCTATTTGTCTGACCTTGTTTGATCTTACCCCTGACTAATCCATATTACAATACAAAAATAAATCTAACCCTTTAAAACTAAAACTAGCAAGCCCAAGCCAAAACTTAACTGTAATTATAAACAAAAAGTTAAAACAAAATTAAAATAAATGAAAAACTATAACAATGTTGGTAAGCTGAAGCTCCTACTGCACCTATTTCCTACCACAGAAACCTCCCAGGTGTCTCAGTGTTAGGACGGTGCAGCTGGACAATGTTCCCCACAAAGCCCCCTCCCCTGCCGCCGGCACTGTCATGGCAACGCACAGGGCCAATGGAAGCTTTATCTACAGCTGTTGTTTGGAGTAGAATGGCTGAAGTGTGCCCTTGTGCCGGAGACTGAGCTAATTTTCGTTTTCTGGTTAAGAGGGAGAAACTGTCTGGAAAATAATAGAGGTAATAAAATAGGTGCGTACTGTGGGTCTCTATAGGCCTATGGGTGTTTGACAGATAGAGCGAAGAAAGAGCGAGACCTAGTGAAAGGTACAGTAGTATTAGCAGTAAGCAGTAGTAAGTAGTTTCAAGGACAAAATAACAAACTAGAACAGCACGCACTGTATTGCACAGTACACGTCATGCGGTATGTGTGTGTGTGTGTGTGTGTGTGTGTGTGTGTGTGTGTGTGTGTGTGTGTGTGTGTGTGTGTGTGTGTGTGTGTGTGTGTGTGTGTGTGTGTGTGTGTGTGTGTGCGCGTGTGCGTGTGCGCAAGCGTGCATAGCATTTATAAAGATTTTTTTTTTTACATTCATTTAAAAATCTCTCTCATCTCCCACTCTCTCTGTTTCTTTCTCTCCCACCCCTTTCCCCATCCTCTCCTCCCCACCTCTGACAGCCTAACAAAGCCTATACAGTAGGAAAAGTGGGGCCCCAACAAAGACAAAGCCTGGCCAGGGAGCCCCCCGCTAAGCAAGGGGACAGGATGGAGGAGAAGAGCGAACTGAATACAGCTGGGGAGGATAGGTGAGGATAAGGGACGAGCTGAAATATACAGCCGGCACAGCAGGAGGGCTAACAAAGTTGCTCGGATACGGAGCTTGATGAAGGGCACGTGCGTTAACACTCAAATACCTGGAACGCCCCCGAGTCGCGTTAGATATTAACCACTTTAACCACTATTTTATGCCTTAACCATTGAAAAATAGCAGATATACAAGCTCACAGCGCGGCACCGAGTGCCGCGCTGCGAGCTTGTAGATCTGCTATTTTTGAAAAAACGTGAAAATGTTTGCAAGTCTTTGAATATCTTTGACCCGATCTTTGACCCGACTTCTAAATCCTTCCTCAGTGGTTCTCAAACTTTTTCATGTCAACGACCCCCAAAATTACAGGTATTTAGCCACGGACCCCCAGCTCAAAATATGTTGTTCCAGGGACCCCCCAGAAGCAAATATTTGAGTTACAAATGTTCGCTTTTAAATAGATATATTCAAAGACTTGCAAAGAAAAATCATGATTTTTCAAAAATAGCAGATCTACAAGCTCGCAGCGCGGCACTCGGTGCCGCGCTGTGAGCTTGTATATCTGCTATTTTTCAATGGTTAAAGCAGTCAATAATCCTAGGCCTAAGTGCGTTAAGACCACTGACAGCATATGAACAAGTCAGGACTCAAGCCAGCAGTACTGATTGAATGCAGTGCAAGTGTAAGACAAAACAAATTGTGACTCCTGTTTGTTCCATATTCCGTCTATACATTCTATAGCATGTACTCCAAGTTTCAACCCAAGCGCCTAGCAATGGACAGATTCAACCCACGTTGACTAGATTACACGCACGCGCGCGCGCACACACATACACACACACGGTTGGTTCTACAGAAAGAAGGCAGTTTCAAATGACTATAACTTGGCTGCACAGAAAGGTGCTCTCGCCAAGGGGCTCATAAGTCTGTCTTCTCTTCCTTTCCTCAATGTGCGTTTTGGTGTTCCTATACGACAGCTGGTGTCAGAGCGTGGGTGCAGGGGTCTTTACACATTAAAGTGCTGCTGGCAAACAGAAAAGATCAGAAAGAAAAGGCTTGTCTTTTTGCTCAGGATGGGGATTAGGGTGGTCATTCTGCATCAGCTTACAGTTTGCCAGAAACTGCTGTACATTAATGGAGGCGGTGGCTGGTGGGGTTTCTTTAAATAATGCTTTAAATAATACTGTTGGTGCAAGATTCTGTTCATGCACGACAATGCGTGAGCAATTTGAATGTTAATTTAAATATACAGTATATCTACTATATAAACTGACAATAGCCACACAAAAACTAAACAAAACCAAAACAATATGCTCTTTGTCCCACTAGTCCTAAAACCAATTCATTTTAATGGTAGCCTATCCTTCTGTTAAACTTGTTTTATGTTTCCAAAGATCCTTAAAATAAAACTCAGGATCATGCAGCTTGACTTGATTCCACAAATCCTCCTCTCTCTCTCTCTCTCTCTCCCTCTCTCTCCCTCTCTCTCTCTCTCTCTCACGCGTGCGTGCGTGCATGGCACATATTACGCAAGGCACATATTACTCAAGTCTTAATTAATATTAACCGGCTGAGCTACCAGGCACCCCAATAAAACCATTTCTGATGAATTGGCACCACAGTTGCTAGACAACAGCAGCACACCAGACACCAATGCCAACCAAGGTATATGCATGGGTAGCATAGTGGCAGACTGCTCTCCATACCAACACACCCACTCACCCAGTCCTCTGCTCAGGACACTGAAGATGGGGGTTGAACATGGGCTTTAAGGGCCATATGGTACAGTCTGAGACTCTATTGCAGCTTTGGATGGTGGGCAAAGGGATGGAGGGGAGGGATATACTGTAGGGTACCATCAAAACCCATGACCATCTGTCTGAATGGGGGTCAAAGTGCTAATAGTATATCATGGTGGTAAGTTAACTTACAGTCTGTACATTCAGTACAGACTAGTTGTATTGTATGGCAGCTGTGGGACTAGGCTCGGCAACAGCAGGTCAATAGGCTAAAGCATAATTACTACGATTCAGTGATGCATTCCAAACTGCGTGAGAACAACACATACGTACACACACATGCATAGGCGCATTCACACACATGCTACCGCAGACATATTATTATGCATCTTAATAGTTTTATATAGTAGTGTGCAGCGCAAACACTGCTGTCTGCTTCAAGCACACACACACACACACACACACACACACACACACACACACACACACACACACACACACACACACACACACACACACACACACACACACACACACACACACACACACACACACACACACACACACACACACACACACACACACACACACACACACACACACACTACGGTACTTCAATAGCCAAAGCTCTTATGTGTATTTTGTATTCTTGTGCATTAGCTATTAAAGGCTTTAATACTCTTGGCTTACTCCTGTTTTTCCCCACAAGAGTGCCTTTCAAAGACTATTATTCCTATTTCTTTTATACGCTTCAGCTCAGGATTAACCACAACCATTTATTCAAATTAACTATTTACCATTTATTGCAATGATATTGCGTTTAGTTTGGCGGTTTAGCTCAGCTAAATCTCCCTGCTCTTTAATGGTTAATGATGGTTTTCTAATTGTGCTGAGCTGGGAGAAAATAGAAGATAAGATAAATGTTATGTCCACACTTGTATACTCATAATAAACTATAATAAAATATTGCTTCAATCTATTCGTGAGTTATCTGACTGAACCACAGGAGGCCGGGGAGGTGGAGGGATTGTTTAACCCTTACAGCTGCACAACAGTAGTGACAGCTAAACACATATAGGATGAACATGGAATAGACTCAATAGAGGACTGCTTAACTGCACTGTGGGTAAGAGGGTGTATGAGAATTAGCTTGTAGCGAATGAGAATGAACGTGAGGTGACAGACTGCACTGGGAGTGGGAGTGTGAATGAATTAACTTAATGAATTAATTAATTAGCGAATGAATGAAGGGGGGTCCGGGGTAGATAGCAAGAACACATCCTGCCTTCCACATTATTATAAAAGAGCTTTCGCAGGCTCAATTTAAGCCCAGCAGGACCTGCTCAGCAGCTAGTATGTAGTCTCACCTGGCCTCTATGTGCTGGAAGAGGTTGTTCCAGCGCTGATTCACCTCCTGCAGAGTGCCACGGACCTGCCTCTGCTTGGTCTCGTCGCTGGCCAACAGCAGCTGCTCTCCAAGCTGCTTCAAGTGGGTCTTGTTCTCACTGAACAAGTTGATCTCCTCCATACAGTCCTGTGTAAAAAGAGGCACTATTATTAGGGCTGCGTTCATTTATGCATGGATGTGGACTGTGGGGGTGATGGCGAGCGCACTCCACTTCAGACCATGTTTTGAACAGACCATCGTGGAGTGAGCCAGGAACATAATTTTAAACAATTCTAGGCAGTGTTGAATTAGTCTTGGGTCGCGAGCCCCCGCCGCCCCATATCTTTTCTGAGCAGGGGTCTCGCCTCTCACGCAAACGGACATGCACTGATCCCAAAAAAAAGTTCACACCTCGCCAACGCTTTTAGTGTCACAACAGGGTGTTTTAACAAAGAAACAAGCCTATATGCATATCAATAGACCTGTATAGTAGGTGCTAAGCGACGTCCGCGGGACGTCTCTAGATAAGCGACCCCCCGAAAACATTGAATCACCAACGCACCACTGATTCTAAGCATGTCATAATAGGCGAACATTCAGCAAAAAAAATAGACAAACATCGGTAGAAATAGGTGAACATTCGAAGAAAAAAAAGGTGATATACAAGCGCTCTTCACATTGTGTTGCAACGCGTTGTAGGCTTGTACTGTAGAACAGCTATTTTGGCTATTTGATGTACTACATGTACTCCCCTTGATTTGTAGACCTATAACATTTAAATGAAAGGATAAAAAGAATGCATCTTGAATTTTACAAGGACCAAACAAAATATGTAATTTATTGTGCACATAATCATTCTGATGTCAAAGAACTGTAAACTGTTATGCGTTAAGTAATTAGGACTTAGGAGATTGAATTAGTCGTTGCAGTGTAAATCATCTGGAAGACGTTCAGACATATTCCTAAACCAGTCAGTGTATTAATAATGTTTTTGTATGTTGTGCAATCGTCACTCATTTAATTAAATACATACAACTATGGGACAGTGGTTTACACATTTTTAACAGGGGTTAGATTCTATTTCATAAAAAGGAGGTGAACGAAAAGCAGATCCTAGTTCAAAACAGACAGGATTTCAACGTATTAAAAAAAGCCTCTCCCATTCACTGTTCCACATCTCTCTCTTCAGCATCCTGTGCACCTGTTTTGCTTCTGGCAAAGGTAATTGGCTGCTACTTTGTCCATAATCACCAGGAAGGGTTTTGGGTGCAAACAGAGTTAACACAGTGCAAGTTATTGTCAGGTGCCTGGGCTACCATTATTTGCTCATCTCATCTCAGCAGCTAAAATGATCGCACATTGTCCCAACCATTCATTAACTTGGTTGATGATGGTTCATGATGAAATGCAACAGACAACAAAAGGCCGTCTGTAAATGAAAAGACAATTGCTTTGTTTGAACACAGCGAGGTGGCAGGATTCCAGCCAACCACTCTTGCTTGTGATTTGAAGCATGTTTGTGCAGGTGGTATTTGTGCCCCAATTCATTAGACTAATTGCGGCAGTGCGTGCATTTTCATTTTGGAATGTATTGTATAAAGTATGTTACTACCCTCTGAGTATACTTTCAACTTACAATAATGTATTACTGGTAAGGCGCCTCAGGGCGACAAGTGACAGAGGTCACGCCATGTCTCGGCCGTCTGGCCAGTGATGTATATCGGATCCAGTTACCCATATATGGAGACTCCATATGGAGACTCCTGGTATCCATATATGGAGATCCATGTACTGTATAGGGAGATATGCTCTGAGACCCCAAACATGCTTACTCAGTTATTCGTAATGTGAAAATCCTATGACGTCTATCACATCTGACATCATACATACAATCCCTTTTATGCCCATACATGGAGATCCCCGTCTGAACGTGCCACACATATGGGCTGTCTTCCTCCATATATGGGCATTCCCATATTAAGTCATGTTAGATATGGGCTTAATATTGATGACATTGGTCATGCCCAAGCCTGGTGGACTATTGGAGATATTTTTTCGAGGTAATTTCGGAAATAATAGGACTAAATGTGGATCCATCACCTCGTATTGCCATTTTTGGTGTCCCTGAAGAGGGAACCAGAATAAACACTAGACAAAGAAACATAATCTTATTTGCCTCTTTAATCGCTCGTCGTCGAATCCTCCTTATGTGGAAAAACCGTCTACCGCCTTCAAACACTTCTTGGCTGCAGGACCTGATGTCATTTTTGAAACTAGAAAAAATTAAATTTGCAGTCCGGGGTTTTTTAGGAAACTTTTATACACATTGGCAACCTCTTATCTCCTACTTCGGCAGCCTTCAAAATATCTCCTTGGAGTAACGATTAATATATTTTTTACTGTCATCCCACTTGAACCAAAGGTGTGAACTACAAATTATCATTTTATTTTGGATCTCAACACATAAAGCGCCACTCGAGGTTGAGTTAACATGCTGGTTTCTTTACTTCCTTTACTCTCTCTAATTTCTCTTAACTCTTTTCTTTTCTCTTGTTTCTTATCTTTCCTCTTTCTCTTTCTCTTTCTCTCTTTAGCTTCGGGGGGTAGGGGTATAGAGTAGCTGGGGAAAAGGGGAAATAAAAAAAGAAAAACCACAAAGAAGGCACCAACCTTACTTGAAGAACAATTCAAGATTTTTAAGAAATGAACATACTTACTCGCTCAGTGTGATTTATTGCACAAATGTCGAAGATACAATGTAATGTATGCATGGTATGTGAATTGATGGCTTTGTGAGAAATTTGTGGAATAAAATTTATATAAAAAAAAATATATATATATTGATGACATCAGGGATCTCCATATATGGGCATAAAACCAATTCTGTTAGAGTGGTTCCCATGACATCACAACATACAAACCCTTTTATGCCCGTACATGGAGATCAGTATCTGAACCAGCCACACAGATATGGGCTGTCTTCCTCCATATATGGGCATTCCCAATTTTCCCATATGAAGTCTTGTTAGATATGGGTTTAATATTGATGACATCAGGGATCTCCATGTATGGGCATAAAAGGGATTCTGTTAGAGTGGTTTGACATCACAGTGATGTCAGAGCGGCAAACCCATAGACCGCAAAAAAGTGAACACGTCCAGATAGACAGACAGAGTCAGCATGTGCCGTTTCACATACTAAACTGCGCAATTAATCTGCTTAGATTACAGTATATTATTATACTAGCCTATAGTCTATAGTGTACCTTGTATATTGTACATACCCTATTCCTTTACTTAAATAGTTATAATACATTCCAATAACTTATTGTTTTCAATGCAATGGTCATCAATGTCCATACATGAACAAATGTGTCCGCGGCACATGGGTTAAAGAGTTAACGTTGGTTCCGTTACCTTCTTGAGTTTCTCCACCATCTCCTCGATACTGAGGTCTCCACTGTGGGACACCTTTCTCTCTATCTGCATGAGCCAGTCACACAGTTCCCTGTTCTTATCATTGAAGATGGTCCAGGCATTGAGGCGGTCAGCAATTTCCTGCCTGCGCACGGACACCTGAGGAAGAAGGAGAAAGTGAGGGAATAATGTATGCCGTCATCTACATACTGTACATAAACATCAACCACCTCACCTACTTTGATAGCTCAATGGCTGAGTGGTTAAGGGTTCCTGAGCCCGACAGACATTTACTGTATATCACTCCCTGAATCGTTCCCTTCTCCTGTTAATCTACACTCTATCGAAATAAAGGCCCCCCAAATTATCTTAAAAACAAAACAAAATGCTCTTTATTCACGCTCATTGTATAGCACGCTTTTCGCAGAGAAACAAATACAAACAAAGTGGATTCCATGAATAAAGTATTTTCTTCCATCACGGCAGAGAGAGATGAGATACAATTGTTTTGGATCCCAACAGCTTCCCCATTTAATCCATGGCTGCTAATTTAATCCCCGTAATTTTCCTAATGACATCTTAATGTCCCATTACACAGTTAGGGGGTCGTGACTGGCTGGCGATCCTCTTTGACTCCCAGACCGCATTGAGTTTTGTTTTTGGGCTACCATGTTTAACTGCTCCCGGGCACTTGTACTTTTTTCATGGGCCCTGGCCTGTTAAAGAGCTAAACACGACACAGGGCATGTTGGATTCTGGAGTATTTGGGTTCCATTGTGCTGTGCTCTGGCCCTGGGGGGGACTTGTCCCTCCCTCACAACAATAGAGCCTGTCCGCCGGACCCCTTCAGCCCGGCCAAGCCATCTGTTCCTCGGAGCGATCCGGCTGACTGTCCCCCACCTGCAACCTGTTAAACTAAACAGGGAGCACAATGCTGTGGTTCAAATCCATGTCCTATGGCCAGGGTGCCATCAGGCAGCAGTGGAATATCTCATGTTTCACTCTAATCATTAGAGTCTAATGAGTGGAGTTAATGATTAGCTTGGTGCTCTCATCAGTCCAAAGGACTTGAGGCGAAAACGCATTGTCTACCAATTTTCCGGCTCTATAATAAGCAATATCTGAATTGGTTGGGTTGGTCTGTAATAACAATGTTTTGTATTACCTCCTAACCCATAAGGTTGGTTGGGTTTAAAGTATATTGAATATCAAGTAAGTTGTTTGAGAACTGTGTTCACTTCAACTAGTTCCAAAAAGAGGAACAGGTGGGAGCTTTCACTGCAAACGAGGCTCCTGCCAACAAATCATCACAAGATGCAATCAACCACAAATACGCTAACAAACATGTCATGGCCGTTCCTCTGCAAAGAACAAGCATGTGTTTGTACTGTATTTAAAAGCTGAAAGACTTAACTGTAGTACAGCTGACTGAAGTTTCTCTTGACTGAGGAACCAGCATTCAAGACTTAGAGGGGATGTTTAGGGTATACAGGAAAAAAACATCCTTTCCCTTCATAGGCTGAAGAATCAGTAGAGAACCTCGAGTCTAAACGCACCATACAGTCGCTTTAAAAGGTTGTTGTGTGGCAGCGGCACCTCAGTTGCATAAAATGCTTTACATAAAATCACATCACTGCTCCCTGACAATTATCCCTGACATTATGACTACCGGTAAATGCCCAACTTCTTCCATGCAGCACAGAGGTAGCTCAGATCTATCCCACAAAATGTCAAATTCACAGTGGAAATGTCAAGCAATTCTAAATGTTGTCATTTTAACCAACTAAACTAATAACTAATGTAATATCTGGGAGAAACCTAAATTACACTTGTCTAGCTACTATGCTAGACTATTTTCAGATAGGAGGTGTGTGTGTGTGTGTGTGTGTGTGTGTGTGTGTGTGTGTGTGTGTGTGTGTGTGTGTGTGTGTGTGTGTGTGTGTGTGTGTGTGTGTGTGTGTGTCCAGCCAAGGACAAGGTTTTGTGCTACTGACCATGCCAAATTGAGTTAGGAAGTTTTCCCTCCTTATCTCTCACTCTCTCTCTCTCTCTCTGTCTGTCTCTATGTTTCTTGGTCTCGGTCTCTCTCTCTCTCTCTCTCAGGCTCTCTCTCAGTCTCTCTCTCAGTCTCTCTCTCTCTCTCTCTCTCAGTCTCTCTCTCTCTCACCTTCATGCAGAGTTCTTCCCACTGACAGTGGAGTTGCTCCAGCTGTTGCTCCAGCAGAGCCGTGTCCCCGGCCGCCACGTACTGGGACAGGTCCATCCTCATGGTGGCGAGCTCCCTGAGACCACTGGCCAAATGCTCCAGAGAAAGCTCCTTCTCCTGCATAACACCCACACCCACCCACCCACACACACACACACACACACACACACACACACACACACACACACACACACACACACACACACACACACACACACACACACACACACACACACACACACACACACACACACACACACACACACGGTCAGACACCCCACAGACACATTGATAGGTTGTGTACCCCCTTCTCTAGCTCTCTCGCTCTCCCTCTCTCTCTCTCTTTCTCTCTCTCTCTGTGGTCAGAGGGATTAAATCGCTGTTGACAGGGGAGGGGGAGGGTAAGGGGGGTAGAGAAGGGGGTGGGGAGTGAAAGGAAGGGGCAAAGGACGAGGGAAAGGGGGTAAAAAAAAGGGAGGGTGAACTCATAATAGAGGCACGCTACGGGTCTATGGGGTAACAGGGTGGACGCGAGAATAATGGTTGCGAGGAGGAGGCGAGGCTGAAGCTTTCTCTGACAAATCAATGTTACATTCTATAAATGAAGCAAACATGAACAAAATATTGACATGAACACAAACTCCCACACACTGTCCTTGCTCGGCATCCAGCCTTTACACGTATTACTATAGCCTCGGACAGGTTACATACCTGCATCCATTTGTTAGAGCTTAGTTTTTACAATGATGTGATTCTTGTTTCTAAGCTCTCCAGACATCTAGCACAACTTTTGTTCAATTAAAATACACATTCACTCTTTCTTTCCCTTTTTCTCCTGACCTGAAGGAGTTCTTCTTCGTCCTGGAGCAGGTCATCTGGTCTCCCTGGCTGTGGTTCCTTCATGCAGCTCTTCAGTTGGTTCAGTTGTTGTGTTCTGAGAGCAAGTCCGCCCTGACACTTCACCCAGTCCTGGAAGAAAGTTGTATATATTGTGCTCTAAACTCAATTTAGTGGTACTGTATATTCTCAACATCACTGAAAAGGCAAGGGATTGAAACGTTGCTATACTCTTTTCCAAGTCAAGACGGACAACCTGTGATCAGCTGATTCGATTTAACAACTAAGTGGTGACTTTCATCCCTAAGTGGAATGTAACCTGAATTGATATGTACAGTATTATAAATTGTTATCACATTTACAAGACAATTTCAGTTTTGACTTTTAGGTCAATTGCTTGAAGAAATGTTCTGACCAAACTCAGATCACTCTCCTGTCAAATGCTGGGCCCCCCTTTTTCTCACACTGGGTCACATCATGTGTTCCCAGATTTTCCTGGTCAGGCGTCTCTAACAGACAAGCAAGATGTTTTTTCAAACCATGGCATCAATGTATTAAAACATAACATATTGGCGATTTAATTGAATTAATTCTATTTTCAGCTGCTACATTTTCTGTAAGATGATGGTATAATGGCTTAGCTGGCTCTTGCTTATGGTTCTGTGTTGGTCATATCACTACAGACACTGTTATCTCATCCAGAGGGATTTCCCCAATCTCTGAGAGGATACTGTTTTACTACCCCCAACTCCGCCACTGAAAAGCTGCTTGGCTTCATGCACCGACCTGGAAGGGGTTAACACAACCCTGATCCCCCCTGTGAGAAAAAGCACATATGTACGATGCAAGCAATTACCAAAGCTGCAAGCGTCACTCACACACGGACCAATGTTGTTTTTGACAGCACATTTTATAGTCATAGTCTTTTGAATAAAATGTAATTTAATTTTAGTCATAATTTAGTCACCTGAAAAGTTTTAGTTTTAGTCTAATTTTAGTCGACTAAATATCATACGTTTTTAGGCGACTAAATCTACAGTTGATTTAGTCAACTAAAATGTATTTTGGCAGGCCTTGATGGCATCATAATGACTGATTTTACACTTGGTTGCGTGCTGAAAATAGCAGATCGGCTATTTTCAGCACGCAACACCTGAGAGCAACCAAACATAAAATGATTCTTCTTCACTAGTCCCTCCCCAACATTTTAGTCTAGTTTTTATTTTGTTGATGAAATTGTCAATATATTTAGTCTTAGTTTTAGTCATCACAGCTTAGTTTTTATTTCATTTTTATTTAGTTTTCGTCAATGATCACAATTACAAAACCGGACTGAACTTTGTTTTCAATGTGTCCTGTGACTGGGTCCTACCAGTGCTTATACTTGACTTAACAACACGAAACACAAACACATACCTTCATACACCATACCATGGTAAAGGAAAGATTATCCCAGCTTGTGCTGTAAATCAAGTCCATAAACCTAAGCCTATTGTGTATTGATACAGTGCTTGGAAACTGGCCACAGAGAAGCATTGATCCACAGGATCAATGTACGTTCAACAACACACAGCAGTGATCCTGGGTTACGCTGCAAATGTGTTGGCGTGCTTGCATTTCTCCAGTTTCACTTTGATTTAATGTTTTCATGAGCTGTCCCGTTATTATTTTCCCCCAATGTTATCAGCATCCAGATCTGACTCTGGGCACGCTGTGTCCAATTCCTCTGTACGTCAGACAGAGAGTATTTTCTTCTGCCATTTTGACCAGCTGGGCCGTGGATGGGGATCACATCTAGATTATAGCTGCTCTTTTATCAGTATAGACAGCATACATCTGCTGCTATATGCTTATGCATATATCTTATGGGAGGTCGGGGTTCAATCCCCGGGCGGGTCATACAAGGGACTGAAATATGGGACCCAGTGCCTCCCAGCTTGGCACTCAGCTATCAAGGGTTGGATTATTGGGGGTAAATCCCTGCGACATACTAGCGTCATGTCCAGGGGGTGTACATGTACATCAAGCTGCCTCACGCTACAGAAACAGGAGATAGGCTCCTGGCCTATGGGCTTCATGGCTCGGCAATGCTTAAGTGCGTACGTATCTTGGGTAGTATGGGTACCATGTGTAAATATAGATACCGGTAATTTGTTTTTTCTTGTTTGATCTCCCTTCCCCCCCTTCTTCCCTCTCTTTCTTCTATGGAAATAACCATATGATGGGAAGTGTGCACAAAAATGAATTTCACCAACTTCTTTACATCTGTAACTCTGTGACATGACAATGAAGCGGATTCTGATCCCTCTTTGGACCCTCTTTTCCAGTACAACTCAGCTCACCCATCTGCGTGCATGAGTGAGTGAGTGAGTGTGTGTGTGTCTCTGCATGGTGTGCCTTGCTGGGGGGTTCGGTAGGGTGGAACGGGGTTAGGTATATGGGTCAACAGACAACTCCCATCACCCACTCAGAATACCAACAAGGGTTACAGTCAGGGCAGCGTACACATCCCTACACACAGACACCTTCATAACTCAATCCAATGATGATGTCATAGACAGAGACACTGGCACATACTGTACATGCATGCCATTCCCAGTCATTCCACTCCAGAACCCAGTGAGGTAAAAAATTATAATAATGTAACAATCTAAGAGACGTTTCAAGGGCAGCCAAGAGCTCCACTATCAGGAGTTTCTGAAACCGAATGTTGATCCAACACTAATCCATCAGATGGTACAGATACTGGAAGATAAAGCAGGGGTCTTCAAGGGGGGTCCTCAGAGTTACTACAGGGGGGCTGCCAAATCTTTGTGTGAGAGAAACCTTTTTTCTCCTTTTTTAAATTAACCACTTGAACCCTAGTGTCCTAATTCTGAGAACTTGAGCCAAAATAGCAGATCTACAAGCTATTAGATCGGCTATTTTTGGCAAAGAGATTTGGTGTGCAAGGGAAAAAGAGCTGACTAAGTATAGACTAGTGAAAGGTCAAGTTTATTAAGTATTGACGGTTCAAGTGGTTAAATATCTGAAACACCAATTTACATGAATCCAAAATACACTGATGATTGTGCTGTCAAACAATGAAACGATATGGAATCGATGAAAAGGGTTGTGGGGGTCCCTGCTTCCTCTCTCAACTACGGGGTCCTTGGCCTGAAAACGTTGAAGACCCCTGAGTTAAAGGGATAGTTCACCCCCAAAATGACTAGTTTTCTATCGATTACTCACTTACTTACTGTACTTCTATCCTACCAGGATCTGTGGTACTTCTGTTTCTTCTATCCTACCAGGGCATCTGCTGGTTTCTATCTCACCAGGAAGTCTTTCTTGTGAATTACATTCACACTAGTTAGAATTGCGACGTCTGGTGAATGCAGTTAGTTACAGAACAGCTTCGATTTGAGGGCTGCTACCTGAATGACAGTGTTGACCAGGTCTCTCCGTCTCTCCAGCCGTGTGCATGTATTCTCCCATTTGTCCTGCAGTGCTTGGAGCTCTTCCTCCAGTCGCTTCTGACTCTGAGGCTCGGTCATGGACGCACGTAGCCGCTCACCTGCCTCCAGCGTCTGGCTGTAGGCAGTGGCATGCAAACCCAGGGTCTCTTCAAGACGCTGGGAAGATGAAGCGAGGGGCACTTCCTTTAACTTACCAGCTGATACAAATATATTGCCGTTGTCGGGTGGAAACCTTGTATGTCCAAAACCGGTTGTTTTGTATTTATCATTTTTAAAATGATTTAAACTAGTGAAAACAGCCGATCTACAGCTGTTTTCACTACTTTTGTGATGAAGCAGTGCTTTACTTTGCGATTTTTTTTTTTACAAATGTGAAACTTGGAGATACGAGGTTTCTGCCCGACAGTGACGATATACTT
Source organism: Nannobrachium achirus (assembly GCF_963921795.1). NCBI lineage: Eukaryota > Metazoa > Chordata > Actinopteri > Myctophiformes > Myctophidae > Nannobrachium > Nannobrachium achirus. Next base: position 49,415,699 of record NC_137823.1, read on the forward strand.
AAAGGTCTCATAGCATGCAGTTTTTACAAAACATAAAAGTCTTTATCATGGTCCTTCAAACGAGTATTAAAAGGTTTTAACTGAAGAATTCACTTCACAGTGAACCAGTGAGTTTTTTTCTTCTCTCTGTGTTCTAACGCCTTTTCAGTTGCTATGAAAAAAAAAAGATTTTGCCTGTCAATCATCACCTCATCTCAGTCCCCACTGGGGGAGAAAGAGAGGGGAGGGGAGGGGCTGGGAGGAGAGGGGGCAGGATTAAGGGACTGTGAAAGCCTTGGGGGCAATCATTTCACTTTTCTGTGCCTAATTATTCTGAAAACCCCAGACCACAGAAAATCCACTGAATGTTCAAAGTTCCGTTTTTTGGGGTGTAATTGAGTTCAGGAAACCTAAAAAATATATATAAAATCAAGAAGAACAACCGGTTCTTCTTACCTGATAACTGTCCACAGAGGTCCGTAGCTGCTGCAGCGTGTAGACAGCCGGCCCGGCAGGGGGCAGCAGAGGGTCGACGTTGCTCAGCAGCCTCTGCAGTGGCTTCAAAGTGTGGTTGTAGCAACTCCACTGACTGAACTGCTCCTGCACCGAGGCCTTGCGCTGCTCCACCAGAGCCACACAGCTCTGCCAGCTCTCTTTCACACGCGCCACATCGGCCATACGTTCACATCTGTGCCAGAAGCATCACAAAAGGTTTCATGATTCAATATGTTTGGATCAGCAGTTAGCTTGGATACCCCCTAAACCAGGGGTTCCTAAACTTTTTTGTCTCAGGGGTATCCCATAAATATTGTTTTTTAATCCGAGGCACCCCTACATTATAATTTTCACTCCCAGCACCTTATATTTATAGCATATCGTCGTTGTCAGGTGGAAACATTATGTCCAAAACCGTTCGTTTTGTATTTATCATACTAAACTACTAAACTAGTGAAAACAGCAGATCTACAAGCACACAACGGTGTGCTTGTAGATCGGCTGTTTTCACTAGCTTTGTGTGACAGTCTTGTATGATGAAGCAGAGCTTTGCTTTACCAAAAGACACACACATTTGAAACTTGGAGATACAAGGTTTCTGCCCAACAGTGACGATATTCTAGTGATTATGTTGCGAGGAAAACATCGAGATAATAGCCATTTTGGTTAGAACTGACTGAAAATAACTTTGTACTTCAAGTTTAAAATGATACTAAATATTTTTTCAAGTGTCCAAATAAATTCCAAATATTATCAAATGATCTCGCGGCACCCCTGGACTGCCGTCGCGGCACCCCAGGGTGCCCCGTCACCCACTTTGAAAACCCCTGCCCTAAACCCCAGCAACACAATCACATTAAACACAGACAGTACATGCTGATGGCTCCAACCTAACCTAATGTAATGGCATGGAAACATAAGATAATGCATGCCATCTTTAACCACCAAACAACTATTTTATACTTTGTTGTAGCTGGCTTTGTTGTTATGACTATAGTAGCAAGTTGGGGAAATTGTGGAATATATTATCGCCTATAATGACATTCTCAAAATGGGGATAGAGTTGAAGGTGGCTAGTACAGCAGTGGTTCTCAACCTGTGGGTCGGGACTCCCAGGGGGGTCCCCAAATAATTTTGGGGGGTCCTCAGATGATTGGCTTAATGTGCAACATTGTTTTCTGACTCACAGTAAACAACCCAACAAGAAGTTTAAGTGTATAGAGGTTATATAAACATTTCTAAAGTGAAAATTTTAATACCTCTAAAATGACAAATTAAACATTGGCCAAATTGTCAAATATTAGAGGCATAAATTGTGAAAATAGATCAGCTATTTTCACAATAGAACCGTGTTATACATAATGTAATGCCTCAACTCTTAGTGCTCGTCAAGGTGGGGGGGTCCCCAGTTCAAATATGATTATTTTGGGGGTCGTGGCCTGAAAAGGTCGAGAACCACTGCTGTAAACCACACAACCCAGGATATCTGCAAACTAAACTTTGTCTTCTAAGCACAGGTTTGTGAAAGAAGAGGTCTTTCATGTGTTCTCGTCTTCAAAAGCCTTAAGAACTTTTCCACACTGACTGCACAAGTTGAGTTATGGGCAGACGGCGCCTCAGAGGGAGCCAGGTAGCCTTTCTTTCCAGGGCAGGAAGCACCCAGAGACACTGCCTGTCTGGTGTGTGGGTGTTCCTTGGGGGGCATGCGTGTGTGAGCGTGCATTAAGTACTCACTGTTTGAACGCTATCACGGTAATAAGGGAGTAACACAGGCTGAAAAGCTCACTTTTAATTGGTTTATGACATGACAGTGCTTATGCACCGGTGCAAGACGGCAAACTTTGATTTCTCGACCGCTACAGATTTTGGCTCCTGTGTACATTGTGGCTACGCATGCGGTTATTAATCTAGCTGCACCAATAGCTATAAAGCTAGTTAATTAACTACGATATATGAATGGCGAAAGATTGGCCACGGAGGCCACGCCAGACTCTTTGTTTCCACAGGAATGGGTTTGTAAGCTATTTGAAAATAAACATTGTCTTTGGATTTGGGGGATTTTTCCGCCTTTAGGCTGCCGAGTACAGAAAAGAGCTAGATGAAGATGTATTAATTTTGAAGTACTTTAGTAGCGTAGGGGTAAATAAAGTGGAAGGACGTTTAAGCCCGGGGGAACTTGAAAAACGGAGTACCAGTCAACATGAGGAGATGGCCTGTAAGGTTATAAGCTATTATCTTGCTTGTACTTTTCTGCAATAAAATAAATTAATGTGCATTTAGGGAGTCGTCTACTTAACTGCAACTTGAGCATTTTGGAACTCTCCACTTATAATTAATAGTGAAAATGTACTGGGTCTATCAGGGGGTTACCTTTGCTCTTCCGTTAGATTATCCAGGGAGAAAACGGCTTCACAGAGGTGCCCCTGCAGGAGCTGGTATCCGGTCATTATATCACTCTGGTATCTCTGTGAAAACAATGAGAAGCATGTGTGAGATCAAATATGAGACCAGGTGTTCTGTACTTGGATTGATTCCATTTTGTGATTCCATCCACAGCTAATGTCTACCTGAGTTATAAACTATAAATTGGTGCTAATGTGGATGATGTGACTTACACATTATAAATAAAGGATAATACAAATATTTAGAATTAGTGTCATATAGTATGTGTTCATTTGTTATTATTATAATTTTTTAAGTGACCAATCTGACCATACTTTGTCAAATATTTCAAACCCCTTTTATAACACACATCTGGGAAAGATAAACTAAATCTCACAACTTGAAATAATATAATAATAAATAATATTTTCTTCATTACTGATGACAACTGAATTCCCCCCACGGGACCAATAAAGGTCGGTCGGAATGTCACTCATCTGTCTGTCTGAGACGTGTGTTGTATAATGGGCAGCATACAATTGCAGAGTTATATTTTTTTTATAAGGCAGACACTGTATACATCCTGAGGATTGCTTAACATGAGCTATTTAGCAGACACTTTACATGATCCAAAAGGGCTTTCTCAACCTGGCCTCAGAGAAGAACACTTATTTACCAGCATTCCCTTCAACAAGCAGAGATTAACCCTGACAGTGTACCAAGTCACCCCGGCCTGCATTAACCAAGCTCTTAATTAAACAAGAGGCTGGTGCATGACAGTTGCCAACATAAGGATGGTCAGGGTGGACAAACACCTGCTTGTCTGAGAGGACAGTGGTTCTCAACCTTTTCAGGCCATGACCCCCAAAATAATAATATTTTAACCCACCCTGACAAGCACGAGCAAGAGTTGAGGAATTACATGTTGTATAAGAAGGTTCTATTTTCACAATTTCAGACTCTAATATTGGACAATTTGGCCAATGTTTCATTTGTCATTTTAGAGGTATTAAAAAGTCCTTCAATTGTCACTTTAGAAATGTGCAGATACCTTCCATAAACATAAACTTTATGTTGGTCTGTTTACTGTTGAGTGAGAAAACAATGTTGCACATTAATTTAATCGTCTGGGGACCCCCCAAAATAATTTGGGAACACCCCTGGGGGTCCCAACCCACAGGTTGAGAACCACTGTGATTGGATGCAGGTCTTGTCCTGCCTTTCTACATGTTAACGTCAGATCTTACTATCTGTAAAATGACTGATGCCTTGTTACCTGATGGAGGGTCAGCATCTCTTTAAGGCTGGAGTAGCTTTCACATCTTCTGTCCACCAGGTCCACCTCCAACTTGCTCTGAAGAGCTTTCAAGTTTTCACTCTTTTCTTGAAAGCTCTGGGAGTGCTGAATCTTCTTCTGCAGTTCCCTGATATTACACATGCACAAGAGTACTGTATCATAGGCACACACACAGACATTGATTGAAATGACCTCATCATTATTTATGAATCATATGGGCACTGCACATTATCTTGCTTTTTGCAGGTGGGATTACCTATAGTCACAAGCTCGTGTTAAAGGGATATTCCACTTTCAAAAAAACTTTTGGTAATTTTATCGTCTAATCAGGCTTTTATGAACACCCTGAACAGTTTTTAATTTGCTTGATTCAATATTTAGATATTTGATGTAAATGTTACCAGGCCCTCCAGGCCCAGTTCCTCGCCACATACACACCCATTGTAACTTCAAACTCCATTTTAACCATGATAGATTAATTAAAAACACCCATTATTTTTTCTGGTGACTCATACTACCCTCCTAATATGTGAGCAGGCCGTGTTTTTTCAATAACCTTTTTCATTTCTTTTTAATAATTCTTTTGGAAAATGGAAAAAATTAAATACAATAAAATATTATTACAAATAAATGAAAAAAGTTATTGAAAAAACACGGCCTGCTCACGTATTAGGAGGGTATTATGAGTCACCAGAAAAAATAACGGGTGTTTTAATGAATCTATCATGGTTAAAATGGAATTTGAAGTTACAATGGGTGTGTATGTGAGGCCTCCTGCAGGAGGAGGGCCTGGTAACATTTACATCAAATATCTAAATATTTAATTAAGCAAATTAAAAACTGTTCAGCGTGTTCATAAAAGCCTGATTAAACAATAAAATGACCAAAAGTTTTTTTGAAAGTGAAATATCCCTTTAAGTTTGAAAAGGGGCATAGTAGAGTGATCAGGTCTATTGCATTCAATAATGCATGACTTCTACAGAATGGCTCATAATATTGCATAAATTAAAAATATATGTATATTTAAAATAAGACTCTTGCCATGAGCATAGTTTTCTGTACACTGAAACAAGCCTACCTGTTGATGTGAGATACGTGGAGCAGGCCTTGGAGCCAGTCCCTTTTGAGTGCTTGCAGCCTGTCAGCCTGGTGCTGGGTAGGCCTCACACTGCAGCTCATCACACTGAGATCAACCAGTGATGGGAACACATCATTCAGCTCAGACACAAGCTTCTATTTGGCAGAAGGAAAGACAAAGGTGTCATCTCTCAAATTATATATAATTTATATACAGTTATGTCACAGAACTTGTGTAACAATAGATGATACATGGCTTGTCTCAACAATCACCAATCAGTGGTGATCCACCAATCAGTGGTGGAAAAAGTACTCACATTTTCTATTTTAGTAAAAGTATCAATACAGCATTGTAGAAGTACTTAATTACAAGTCCAGAATTCAAAATTTACTTGAGAAAAGTATTGGCATCAAAATGTACTTAAAGTACTAAAAGTAAAAGTACAAAATGTTTGAAAATAGCAGATCTACAAGCTCACAGCGCGTCGCGATGCCACGCGTTGTGAGCTTGTAGATCGGCTATTTTCAAATAGCCACGGTATAAAATAGTATGTTTTAATAGTATGTTTTAAGATATTATAATTTATATCAGCAAAGTAACTAGTAACTATAGTTTTCAAATAAATATAGTGGAGTAAAAGTAAAAGTAAAAGTACAGTACATAAGTAAAAAGTACTTAGTCCAATACTGTGTAATTTTATTTCGTTTTTTTACCTCACCTTTTCTATACCTTACTTCTATATTATCTCTGTGTCTGGAAAGAAAACGTACCACGTCCAATTACTTAACATACAGACAGTGATGGCCAAGTGTTGATGAAGGACACATGAAGACCTAAAATCAAGACCTTTTCTTACATTCAGTAGGCCGGACACATTAACACATCAGGGAGTGCACCTCACCTTCACAGAGGTGATTTCACTCAAGCTGGTTGGCAGCCTGTGCAGAATGTTCTGTGCTTGCTGCTCAAGGGCCTCCAAACTAGTACAGAACGTCTTATGTTGTGCCAAGTCCTCCTGTACATAAGAGAACAGACCATTGCTACAGAACATGTTGTGCCAAGTACTACTGTACGTACATAGAGAACAAATCATGGACACAGAACATCTTGTTTCTCTCCTAAAATGATTAAATTAACCCACCTGAAAATGTGTCTGATTACTAAAGAGATAAATGGTAAATGGTGCATTTATATAGCGCTTTTATCCAAGGCGCTTTACATAGATTGTGCATTACATTCACCCATTCACGCACACATTCATACACCGGTGGCGGAGGAAACCATGCAAGGCACCAACCTACTCACCAGGAGCAATTAGGGGTTCAGAGTCTTGCTCTAGCCGCAAATTGCAACACTAGATTTTATTTTAATCGGATGAATCTAGGGTTGCATTACCTCCCATAGGGATCCAATGCATCAAAACGTTCCTGTGCTATCTGATTGTATTAAACAACTTCAAACTCACCAATATTGTGGCTCTATGGAAAGCTTGGAATTTACTCTTGCTATCTGCAAAGTGTTTGTTTCTGAAAAATCCACAGTAGAATTGTTATGATTTATTTTCTGTCAAGAAATCCGAGCAGACATGGTTTATTTTCCAAGTGTTGAACTTCGGAAGCGCTCGTCTTCTATTACGCAGCGTCCCGCTGCCTCCTGCATTATGTGACATTCAGAACCAGGTGGTAAACAGGACTGCTGAGTGACTTCCCACAAGCGCTTCCAAACTCCAGCACTTAGAAAGAATTATCACCTGAAGCCAATTTCTTGATAGAAAGTAGCTCCTAACATGTCTACGGTGGATTTTTCAGAAACAAACACTTTGCAGATAGCAAGAGTAAATTCCAAGCTTTCCATAGAGCCACAATATTGGTGAGTTTGAAGTTGTTTAATACAATCAGATAGCAAAGGAACGTTTTGATGCATTGGATCCCTATGGGAGGTATTGCAACCCTAGATTCATCCGATTAAAATAAAATCTGGTGTTGCAATTTGCGGCTAGTCTTGCTCAAGGACTCTTCGACATTAACTCAGGGGGAGCCCGGATTCGAACTGGGAACCCTTCGTGCTCTAAGAACGGTTTCTCTACCCCTGAGCTATGCCGCCCCAAAGAGATGGGGGAACCACTGCTACTTAACAAACACCTACATTTGTTTTTACAATTAACGTTTTGTCTTAATCAAAAAATATCACTTTAATTATATTGGCCCCAACTTAAGCAACACTTATGAACAAATGACAATATTTCTGAATAAAAATAATACACTGTTGATCATTTAAAAATGTAAGAATCATTTAGCACCGTACAGTGACATGTGAATCATAATGTGGCATCATCGCTGTCTTATGGTTTTGCAATGGGTAAATCTTCATTGATTCATAGAAATATGACTAACATTTGATCAACTTTCTCACCTGAAGATGTGCCTTTGCCCCTGACAATGTTTGGCCAAGTAGCAGGACGTCACGTGACAGCAATGTGGTCTTTGATTGGATGGCATTGGCAGGCAGGGGTTCCAGCTGGCCAATAAGAAGTTTGGACGTCGTAGACATATTTCCCATGCTGCTCTGCAAATCTACGATGTCATCCTGCAATTTCTGACAAAAAGAGGATAACACTTGAAAAAGGAAACACCTTAATAACAAGAATGTCACTAACAAGTACTTATTCACTTCCCACCTCATGACTGATGCATTTACAGTCCCTCTGCACATAAAGACTATCAAGGAAAATATACAAGTTGTTTTGACAAGAAAGACATACTGGCTGCATAGTACAATCCAACATCAACATAGTTTGGCAGTCAAAAGAGTTCTAGCTTTAGGTATTTTCTGTTATATTTGCTGCTGAAATGCGCAGAGACAGAAAATAATTGGGCGGTGGAGATCCACAGGGAGAGCTTGTTTACGCAATGACGTCAACTCCATTTTGTGAGTGCTACCTGTTTCCTGTAACCAATGTTCCCAGTTCTCAGAAAAAAATACATCCCAATTTAGTTTAAGAGCATTTCACAGCATGTGTGTGTGTGTGTGTGTGTGTGTGTGTGTGTGCGTGCGTGCGTGCGTGCGTGCGTGCGTGTGTTGAGAGTGAGAGTGAGAGAGATGAGAGAGAGAGAGAGAGCAAGGTAATAAGCAATGTGTGATTCAAGCATACAGTCCATTAGACTACTCTGAAATGAACTGCCATCCTGTTAATGATGTACGAGGAAAGCAAGAATGAATGTGTGTGCTCAGGAGTCTCTGAACCATTTTGTGGGCCCTTGATGCTCTTTGCGAAGTGAGTCATTGGATAGATGCAGCTCATCATCCACAGTATAGTATCTATGAATTCATTGTCAGTGTGCACATCTGTCCTTGGCCTTTGTCCAAACAGGAGGCGACAGACGTCCCGGTACTGACATCAATGATGACTGACGTCATAGACTGCCCTTCACATACCCAGTACAGTACTGCCCGCAACAACCCTTTAGGAACCCAGTACGGCTTCTTAAACAACCCTCACATATCCCTGCACGTCCTTGTGTGTGTTTCCAGCATGTGCCTATCATTAACACTTTGCAAGCCACGGGGAGCCCGTTAATATTAAAACCGGAATATACCGGACATCTGAGCAAGGAGTCTCAGCCGCGCCGTCTTTTACCGTACTGGGTCATTAAAAACGAAATAAATGATTTTTATCCGAAAATCGGCGATCGTCTAACCTTCCCTAGTCACCACTCGTCCATCGATAGCGCATGGCTCGTCTGACATGAAGCAGAAGTGACGTCAGGTCCATTCCTTGCAGAGAATTCCCAGCAGCCGTCCATTTTCTAGTATAGCAGGAGTGCTGGGGGCTATGCGAGCGAAAATGCTCATATCTACTCTTGAGTCATACGTGGATTATTTGAGCCGACATTTACGTGAACGGATCGCGCACGCGAAACGCACGGGGATAAGATGCGTCGGCCGAAACCCCCACTCTAAGCCAATGCAGATTGAAGAATTTCACTGGGAACTGTGGTGAGTATACAACGGGATCACGGTATGGTAATGGGGGATGAAGACCACGTGATATAGCGCTGAATGTCTTGTAAAATGACTGCGGTTCAGATCATAATATAATAATAGAAATTTCACGGCTAATCTACAACAAGCCATTCTATTTCGGCTGGCAAAGTGTTAATCAGTGTATACAGTATGTGCATCATCTACAGTGTCAGATTGTCAGAAGACAGCCAGTCTCTCTCTCACAGCCTTTGCTGTCACAAAGTGATCTTATGAGAGAGAGAGAGAATGCCGCTGCACACTCTAGTCGCGATGCAAGCTTATTTCAAGTTCAGGTGTAATTGGGGTTAGATTCCAGTAGTCAAGGATGGGACAAAGAGAACAGCTAGTTGATGCCGAATTTATTCCAAGGCATTACAGTATGCACTACATAACACAATAGCTGAATGGTTAGGGAGCCCGCCTAGGGAACCAGAGCCCTGGTTCGATTCCAGGCCAGGGTAGCAATGTCGATGTGTGTCCCTGAGTGAACCCCTAATTGCTCACACGTTCCTTGTGGGCAGCAAATCAGCTGGGTTGGGCTGAAAATACAGAATGTCCCCCTTGGGAGGAAGTAGTAGTAGTTATTATTATTACAATGCATGTGCTATGTAGTTTGTACATGTATGTGCTAATATAGACCAGCAATAGAAGCTTGACACCTGAATTTCAAACTGGGCAATCAATAAATCAAATTGATATCTTATCTTATGTGACTCCAGCTTGAACACTGCCAGTCTAGTATCATGAGCTGCCCAGATTCTGAATTAATTTGAGGTACATAACATAGTTCGTTGTAAGAAGAGCTGATCTAATGTTTAGACCACAAGGTGACTGACCGTGAATAATATAACAATGAAGTCCCCATAGTTAGACATGGTAGCATGGATGTAGTTGAGTATGGTTGTCATGGAACAATGACAGCTGATCATGTACTTGGCTACCATGAGAGAGACAGAGATTTACCTCCCTCAACCTGTGGGAACAGGGCTGAGCTCTCTCTGACATCTCCTCTGTTAGCTACAGTACCTCCCCAGCCTCCACCTTTTGATCAGACTCTGGTATAGGCTCAAATACCTGCGATTGTATGTCTGCTGATTCAAGCTAATATGTCAATCAATGTATTGCTATTGTACTATATTGTATCCCTATGGGGGGTTTTGCTATAAAGGTCCCTGATTTTGCTTAGCAAGCATGCGTGCGTGCCGTTTATTTACCCGTGACCTCTTGAAATGTACAGTACCCGTGAAAATGTACTTAGTTACTTTACACCACTCCACAAAAGGCTGAACTCACCTCCACTGCATCAAGCTCTGACTGTGTATCATGTGGTGGGGTTATTTGGGAGCGTGTCAGCGCCTCCCACTGGCTGCGTAGTTGTTGCAGGCGCAGGGAGCAGTGGTCATAGAGCTGGATGTACCCGTTCCAGAGGGAGAGCACCTCCCGAGCCCTCAGGAGCTCCTGGTTCACCTCCTGCACCACGCTCCTCCACCTACGGCAGTGGTTCCCAAACTTGTTAGAGCTCATCATCACCCAAAAGAGAGATTAGACCTTTGCCCGGGACGCAAACGAGTGAAAACAGCAGATCTACAAGCTCACAACTCGTCGCTTCGCGCCGCGCTGTGAGCTTGTAGATCGGCTATTTGCACTACTTCTTAAACTTTTGTTGTTTTTCTTTGATTTCTTCATAAAGTTACTAACCAAAAAAACATTGAATTTTGTTTTTGAATTCATGAAAAAAAGGCTTATGAATAATTATTTTGAATGATAATTAAAAAAACTAAATGTAGGAAACAAAAAAACAAAGGGACCAATACAAATCTGTCTGCGACCCATAAAATGGGTCCCAACCCAGTGTTTGGGAAACACTGACCTAGGGAGTCGCAAACAGATTTGTGCCGAGTGTGGTTTATTTTTTGAACGCCAATTATGAATTTAGAGATGAGAATTCATGACATAAAAATACATGTAACAGATCACATTTAGATAAACAGACATGCATAGATTTATCCTACCCAAGTACTAGAAATCAAAATGTGTCATCTATATTGTGCTCTGACCGTGTTTTCTCCTCTTCCATTCTCTTATTCAACAGCTGGGCAGTGCCGGGATCGACTGTGTTCCGCAGATGCTGATATGATTGGTCCACAGCAGCACAGAGCTCCTCCCCTTCACTGGCCTTCTCCTGGACTTGCTGTGGACATAAAACACCTTTGAGTCTGTTTGGTTGTCAGCACCTAACTTTACAATACAGTTACTCACTGAGGATGGACTACATGCCGAACACAGAGTGGTCAGAGAACCCCCAGGGGTCTCCCCAGCAGAATTTGTCAATAACATGAACATCAAAAGTTGGAAAAGTACTATAGTCTTGTTGCAACCACAATACTTATCTTACTCACCTGAAGTTGGTCTACATATGCCTCTGCCTGCTTGTGTGAGTACAGACTATTGCACTGAAGCTGAAGAGTGCAGCGCACCCTGGTGGTGTGACGGAGGATCTCACTCAGCTCCTGGTCAAAACCTCTCCATGCCTCTAGGGTGCGTTGGAGGGCTGGTCTCAAAACCTCCACCTGTAAACCAGAGAACTTCACAATTAAAGTAGGTGACACTGTGATAACAGGAAAAAAACACATCTGCTACCTGGGTTGCATCCTGGAGGCTAACCTATCCAGTGAAAAAATGACTACCAAGGTAATCAATAAAGTCAACCAACAAATTTGTTTCTTGCATAGGGTTGCCTATATTAAAACTCGAAAGACCCTAGGAGGTGCTATTATTGGGCCCCTCATTGATTATGGAATCCTCGTTTGGTATCGCGATGCCCCAGTTGCCTTAAAGTTAAAGCTCCAAACAGCCCAGAACAAACTAACTAGGGTCGTGCTTGGTCTTCCTCCTCCGGCCCACCTTACCGATCATCACCACGAAATCGTGGGGTGGCTCAAAGTAGCTGACAGAGTACATCATCATCTTGCAATGGGCCTGGTGTACAAGATACATTATACGTCCAATGGTCGTCCATACTACCCATGTACCTGACAAACTACTTCCTAAAGGTAAAGGATGTCCACGATCATAACACCAGAGGCAGCTCCACTAATCATGTTCAACGTAGATTTAACACTAAACAAGGCTCTAATTCGTTCTCCTACTATACCACCAATACGTGGAACACCCTTTCGCAAGCTTTAACAGAGAGCAAATCCCTAGCCTCCGTCACATTCAGGCGGCTGCTACTCGAGACTTGTAAATAGACTAAGCCCCCCCCCCTTTTTTTTCTCCCCCTTTTCATGAATTGTCACAACACTTCAGCTAAGCACAAGTGATTGTGAATCAATTGCATCAGAACCAGAATTGGCAAGTCCATCTCTGGCAACCCGTTCTCATAACAAATATGAGATCACAATCCGCCGACTCATCAAGAGCATGCCCAGATGTTGTCTGGAGTGCATACAGACACGCGGGGACCACACATACTACTGGGTCATGGAAATTCACAAAAGTTCTCATCTAACTTTTTTACTTAGATATTCAGCGTGATTTTGAATACAGCCCAATGGGTTGAGTAGTTTGACACTTTGACATGACACTAATAACCGTCATTTTGTTATCAACAAATTATACAATGTACATCAGTAAACATTTTCAACGTGAATATTACATTCCTCAAAATAAGACATGTTACTGAAGTGTTCTTTTAACTAATTTGAGCAGTATATCATGTTTTTGTGAAGTAATCAACAGAGCTTGGGAGCACTTTTTAAAATGAGAACTGTTTAGCACAAGCATTATCACAGAGCTACAAGGCATTATGGTCGAGGTCGATGTAAAGGTGTGTTCTAGATTTTTTAGGATGGCATCTATAATTATTCCCTAACCTCCCTCACGCACGGCACAAGCACATGTGCTCGTATATACGCACACGCGCGTGCTCGCCGATGACCACGCGCAGTTTGAATACTAATGAAGTGTGGCAAAGCTATTGTTTAATGTGTGAATTATTTTTTGAGGGATAAAAAAATAAACACCTCAAGAAAAACAATAGCCACTTAAGATTTCCCTTCAGACTAGGCCAGTTGCTCCCAAAGTGGATTTCAGGGACTCTAGGTTCCTTTATGGGGGTCTAAATTGACCCTTACAAGTCTGTAACTTAGTTAAGGGGAGGCCTACAAAATCTCTAAGTTTGAGAACCACTGGACTAGGCTACCGAAGTCCACACCCTTGCTGCCCCAGCCGCTCCTGCTGCGTATCAGATACGTATATTGCGTACCACGGTAGAACGTACACCACTGATGTAAAGCCACCAAATAAACGTGTGATTCCAAAAAATACTGTATCTCTGTATTTGTATCTAGACCTAAAGAGTCAGTGACAGTGTTCTGTTACCTCCTGCTGAAGAGCCCTGCAGGCCTGACTGACACTCTCCACCTGCTTCATGAAGGCAGCGTCACTAGGGTGCTCCCCCTCCCCAGGCCCCTCCTCCTGGACGAACACACGAGTGGTGTGCAACTCCTGCAGTGCCAGGGCCACCTCCTTGGCTCTCTCCTCATTAGCCTGGGGGAAATCAGAAAACATTACAATTAGCACTGAGAACAGCACACGCGCACGCACACACACGCACGCACACCGCGTGCGCGCACACGCACACACACACACACAAAAGAACAATGCTGCACCTTCCACTCCAGCAGAGCCTTGTGAGCCAGAGTTTGACTGACAGGATGACGGCGTTTGCTCAGTCTTTCTGTCTCCCGTGTCACCCAGCCACGGAGACGGCCCAGCCTCCTCTCTCTGCCTGTGCACGTGCGGTGCATCTGTTCAACCTCGCGTATCTGAAGAAAAGCAGTTCACGGACATTAAAGTTTGGAACAGAATTACAACCACTCAGTAAACCCCCCTGTTTCAGAAATGTGCTGCATAATACAGTGTGCATTAGAATCAGAATCAATCACATTATGTAAGGTGGGTGAAATTGGTAATTGTGCAGGCTCATCAATGCAGTTAAAAGATACAGATAGATAATTAGATCATAAAAGAGAGGAGGGGGAGCAGACATGAAGTGCATAATGTATAACTAATCTGCATAATAATACATTATTGGAAGGCATCCTATATAACTAAAGTGTGTAATAAATAAGAGTCAAGAATCTATCGGCATTCATATTTGCTATTATTGAACTACCAGCGCTAAAATCTAAAAAGACACAGATGCTTTCCCGGTTTTAATGGGTTAAAGCAGTTGATTTCGGTCTGTGCAGTGGCAAAAGGCTTAGGCTTATTATTATCTAACTATTAATTTACTGAATGTCTGTCCGCCGTCTGACCATCTGTCTGCATGCTGACATCACTGATACTAAACAGTGTCTCCACCATGGTAACAATGCCCAACAGAACTGACATCGTCAAAGCCCAACTGACATCACTGACTGACATCACTACAGTGCCCAAATTTGGAGATGACATCACAGACTGGCCTGGAAACGGAACACCATATAATAATATAATATATTATTATAATAATATAATAATGAGCATAAAAGAGTGCCAGACAGACAGACGGATACAACGGGTATTGCACAACTGGACATCGATAGTGACTATTCTGCCCAACGGGCACCGGTCTGGGTTCTCCAACATTACGTCTGAGAAGATTGACATTCAATCCCTCATCGCACACCTCCGGACACAGGACTAGTTTAGTATTATTATGATGATGATTGATGTTGTTGATGATGACGATTATTATTTCAAGCAGCAAATGAAATGTTCCATAACTACTCCAAAAAACCACGATATAGTAGCATTTTCTTTAACTGAAAGGGTAGCAGTAGAGTAGTAACTAATTATGAGAGGCTGACGTCCCCACCTGGCAGTCGAGCTCTGCTTGTAGTTGCTGCCAGCACAAGTGGAGGTGGCCCAGTCGCTCTGCATAAAGTGTACGTTCAGAATGGATGTGCCCTACTGCCATCTGAGGTCCACACTGGCACAGGAAGTCCAGAACAAGTTGTCCGTTGACCATGCCTGCCTTCATCTCCTTTAGAAATAAAAGAAAATGTGCAGCTTAACAAATAGGAATAATAACAAAAACTAGCACAAAACACTTTATAGACTGCAGCATGGGTCAGCTCTGATATCACCTAATAGTATTTCTAACTGCTTACAATAATACTGAGTGCCCAATGTGAAGGAAATTCATATTGTAGATGCACTGCATGGACCCATGTTAAAACCAGAGACAAATATGGGGAATATTAGCCAACCATAAAATTGCTTAAAATTTGCTTAAACCTTATGGTCTCCTCTATGCACGTACACCAATCCACAATTATGCAGAGAATTTGGTCAGGTTTTCTTCTGACCCAAATCCGCCAAAATTGTGCATATAGCCATGGGATGCAAATCCGCCCTTGCAACGCTACTACGTTTCTTAATGTTAACTAACAAACCATGGGTTTATAGACACACATATACAGTACAGTGGTGTAGTTGGATACACTGCAAAATACGTAGTGTAAAAATAGACCAATTGGGTACAGTTTAATTATTCATCTTGCAGAGCCGAGGAGCAATGATTGAAACGAGACATGTAGGAATTTAGCCACACTGCTAAGAGGAGGTTTATGTTGTAACGTGATAACAATTAAAGATGCAATCATCCAACCATCATCTAAATTACTTTAAGGAGTTATGTGGCAATAAAAATGAAACTAGTCTGCAAGAAAAACATCTGAATGAAATGCATTATTGGATCGTAAAAGTAGAGTGATGGAGAAAACCAAACGACAGTGGCAGTGGAGACAGGATTACCTGGCAGTGCCGTAGTGTTTGGAACAACTGATCAGCATCTCTGGCTTGAAGGACGGCCTCTCTCTCCTGATTTAACATGGTGTTCAACTTGTTCAGCCAGGACTCAAGCTCAGACAACAGCCCCACCGGGGGCCATCTTGCCAGCAACAGCTGATGGACAGGTAGATATACATACATACATATATATTATGTTCTAAAATGTATACTTGAAAAGAAAAGATGCCATACATCCCATTTTGTATCTGTGCTGCAGGGACATACATACATTCCGGTCATTAATCATAATTTCCAAGCAGGTCACACTATTGTAGGTACTGTAATGCTGTTACGCAGACCATTTAATGTTGTGCCAGGTGACACGGCTAACTGTTTCTTCAGAGTATTACCTCCTTTAATACACCTCTTCAAAATCAGTCAGCTAAAAAGTCAGACATCAGAAAGAAACTCTTTCTAACATGGCAAATATGGATGCATATTTTCTACGCTCTAGATTATGTGCTTGGATCACTTGTGATGAATGGCAAACAATGTGAACAGGAGAAACGTTTGGTATGTTTCCTTCAACTTAAAACACCTGTCCATTTAGGGTTGAAAGTGCTCACATAACAATTTTCATTTTCAGAGCCAAAGAACTTGCAGCTCAATGCTATTGATCTGTAGCTATGGCACATCAACACATTACATCAAGTTCTGTTGTCCTAGAACATAGAGAATGCAGCTTGTTTCCATCAGGCTGCTCCACAGCTGAAGATATCACTTATACAAAGAAAGTATCATATCGCTCCAGTTCTTTCTAATAATTCTTTAATTTTACTCTCTTATTCTTCTGTTTTGTTCTTTTTATTTAATTGAATACATATATCGGTATCCTTTTATAATGTGTTTAATGCTCGTGTACAGTGCTTTGAATTGCCTTGTTTTCAACGCACTTGGCAAAATGTGCTACAAATTCGCTTGCCTTGTGTTGCCTTGCCTTCCTTTACAGTATACGGTTTGCAGGAAAGCCCTGTCTCACATTCACACATTCAAAAATATTCACACTGGGAGCTGTCCAGCACTGAGCAGCTACAGTGGAACAAGGGTTAAGTGCCTTGCTCAAAGGCCTAGAGAAAATGCGAACTTTGATTACGAGAAACATAGAAGTCTATAAATGTACTAAACAGTAAAGTGTACGGTGGAGGAGATTTAATCAATATATTTTTTGTTATCCTAAATAACAAAATATAAGGAAAAAGGAACTATGTCTTTTGTTGCTATGATTATTGTTACATACCTAATGTTAGCATTGCCATAGAAATATATAAAACAACCAAATATTGCTAATCATTGAAAGATGTCTATACGCTTATCCTTATAAAAAAAAGATCATATATTCTATTAAAGGGAAACAAGAGTCTTTAAAAAGCGGTTCAGTGGATTTATTTGGGCCTAACATGACGTGCATTATGATGACTGTATGGAATTGAACATTGTCATTTATAGCTAATACAAACATTTTTGTGTGCATTTAGTTTTTGTATTGTGGCCTGTGGCTTTGTCCCTTTTTGGTACGGGTATATAATGTGATTGTTTTTGTCTGCTAATTGAAAACAACAAAAGAAAATGTTTTATAAAAAAATAAGAAAGAGAACATTTCGTACATTCTGAGTTAAATTAACATAGTGTAAATGATGAGAAGGATTCTATGATTGCTGATGGTACCTGTTGCTGTTTGTCCAGGGCTTTGGACCGGCCAGATATGAGCTTGCTCCAGCTGAGCTCTATCAGGTCCAGTCGATTGCTCATCTCAGGACAGTTGGCTTTATTCAGATGAGTGCCTGCCCTGGCTACAGATGTCTTCTGGGCAGATCTGGCCTCCACCTCCATGGAGAGATCCTGCAGGAACATAGCACAGCACAGGTGTATTTAGATACTGTAGGTCGGGACCATCATGGGCAAGTCCCCCTCCTCCCATTCATTAACAGCTGAATTACACACCTCTTCCAGACTGCACCAACCGATAGTACTTGAACATTAACCACTTTCAACCTGACATTTTTCTAAAATTGTTGAACATTATTGAAAATCTTAAATGTGCCCAAAATAGGGATGCCAGGTCGGAAAGTGGGTAGTTCAGCTAAAGTTGACTGTTTTGGCCTGCAAGAGCCATGTATTATCATTCCAAACAACTTATCAGCAATTTTACTTTACAATAACTATTTTAGTACTGGGAATCAGGAGAGACCTCCTAATAACATATTATATGGCATTACCGGTACACTGAATGAATTCTGAAGCCCTTTACACACCAGGGCATGGTGGTAATGAGTAGGCTATGCGTTATTTGAGTTCTGGGCAAACCCCGCCCACGGAAGCTTTTGATTGGCTGAACCGGAGCTAGGGAGCACTCCTTTTTGTTCGCTTGGTCCGCGTGGAGGTGCCGAGTGGTGCGACCACCTAAACCTAACCTCAGTGAAACTAACGCTGGTGAGTAGCTAACCTGCCGACGCTGGTGAGTAGCTAACATACCGACGCTGGTGAATAGCTAACCTGTCGACGCTGGTGAGTAGCTAACCTGCCGACGGCGGTGAAAAGGATTGTCTCCGCCCATAACTCGTGTGCGATTCCAAATTGCGCGTAGGCTACATGCACACAGAACAAAATATTATGTGTCGATAAAAATAATCGAATCACGTGGATGTTGGGATCCACATGGAAACCAGTGTGGATTTCAGACAGGTCAGCCTGACTTCAGTCATCTACATGATCTACAGTATGATGTCAGTCGTCTATGACATAACTATGATGTATGACTCAAAATATGGGTCCTGATTAGAGCCCCATTGACTTTCCTGATCAAAAAGTATTTCAGAATGTATCAAATGCGCACGCACGCACGCACGCACGCACACACACACACACACACACACACACACACACACACACACACACACACACACACACACACACACACACACACACACACACACACACACACACACACACACACACACACACACACACACACACATTGTGAAACAAACAAAAATCCAAAGGGCATCATCTTGAAATGAGAAAACAGTCTGTAAAAATCCTTTTAAAATTTCTTCAGCCACAGAAATAGGCATTCATCTGTTGCATGGAGAGCATCAGTAATGAGTTTCACACAGCTCGCTCGAGTCCTCGCTGGTGTGTATCAAGTTAAAAGCAAGTGTTTTTAACCATGTTCCAGTATTGTGTCATTTCATATTACAGTATATTTATCTCTTACCGCCTTTACTTATCCAAGAAAGCACTTTAGTTTCAGCACCATCATTCATCACAGAGTCTCCCCGTACGACCAAAGTCATCAACTGCTCTGCTTCTTACCAAGAGTTGAATGACACAGCTGGGAATATGTTCCTGGTTCTGGGTAGTGCCGTCAACCACTCCCGACAAGGTCTGCAGCCGGGTGTGGGCCTCCAACAGCCATTTATCCAGGCTCTCCGAGTCCCCCTGGAATCTATGAGGTGGGGGAGAGAGATGGTGTGTCATATTGTATTCCCTATTCAGAGAATGAATTGGGACACAGAGAAACAGGTACTATACATTTTTACAAATCGTCGCCGTCGGGCGGACCTTATGTGTCCAAGGCTGTTACTTTTCAGGGAATGGGGTAAGGACTCTGGGTAGCTTTGTTAAGTCCGAAATCAGAAGCGACACAGACACAGTAAAAGAAAATAGGCAGCGGTGGAAGACGCATTCCGATATGCTTATGCTTTGACTTCAAATGGAAACACTCACCTAAAGTAAAAGTAACTCAAGCTGTACTACTTAGTTACTTTCCACCAGTGAAAATAGGGCATTCATTCATGGAAAACAAGGTTTCTGCCAAACAGCACTGAAATGATGATGTTGTGCGATGCTGATGTGTTACTAACATTTGCAGAAGTCTTTAGTCTAAAATTAATAATGATGGGGGTCTGCGGAACTGACTCCCACTGGCATAACTCCTTACATTCCCGTCCTCTTTCAATTACTTCTGCAGAGCTCAGTGGCCTGAACTGGAATATTATCTATTTTCACAGATCATTAAAACAAAGATTTTGGCAGAGATTCTTTACTCACTGGCATATTGCTACAGATGTGATACAACTTAATAAACTGCTGATGCATCATTTACACCTGTGAATAAGTAATACAAACTAATTTCTCTCTAAATATCAAAGCAACTTGTTTTCTCAGTAAAATGCCTTAACATTATCTCAGTGTTATCTTAATATTGCTGTGCACTTGATATAGTACAGTAACTGTCTATTATTGAAGGCATCATTTTCAGCCTGTGATGAACTGAGGTCAAAATAACACAGGAACCACTGACTTCTTATAACAGCCACACATAATCATAGCTATATCGTATATGATCTCATTATCAAGAGAAAACAGCTTCTTTTTGGTTGCTTGTGTGATTATTTACTGAGAAGATTGCATCCGGTGCTTATTGCCTGCTGCGGTTGCAAATGTGAAGGCGTTCTAATGTCCTGTCTCAATTGTTGTCGAAGTGGGGTCCAGGGGACCTCTGGTTTCGTTGACGGGGCTCTACATGGTGGAACACACATGTCTGTCCTACCTGGACCAGCTGTCCCGGAGGTCTTGGCAGCGCCTGATCTTGTGCTCTGTCCGCCTGTGGATGCTGCGCCACCGTAGCTCCAGAGCTCCTCCTGCCTGGCTGGCTGAGGTACTGCATCCTGCATCACGCTGCAGCTTGTTGCCCAGATCCAGGAGCGAGCCCAACACGTGCCTGCTCTGCTCCAACTGGTCCAGCACTCGCTGAAGACACACAAAATATAGATTATATTTTTGACACCTTTTTTTTTTATTCTTGAGTTCTTTGTGTTAACAACCAAAAGATTAATAACGGACTGAACATAGTAAACGGTGTGTCAATGAGCGTTTTAGAAATTTGAGATTCAGATTGGGTCAGATCCAACAGTTCTGTAACTACAGCTTGTAGAAGTAGGCTTTCCGGAAAATGTAAGGTCTTAAAACAAAGATATAAATCTGATATAACAAATAAAAAGTATAGGGAAGAGGGAAGGAACTTCAATCAACTTGCTCTAATAGAGTCAGTCCTGTAACCTGAAGCTCATTCAGTGCTGTGAGTAGGGTAAGATTGTAATAATAAAAACTACTTAAGTGATCACGCCTTCTGTAGCATGTCAAACACAAAAACACAATAATGTCACATGCGACACTTATTGATGGAAGAATAATAGGGACAGAAAATACAGAGAGAAGCAAGTGTGTGACGGCCTGGTGGGAAAGAGGAAAGAAAGACCATAAACCCCTCCCCTAAAAACAACAACAACAACCAGTCTAACCTGGCAGGTATCCTGTCTCTCCTGTATTTGTTCTTGGGGACAGACGTCGTCATGGTCGTCTCCTTCAGGCTCTCTGCCACTGATTAGGGTCTCCAGCTGATCCAGCAGTTGGCCAAGTTGGCCACGATCCCTCTCCCACTGGCTCCACTCCTAGACACCAGCCACCCAAAAACATGCTCATGTCAGCCCATGAGGAAACGTTTGCTCTGTGCCAGTGTGGTGGAAAGTTTGAAAGAATTTGACATTTTGAAAAAATGTAAGTACTTCTACTTCGGTACTAGATTATTTTGATGACTATAGAGGGTTGTGCGTGACATCATCATCTTACCCGAAGTTATGCGTGAACGCCTAACCCAAAAACTACTTTCTGGCTTTGGCATCCAAACAGAAATCTGATTGCATTAAACAACGTTAAACGTACTTTGCCACTCGATTTGCCACTCATTTATGCATGCGCATACCCTCTATACTTTTGTACTTTTACTAAATGACATTTTTGAATACAAGAGTTTTACTTGTATTGTTATACTTTATGTGTCTATTTTTACTTAAATAAAAATAAATCTCAGTATAGTTATATCACCACTGGGTGATGCACAGTTGACATGGCCCACCTGAAGCCTGGTCTGAGAGGACACTTCACGTTGCAGAACCTCTTGGTGCAGAGCGTTGGTCCTGTGCTCTAGCTGGATGCGGTCGGCCTCCAGACTCTCTAGCGCCCCCGGCTGGTGCTGGAACAGATGGCGGAGGAACGCCGCTTGGGATCCAAGGACCTGGAACAACTTCTGGGTCATCAGAAGGAGTAGGACAGATGTTGGAAAGAAGGGCCAAAATGGTTTCTTACGTGCATTTCTTAACCATGAAAAATCAATATCAACTTCGTTGTATGACAAATAGCAAAAATAGCTGATCTACAACAGTGGTTCTCAAGTGGGGTACCCAAATGATTTTGTGGGGTCTGGTCCACAGATGATTAGCTTAATAGTCCTTTTTTTTCTCACTCAATGGTAAGCAAACCAACACACAGTATAAGTGTATACGTAAGCCATTTACCATGAGAGGGAGTGGGTTGTTGGCTGATTTACCACTGTTTCAGGGCACTCGGCAAAGCCGAGTGCCAAACAACCCTCGAATGGTAAATTGCTTTTGACAATTTAAGGACTTCCTAGACCGTTTTAATACCAAACTGGCCAAACTGTCAAATAAGCAGGCAAACATTGTGAAAATAGCCGATCTACATGCTCACTATCTGTGGAACCGAGTCACATTAAATGTAATACCTACAATTCCAAGTGCTTGTCAGGGTGGGGGTCCCCAGTTCAAATATGTTTATTTTGGGGGTCACGGTCTAAAAAGGTTTGAGAACCCCTGATCTACAAGCTTGCAATGCAATGCTCTTTTTTCTTTCTTTTTGTCCCCACAAATTGGGACACCAGGGTTAATGTGGTTAATACAATCCAGTTACAAAAATAAAAGGTCTCCAGACCCGTGGTTCAGAAGAACATTTCTAATTTATTCCACGGATTTAGCACAAGGAGACAAGTTGCATACCTTGCGTCTGCAGAGGAAGGGTTGTACTTGGCCGGGGCTGGGAAGCACTCTGGCCTGCTCCGTCGTGTACGTGCCTAAGCTCTCTTCACCCAGATCCAGAAGGCTAGCTAGGCCTTGGAGCAAGGCCCTGGAACTCTGCTGCAGCTGGGCTTTCTCCTGGGAAGACTCTCTCACGCCGCCACTTAACACATGCTGTCAGGAGTTGAACACAAAATACTTAATGGGTATAATGGGATAATGGGTGGTTTTCGACTGTTTAAGTCATTCTGGTGGTGCTACAGTAGCTTACCGTGCAAAATGAATGCCAGAGATTCTATTATTCGCATAACCTGGGTTAAATTAACGTCAGCTCCTATCAAGGCAAAACATTTCTTTTAAATGCACGCACACACGCTCCCCACATGATGGTTGCTTTGCTTACCTCCACATTAGGGCTTTCCTTTATGTCTTTCATTAAATCTGTCTGCCCGAGGTCCATGTGTTCAAAAACACACACCTGGTTCTTTACTTGCTCCATTCCAGCCTGCATGAAGTAAGTAAGTAAGTAAATGTTATTTGTATAGCACTTTTCACAAAGAGAATTCACAAAGTCAAATGATAAGAAACAAATAAGAAACACAAAACTGTACAATGCATCTCAGAAAGAACAAAACAGCAGACGCATTTCACACCTGGAGGAGAAGCTCAATGACATTCCCCAAATGCATATTGAAACAGTAGTGTTTTTAGCTGGTTCTTAAAAAAATATTCACTTGCTGTATACTGTGTAGGTTATGTATTGTACTGTAAGGTGCACTGGATTGTGTAAATATGTTTTCTTTACAAAATGTTGGGGGGAATGAAAATGGAATTACAACAATCACACATGTCTTTCAGTCATCCAATTATTATTTACTGAAATTGAACACAATAAATGGACCTGCAACAGAGATATTTGGGATTTAAACACAATTGAGGCATACTGTACAATGAGCATAAAAAACTGTTTTCTAATATCCAACATCGTCTGTTATTGAATGAATATGAATCTTACAGCTCTACCGAAGTTGCTGGAAGTGGAAACAGTTACTCAAGTTACTTTGTTCATAAACACTGGCCTAATAAAGTCATACTTTTGTTAGCCAAACAAGGAATTCTGGGTCAATCCTGTTTCAGTCCAATAGGGAAAAACAACATTACTAACACAATATTTACACCAGAGACTGACAAAACACATCCAGTAGATTAGAACAACACTAGAGGTCTAATTGATGAGCACTGAAAAACGCTGATCTACAAGCTGACAACGCAGCACAGGGTGACGTGTTGTGAGCTTGTAGGCCGGCTATTACTGTACATTCCTGGACCACCTGTAATTACAGGTTGAGAATCAGTGTTCCTACCTGGTGTTGGTGTGCGAGGCCCAGGTGTGTGTGCAGGTGTTTCTGGGATGAGTTGAGGACCGACTGGGCTGTCTGGAGACATTGTTGAAGGGAGGTCACACAGCGCAGGCTGTCCGGCTCCTCTGCCAACAAGCTAGGTCTGATCTCCGACTCCACTCTGCCCAGGGTTTCACCCAGGGTTTCAAGCTCCGTCCATAAACACTTAGGGGACAAGGTAGGAAAAGAGGGGAAAGAAGAAGAAACGTCAACTCCCTCAAGACGCACAACGTCCTTAATTTCTGAAATGTATATTGTATATTTCTGTTGTATATTTGTCTGTCATTTAAGTCTCAACAGAATTCAATCAATCAATCAATCAAGTCCCTCACACGAGAACCTCCTCCATGTCCCTGCCGACTACGCCAGATGTAGTGAATTGCACTGAGCTGTGCCAATAGAGCAGAGCTGTTGTAGCCGGGTCTTGTCTGGGGTACTACAATATCTTGCATAAAAACAAATCACTAATAGTTGACTTTATCATCAACTTTGAGATTCATAGGTAATATTCTGCTGTTGTGGCGACCCAACAAATAAACGCGCAACAATATTGCCACTGGAATACTGGCGAGGCACACGGACACATGTGGGATGTACTTAGAGCTTCATGTACCTGCTGCTGCAGTGATCTCAGCTGGTAGTCATCAGGAGCAGTGCCCACAGGAGTCAGCAGGAAGTCTGTGGTCCTGTCCAGACAGAGCAGCACCCTGCGCAGAGCCTGGTACACCTCCTTCTCCACAGGAGCATAGCTGACCTGGGATGGATATATGGAAATATCGTCGTTGTCGGGTGGAAACCTTGTATGTCCAAAAGCGTAATACTAGCAAACAACGTTGTGTGCTTGTAGATCGTCTGTTTTCACTACTTTTGTGCGGCCTTATATGATGAAGCAGTGCTTTACTTTGCGAAAAAGATTACAAATTTGAAACTTGGATATACGATGTTTCTGCCCGACAGTGACGATATGAAGATCATCAGGAGAGGAGAGGAGAGGAGAGGAGAGGAGAGGAGAGGAGAGGAGAGGAGAGGAGTGGAGTGGTGAACTGACACACCCACAAATTTCAAATATGCTACTGTGTAAACAACTTCACTTGTGTTTTTAACTGCTGGATAAACATGCAGCATTAAGCAATTTAATCATGTCTGTTTGGATTCAAAGTAGCAGGGTACTTGACTCAGATCCTTTACAAGCAGAGTGTGTTTATACAAGGGCCTTGGAAGTTCATCAAAAATTAACCATGGTATGGCCTTTGCAGTAAATAGCTTTTGAATAGGACAGTTATGCAAGAATGCAGTCACAGCACAAGCAGAGCCATTAAAAAAACTAGCCATTGTTCAGGTATAATACACATTTGGAAAGTGGCTCCTAAGTGAATGGAGATTCACTTACATTGATGTAATATGGCTTTAAAGTAGAACTTAATTAGCTGTTTAGAAACAAACCTTGAGCACCCTTTGGATACATCTGCACATACATTCTTATATTTGCTCAGAGTTTCATGCACACACACACACACACACACACACACACACACACACACACACACACACACACACACACAGACACAGACACAGACACAGACACACACACACACACACACACACACACACACACACACACACACACACACACACACACACACACACACACACACACACACACACACACACACACACACACACACACACAATACCTCCGTTGCCATGCTGTGTATTAGTTGCTGTAAGGAGGCTGTGGAGTCCAGCGCCTCATGGAGAACAGCAGCACCAGAACCAATCATCTCCAGCTCCTTTTCTGACACCTAAAATAAAGGAGGAAATATAGGCACACATTCACACACCGACAAAGGCTATCTACAAACTCACAAAGCGAGTTGTGAGCTCACAGATCTACTATTTTCAGTGTGAGACGTTTCAGTGTTTCATAATTTTTTTGCACAATGTGTAACAAGTATAACTCAGGCTTAAAGAAAAGAAGCAGCTATGGAAAGAAACAACAGAAGATAGAAGGAACCGAGATGGAAGAAGGGCAGAAGAAAGGAAGGGAAAAAAGGAAAGGAAGGACAAAAGGAAAGGATGCAAGTAAAGGAAGCAAAAAAGAAAGCACATTTTGACCAAAGATGTGACTAAATCATGCCTCAGTCCTTTGCTTGTTTAGATTACCAGCTCACATTTGACTTTGAAGCATCATTTCACACTTGTGTCTGACCCATCATCATTTTGTGTAAGAGTTCAAACCATAATTTCATGTTAATTAGAGATTAATTGAGGCATCATTTCACGCTTGAGTTCAAAGCATCATTTCGCGCTATAGTTAAAGCATGCCTCCAGGTTAGAGTTTGGAGCATCATTTCCCTACCTCTCCCGTGGAGATGAACATGGCTTCATGCTCCTCCTGAACCTTCCTCAGAGTTGCCAGTTTCTGAGAGACGTGGCCATAGAGTTGACTCCATCTAGGGACAAAGATGTATGGACATGGATGTGTGCTGTGCAGCTATACTGTATGTTGTATGCTTGAGACTTACGGAAACACTCGCTTTGTGGTACTAAAGCTGGCCTTTTACCTGATGTGTGTGTCTGTGTTGTCCTGGGCCTGCTGTTCCTCCCCTGAGCCACCATGTCTGGCAGTGAGGTCCTTATGTTCACTCTGGGCCTCCTGGGTGGCGGGAGGGATTAACAGTGTCCAAATAAAATAAAAGCATGATCGGAAATGTGCTTAGACTGCTGGTAATTGCATCTATGTTTTGTCCCAATGGTAATCAGGGCTAATCATGGTACGTTATTTAAGCGGTGCTCAGTAGGTCCTTTTTGTTTATACTGTAACAACACTAACAATAATAATAATTTGTGTTTCGACGACATTTCAATGCTCAATGCTGCACTCTTATTTTGAAAGACATCTATCCACTTATGCATCATGTAGCAGCTTTCAATTTTGTCATGATAGTAACATCAGAGACTGGGGTTAGGGTTTTAAAGCATATTAGAGCATATTGCCCTAAAATGTAGTACAAATAATTCAAGAGTACTGTATATACAACCAGTCCAATCTACAGTACATAATACCTTGGCTTCTGAGAGTGGTTGTAGTTCAGATTCAGACATGCTCTCACTCTCCCCATGGCACTGGGCATCTGAAACACGCGTCTCCATGGACTCATGTTGGTCTCTCAGCGTGTCCTCTGGGTCCTAAAATACACATGAGGTACAGAAATGAAAAAGCTCTCACACACACAAAACCCATCAGCACGATAGCACAGTATGCAGGGAGACATACTGTACAACGGAAGAGAGAAAGAGCGAGACAGCGACAGAGGATGCGTGTGTGTGTGTGTGTGTGCGTGTGCGTGTGCGTGTGTGTGTGCGTGCGTGCGTGCGTGTGCATGTGCGCGTGTGTGTGTGTGTGTGTGTGTGTGTGTGTGTGTGCCTGTGCCCACGAGGACGGAGATGTACCAAAGGAGAAACATTTTTAAGGCAGCTGTTTCTGACAGGCTGATTTCAGGTGTGCCGTAACCTCCCATTCTGACACAACCTAATCACCAGTTCTGAGCATGAAATCGGACAGTTTCATTCCAAAACACTGAGAGGAAACATTATCCGCAGCCCAGTTGCTCAACGTTTTCAAAACATGCAATAAAAGTGCTGTTTCGGCATGCCGGGTTCTGTCCTGTGTTTTAGCGTTTTGTTCTCTTTACCTCTGGGATACTGCATGTTAGTGTGTCATCAGAGGACACTGAGTGAGGACTGTCTTCATCCTTCTGTTCGTCCTCTTCCTCAGAATCACACACCTCAAAAGCACCCTGCATTAGTGATAGCTGTTGGCAATGATTTCACTCTGGTTTAGTCAAAGTGGTGCACAGTAAAATCCTCAGTGTTCATTCATCCATTTGTAACTGAATGGACCCTTTATGGGTCCAGGATTTTACAGTGTAGCAGAAAGCAACAATAAAAAAGGGCCACGAAAGAGAACAAACAAGCCATTACGGTAAGCATTGATGTAAAGGACAATTATCTCCATTAAAACTGGTTTGTTTACTCTTTGATACAATGTTTTTATAGAATCTATAAAAGATATAGTATCTGTGTGTTTTGGAAAAATTGTTCCTTTAATCAACACTTACAAAATACAAATAAAAACTATATATAAAATTGTTATAGAAAGTGTACTTCAGCATGAGTTCATGGGCAGTCAGTTACTGATATACCGTATGTGGTACAGTATAGAGTCAATTGAAAATGTCAACAACTTTGAATGAAAAAAGATAACAAGACTGTTCATGAATGAAGGAGGATCTTGGGTTTGCCTGGTACTGTAGGTGCCATAATTGGGCAACGTTTGGATTATCGATTTTGTATTTGGGTCTCACTGACTACTACTGTGCCAGGCAGGCTCAATCAATAAGAGCTGGAATGGAGACATGAGCTAGATACCACACCACTCACAAACATGGCTCAGTACATTGTCCTCTGATAGGCGGAAAAAAGATCTCCATGTGCGTCTTGGAGTAATCAAATAGAAGAATTATAGATGTCACAGTCACAGCATTCATTTAAAGTACTTTTACGCTATTTGAGTCGCATCGTTCAGTCAAAACACACTTTATGTATATGGCATGATTCAAACAGAAACATAACAATTTAAGTTGTTGATTGTTGCTGAAATGATGAACTACTGTATATAACAATCTTACCTGGGAATTGCTGCCATGTGGTGATCTCTGTAGCTCCTCTGTGTCTCTAGACATGTTGAACATCACATCCTCACTACACAACATCTCCTCGGTCTCATTCTCTTGCCTAACGTCCACCTGTCACAGACAGAACAGACACACCAACAGAAAGACATATCACGTGGAGTGGAAAATTCTTTATAGGTTGTCAGAAAACCATCCACTCGAATGATCTAGTGCAGTGTTTCCTAATCTGCGGGCTGGGCCCACTGGTGGCCCGGGAGGGTATTTCAAGTAGGTCCCCTTACATAGTAGGTCGATTACATATTTATTATTAATTAATCGTGGAAAGATACAGGCTTTATGAATGACATTCAGAGAGCCTATCACTGATCTGCAGCTACTCTAGGAGTATAACAACAGCAGGGGGAAGGCTGTTCCATTCTGTTAATTCAGAGTAAAAGGTTGGGAACCGCTCAGCTAGTATCAGTTCTATACCTCCAGCAGTGCTGCGTGTTGCTGGGCGAGTTGCTCCAGCTCCTGGAGGGGCTGGAGCAGCAGCTTGGCCCTGGGGAAGACAGCCAGGCTGGTCTCTGCTCCTTGGGGGAGTCCCAGTTCTCTCCGGCACCTCTCCATCTCTTCCAAGGTCCTGTGCATGGACTGTAGATTGGCCAGGATCACCTTTGGGTGAAAAGTGTAGAAGGAGTTTATGTTTCCTTCCACATCTCTTTGGGAGTTAGTGATTAATTCAATCACTTGTTGCGCTATCCCCTTTTTAGGTATAGTAAACAGTATACCTTACTGTTATTTTCTTTATTGAGACTGTTGGGATGCTGAGACAGTTTAGGGGAGACAGACAGTAGGAAAGCTGAGAGTGAAACAGTATAGGAGAGACAGACAATAGGTAAGTTGAGAGGGAGACAGGGTAGTAGAGACAAACAGAAGGAAAGCTGAGAGGGGAAACAGTATAGGACAGAGAGACAGTAGATAAGATGAGAGAGAAATAGTGTAGGAGAGAAAGTTGAGAGGGAGGCAGTGTAGGAGAGTTTAAAATGGCCTTAGTCGAAATAAACATTTCAAGTCAAATCAGAATGGGAGACAGTGCAGGAGAGACAGACAGTAGTGAAGTCTTCGGGTGGCATTCAAACAGGACAGCAAGGGAGTGTTTCTGGAGGCGAGAGTCTTAATAAATTACCCAACTTCGCCACAAAGTTATGATGTTCCTCTTTATTTGGATCATTATGATCAAACAGTGCAAAACCACTTTAAAAAAGCTGTGTTCAAACACGAATCATACTGTCAACTCTCACCTGCAGATTACGAAGGTGCTCCTCCGGTGGCAAGTTAGAGCTGTCCATCGACGTAAAAATGGTTTGGATCTTTGAGACGTTCTTCTCCATGGCCTTGAGCTCGGTCTCCATGGCATTCACCTCCTGAAAGAAGAAAGAGAAAGTTTAGAGAGAATTGCTAAACCCCTTTTCATTGCTGAGGAGCTTTATCAGAGAGGACAGAGAAACATAAAGTACAAATGTCTTACAGCAGCGGTGTGCAGAAGCTGCTCCAGAGGTTCTGTGATGTTGTATTGCATGGTGTCCACTTGCTGGTCGGCCTTAGCCAGCCTCTCCTCCTGATTACTGATGTCACACACTGCAGAGATCTCCCTCAGCAGAGGCCTGAAGTCCTCTAGGGCTGCTCTGATCCTCTCAGCGTCCTCCAGGACCATCTGAGGGCAGAGAACTTTGAGTTAAGGCAAATCGTGGGCACTCATAAGGGTGATTTATTTTATACTTAGTGGCGCTAAAGTTTCATGATGAAAGATAGCCGATCTACAAGCCCAAAAGGTGTTGCAGCACAACGTGTTGTGTTCTTGTAGACCTGCTATTTTTTTTGTCTTGACACAGCGTGCAACCAAGTATAATAATTCAAGGAATAGCAAACATACTGAAATGCTTGCAGGGGTTTCTGTATATTTGCATTGCTTGTCTGTATCACTGACCTGCAGGGATTGTGCATGCCTCTGCAGGCTCTTGGCTGATGAATAAGTACAGGGAGAGCTGACCCAGGACTGGGCTTCTTCTATCCAGCAGATGGCGCTATGGAGCATGTCCTCAAACCCCTGAAGATAGGCAGGGATCTGAAAAGCAGTAAAAATAAACACTTTAGAATACCATCGCACAATGCACATACATTTCAATTGTAGAATGGAGAGTCACAGAACCAGGTATTAAAAAAAAATACATTATTATAACCTAGTTCTTATAACAGTTTAAGCCTTCCTGTTACAATATAATGAGTTAAAGACTACACTGGATCCATTTAGAAAATAATATTTTCCTGATTTCGTTAAATGTAAGAGTTTTGGACATTTCTGTCTGACAGCTACGATTTGGTCGATTGTAGTTATTATAGTGCAGTGTGCCTAACCTTGCTGAGGAAGGCAGTGCGCTGCTCCACCATATTAGCAGTGTCTTGGTACAGCTGCAGCGGCTGGGTGAGCCGGTCCATGAGGAGGTGGGCCTGCTCCGGCTCATCCTCCGCAAGATCCTGAGCCTCGCTCTCCAGGACGCTGAGACGACTGTGCCATGTGTCCAACTCGTCCCACACACGCTGGAATGGAAGGTGTACAGGGACAAATGACAATATTCTACCGTCGGTATACTGTATGTTGCTTACATTTGACTTTAATTCACTCTAAAATACGGTGTGCGCATCTTTAGCTTGGAAACAGCGTTGTTCTAAGGATATTTGTCTCTATGAATTCTAACAACCGGTGAGTGTGTTGGCCGTGCAAACTAGGGTGCTTCTTTGGTGGATTTGGCTCAGTTTTGTGGCTCAGGAGCTTGAAAAACTTAATTTTCAATAACATGGTGGTTGATGCAAGTCCATACACAACAGTACTTAACATAATTAAGCACCATAATTACTTACCACTAACCATAATTTTCACTAGAACACACACATATCACTGTATATTATCTGTCTAAAAAACTCAGTACACACATCTCTCTCAAAGAATACTTTGTGATTTTGAGCTTGTAGATTATCTTTGCAATATGAACATTTAAAAAAAGTAAAACAAATAGGCACACCAGGGTTAATGTGGTTAAGAAGTTAGCATTAATGTTATTATAAGTGCATGCGGAACCTAAGGCACAAGTTGACTAATTTCACTAGACATGTGCATGTGCATCAATTACTGTACATGATTTGATTCTGGTGGGAGATCAGTGATGCGTGTCTTACCCAGTGATGTAGTCTAATATAAAGCAATGGGCATACTGTCAAAACTACCAACAGCCCCTCCCCCCATGCTCCAACCACCACGCCCCCTCCCTCCCATGCACTTGCATAATGTGCATGTCCAAACATGACACAGGCATAACGTGCAACATTTGTTTTAATTTTTATAATTGAGTATAGTATACAGGGTTTATTAGAAGAAAACAGAAAATGGCCGCGCACACACATTGGTATAGGAGTGTACAACATTTTGCCATTGAAGAGGTCACTGTTCTGCATGTTGCTTCTGAGAGACTAAAGGTAACCAGAATATTAATAACAAATTATATTGTTATATTGTTATGCCAAACCTTTACTTAATTCCTCGTGTCATCTACACTGTATTGTGAAGTGTCATCATGTTTGACATTTAGAAGGAGTACCACCAACACCAAGAAAAGCCCTTCAGGCAACATTATTTACTGGCTCAGGCAGCACAAAGAACAACTAACGTTATAATACCCTGTATTAAAAAACATGCAGACACACACAGATACAAACCTTAATTGTGTGTTGAGCCTCAGCCAAGGTTGGATTCCTCTGCTCTAGTAAGGCCTTTACTCCCTCCAGCCCAGAGTGAACTTCCACCACTCTGTTAGCTAGTTTACATAGCGGGCCGCTACCTTCCAGGAACTGTATGTGAGCGCACGTGCGTGAACACGCACACACGCACACGCACACGCACACGCACACGCACACACACACACACACACACACACACACACACACACACACACACACACACACACACACACTTGTAAATTATAAATGTGGACAGTCAAATCAAACAATTTTACTTGAAAAACCTGAAAATGCCTATTAGCTATTGCATATTCACTGCAAACACAGAAGAAATTAGGTTCACTTTATACTGTAAGTGGCAGGCAATGTGATATGTCTGCATCACGAATATTGTACGTCTGACCAGCATCTATAGGAAAGATAATGTCCGTTTCTGTGTTACCTTCTCCTCTGCTCTCTGAAGGGACAGCTGGACCTCTTGTATTCGACAGCTGATATCAGCGGGAACCTCAGCAAACCTGCTCTGTACGCTGTCCATGATACGCTGTAACTCGGCCTTGTTTGAGGACAAACCCTTCCTGACCTCCTGTCAACGAACAAATGAGAGAGGGACGAGTGGGAGGCATAAGAGTGGAAATAAATAAAGTGACGGAGAGAGGCAGGGCTATGAGGGTCAAACGTTTACCCTCTGAAAGACCCTTTCTAATCTAATTCTCCAATTAGAGAGGCTCCCTTAAAAGTAAATATTTGAGAAAAAAGGAATGACTGATTCCCACTGAACTTTTAATGGCCGACTTTGCTGAAAGTAGGCTAAATGCCAAAAATAGAAATATAAGAAACCAGAAATATTTTCTCGAATAGTGCAGTGGTCCAAGAAAAAAGCCTAAAATAAATCAAACTCTCACATTTGCTGTGTGTGAGAATATTCAGCAACAAGTCCGTTCAGACTGTTGGAGGACATTCAAGACCAATTATGACCAACAATGACATAATGTAATTAGAGGAGCACTGCAGGTCAAGCAGCTTCAACGGACAAACGCTGACCTACAAACTGCCTGCATGAAGATGAACAATACCAGATAAAGTAGTAATAAATAATCAGTCTGGAAACTTTACTCAACATTTCAGCGATGATAGATCATCAAGACTGTTGACTGTTAGAAGAAATTGCTGATTTGCTCACAATTTTCCAACATCATGTGGGTTAAAATGGACACGCATGAACATTCATGTATTTGAATCATTCTGGCTGATGACTGTGTCATTTCTTTATGAGACCCATACTGGCATCAATACATGCCTATTCACAGCTTTAGGCATATATCATACTGTACATAAACAGACCATTTTCAGGTTAAAGAACCCCCATTTGATAAAATGTTTTATCTCTAGGAGCCCAATCTAAGAACATTCATAATGTTAGACATGATTTAGTCCGATATGGTCTGTCACACGTCCAAAATTACTTTACTGTCTATATAGAGTGGTCTGGTCAAAATAGCCATCTAACTATTAATTTACCAAATGTCTGTCCGCCATCTGCCTATGAAACTATGAATCATTTATCCATGGGGAGCCGAGCCCCTAGATCCCCCTCAAAGGCCCCTGAGTGTCCCTGGACCCGATGTTACATAATAGAACATAATAGAACAGGGGTCTTCAATGTTTTCAGGTCGAGGACCCCTTAGTTGGGAGAGAGATGAAGCAGTGACCTCCAAAACCTGTTCATAGATTCCATATACAGTTTCATTGTTTGACAGCACAATCGTCAGTTTATTTTGGATTCATGTCAATTTGTGTTTTCAGATATTTAACCACTTGAACCATCAACAGGCCTAATAAACTTGACCTTTCACTATGTAATTAGTGTGCTTTTTCCCCCCTATAAACCAAACCTCTTTACCTCTTTGAAAATAGCCGAGCTCACAACAAAGCTCACAATGCCTCGTGCTGCCCTTGTAGATCTTCTATTTGTGGCTAAAGTTCTCAGAATATGGACACTAGAGTTCAAGTGGTTAATATGAAAAAGGAGGGAAAAAAAAGGTTTCTATCACACAAGGATTTGGTGGACCCCCTGTAGTAACTCTGAGGACCCCCTAGGGGTCCCGGACCCCCTGCTGAAGACCCCTGTAATAGAACATAACATCATACCTGTTGTTGACGCGGACTCAAACGCGGCTGCTCCACAGAGGTCAGCATGTCAGCCACACATTTCTCCACCTCTCCAATCTCCTCCTGCACTCTCTGTCTCTCCGTCTCGGCCGTGTGCGCTGCCATCATCACCTGCACATTCCTCTCTTTCAAGCTGTGGAGGACATTGTTTTGTTTTGGTCAGTGTTCGCTCAAAAGGCATTTTCAGACGGTACTGCGTGACTGACGTCATCGTCTATACACTACAGCAGGGGTTCCCAAACTTTTTAGCCGAAGACCCAAAAGAGAAATTAGACGTTTGCCCCGGGACCCAAACTAGTGAAAATAGCAGATCTACAAGCTCACAACGTTTCGCTTCACTTGTAGATCGGCTATTTTCAATACTTCTGAAACATTAGTTTTCTTAGATTCTTCTTTTATTTATTATATTTATTAATGAAATTACTTATTTACATATCTTAGCTTTTTGGGGAATGCTTTTTGGAAATGTTTTGAAACAATAATAATTGTGGGCTCTATGTTATCTTCATTATTTATTTACCAAGTTCCGCCACGACAGTACAAAGGCAGGGCCCTTAGCCAATGAGGTGCAATAGAGGTGTGGAAAATCTGGGAGTGGTGTTAGCTGGAGTATTGGTTGAGCTTCACATGACAGTTAACACGCTGCAGAATATAGTCACGAGCGAGCCCAGACTTTTTCGTAGGAACAGTATTTCTAGTTCTTAACGAAATGTCGGAAACAAAGAATAAAGGCACGCATAAAAATGTGTCCGCGACCCAGTGTTTGGTAACCAGCGGTCCGTACCTCCTGAAGTTCTCTTGGATCTCCTCCAGTTTCTCTGCGACAGGGCCCAGGCTGGCTACGTCCGGAGGACTGGACTGGCTCAGGACGTGCTCCAGGCGGTGCTCCAGGGAGGCCAGGGCTTGCTGCTCCTGCTCCAGCATCTGGGCGTGGGCCAGCAGCTCGTGGGGCTCCCCCTGCGCGGCAGAGGAGGAGGTCGCGGCGCAGGAGTCGGGCAGCTCGGCCCGGAGACTGGCTAGAGAACTGGAGCATTGCTCCATCTAGGAGAAAAACAAGGAACAAAAAAAGGTTCATCTGTGAAAGGGCCTCTCTCGACAACGAGGGCGGGTGGGCCCGTTGGGCCGGGGGTCATCCGATACCACTGTTCAAGCTACAAGCTAAAGATGGTTTCAGATGACAATGCTGTCACTCTACAGTTGCCAAGGACAGTTGCCATGCCCTTTCTTTTTGTATAAATACGAGCAGCGCTAATAATGTAATTGAAAGAGTTGAGTGTGTGTGTGGTTAGGGTCAGGGGCTCAGGTTTAGGGTTAGGGGCAGAGAGAGGAGGTTGGATAAGCTTGCAAAGAAGAAATACAGTAGACGTTACACAATGTGTATTCATTCAACCATCCATTCATCTAACCACATGAATCCTAGTATCCCTAGGGGTATTCCTTTCTGGGCAAGTCATAGTAGGTGAACATTTAACACTGCAACACATTGTGAGCTGGTAGATTTGCTATTTTCGATGAAGAAATTCGCAATTTGGAGCATAAATGGGTAACTGGCCACCTTAACTTAATGCCGCCCATTGGTCAACATCATGATCTGAACAACTGATATAATTATTGATTTCCAATTCCAAGTTTACATAACTACAGCCCATTGGATTAAATTCTATTGTATTTTTTTCGGCCCAATAGTTAATATACCGGTAAGTATTACTAAATGCCTTAGAAATTATAATAAATAAATACATGATAGTTAATATGCCTTTATTATAACATTTGTGACTATTATAGATTTGAGTGAAGGGTTTGCAGTACTGTATACTACTGGTGAGAGTGCAGATACGCAATTTTCCCCCTGAAGTGAATAGTATGGAAACTTGGTGGCCCTCTCCATCATCAAAGTTGCCCACCCCTGCTCTAGAAGAAAAAAATCAAACCTCGGTTCGAAGTGGAGCGGTGAATCTGAGCAGCTTGCTAAATGCCTAAACTGTAAACTGTAAACTGTGCCTGTGAGTGAGTGGTAAGTGTGCCTGGCCTGCACAAAACAGCGCCCCTCCTTTAACTAGTGTGTTGTGTGTGGCCACTCAAGGTATTGCCAGGCTACAGACACGGCCAGCCAGCCACCCAGCCAGCCACCCAGCCAGCCACCCAGCCACATACCCACGGACATACCTGTCTATTGGGAGCGCTTTCACCGCTCCAAAAAAGAGGGGACCATCATATATATAGAGCACTGAGGGACCCTGGGGTTCAAGTGGTAAAAGAACCAAAAATCTATGCTCAGTGCAGTTCCTTTTAAATCAGTGAAAGCTCTTGTTATGACTCACGCTGGTGGCGATGTCCTTCCATTCCTCTCCTCTCTGTACAGAGTGGGCCAGCAGGAGACCAACGCCCCGTCGCAACGACGCCCAGCGCCTCCAGAGGGCGCCCAGCTCGCCATCCTTGCCTACTCCACAACCCTGAACCGGACACCCGGCCCCCAGCTTCTCTAACATCTGAGTAAGGCCACGGAGCTCCGTCATCAGTGACTTCAAAGCACAATGGAAAACAGTATCAGACACTAGTATACAGTATGTACACACCACAGTCAAACAATAGAAACCTCGGTCAATTAATAATGCTTTGACTGGTCTTGGTGTTAATGTGGGTTTGTGTCTGAATGAAAACTTCACACATAGTACATTAATATTTTTAATAATAATCTTCATTAATTTGATTTAGGAGAGTGTACAAGTACAGTACAAATAGAACCAAATGGGTGTCCATTGGGGCCCTATAAGGAAAACAGACTACGGGTCCATTTTGGTTAAATTTTTGTACAGTTTTGTAAATAACCAAATAAATAATAAGGATTTTACTGTCTAGGATCATTCAGATACCCTGGCCCGATATGACCTTGTTGCAGTGTGGTAAACATCTTCTGGGTAAGTTTAATCACCCTGAGCAAGTTCAAACAAAAGCCATGACTGCTTGAGCAAGACTGATAAGTACAGGCTGCGGGTTCAATACAGTAATGCAGTGGTTCTCAACCTTTTCAGGCCGCGACCCCAAAAATAATCATATTTTAACTGTGGACCCCCCACCCTGACGAGCACAAAGAGTTGAGGCATTACATTTTGTATAACACGGTTCTATTGTGAAAACAACAGATCTAACGCGAGGTGTTGTGAGCATGTACAGTAGATAGACTATTTTCACAATTTCTGCATCTAATATTTAACAATTTGGCCTATGTTTAATTTGTCATTTTAGAGGTATTAAAAAGTCTTCAAATTGTCACTTTAGAAATGTGCAGAATCAGATACCCTCTATACACTTAAACTTTGTTAGTTTGTTTACTGTTGAGAGAGAAAATGTTGCACATTAAGCTAATCATCTGGGGACCCCCCCAAAAAATAATATGGGGACCCCCCTGGGGGTCCTGACCCACAGGTTGAGAACCACTGCAGTAATGTATATCCACAAATTCAATTCAATTACTCATAATGTCCAAGTGCATATCCAATGAATCTATCATTACCGTAGCTTGGTTCTGTTGCTCCACACATTCATCATATGAGGTCACATGATCTGTGCCACATTCTGAGAGCTGGGCTTCACATCTGGAAATAAGCTGCCGTATGTCTTCATGTGACTTCCTGTGGCTGCAGTTCCTGGCCGCACACCTACAGTACATGATACAGATACAGTAGAAATTATAGGTATCATTTGGATATGGATTGAATATGAAACATGAATATGGAATAGGGAATAGGGATAGATAATTGATGACTGTACTGTATTTTACCAGTACATTTTAATATTCATGTTTAAATCAAACAACCAAAATATTTGTATTTCAAACTATTTTTTAAAAGGTGACACTCTAATATGAAACACAAACAATCTGGGAGTTATCTTGTGTCAAGCTATTGTTGATCTTAAATCAATCAGATGAGTTATCATTTCTCTCCTCATTTCCTCAAACTGTAATGTCATTTATTAACCAATTATAGCAGAATTATATCAACCGTAATATTTACTATTGACTTTACTGTGAGAGGATGTAAAGGAACACTAATGCCTAATAGACAACCCAAGACACAAATCCAGCACAAAAGCTTCCACTGTAGTTATGATTGATGTGGAATTTCTGGCCAAGAGGTTATGTTACAACAAGATATCATATTATGGAGTAAAAGTTAGCACTTAATTCATACTTTTGTGCCCTGGGATATTTATATAGAAACCTCTCGATGGAAGTCTGCAAAGGTCAAGACTTGCCCTGAGAAACACAATTTCACCCTGAACAACCTTTTTTTAACAGGCTCGAACTGGAAAAACACATGCAATTGATGTGCATTTCAATTCATTGTCAAAGGCTATGAGAGTCTAGAATATGATATAATCCATATTGACACAGTAAATAGTCCTTTCTGTCTTTGTCCGCCTTTCTCTGTATTCCTACAATAGCCATAAAGCATTTTGAGGGCAAGAACATACGGTCAATCATCACCGGCATGATCAACCCGATTCATATTTTCTGAAGTCAATTTCTAAATGTTGCCCTAAACAGCGAGTAAATGTCACGGCCACTGAGGGCAGTTGCTAAAAACAGGAAGTGAGGATTGTAGATTTAACATGTCAGCAGGGTTTCAGCGAAACACAGAAGAGGAGGAACATACACCTAATGCCCAGGATTCTAACCCGGGTCTCCCATGTGAAAGTTCATTATCTTAACCATTGATCCAAAGCAATATC
Source organism: Nannobrachium achirus (assembly GCF_963921795.1). Classification (NCBI taxonomy): domain Eukaryota; kingdom Metazoa; phylum Chordata; class Actinopteri; order Myctophiformes; family Myctophidae; genus Nannobrachium; species Nannobrachium achirus. The sequence goes on from NC_137823.1 coordinate 49,455,442, forward strand.
CTAGACTATTGAGGCGATCAGGCTGAGGCAGTGAGTCACTCTGCTACACTTACAACAAAGGTTTAACATGGTGGTTTAGCATTTTATCTTCAAGCCAACTGTCCATAGATAGCAGCATACTGTCACTTAATTATCAACAGCAACATGCCAATAGATTATACATTTTCTATACAGTAGGAGACAAAATCACACTACCTTTGCAGTGCCTCCAGTCTAAGCTGGGCCTGGGCTTCCAGTGTTGCTCTGCCCACCAACAACTGGCTCAGGATGCCAATGTGGAGCTGCTCTGTCTGTGGGCGGGAGAGGCAGCATTGCAGGGGCACCAGTTCCACAAGATGTCTGATGTGTGCACCGAGGCTATCTTCCAGGGACGCCAGAGCCCCTTGGGTCTGCCTCTGCTCCTCAGAACAGTCCGAAAATCCTCCTCGAGCTGACAAGAAGGTGGCTTCAGCATTGTGGAGGAAGGCTATTGCACCTTGAGCGGCCCAGAGGTAATCCTTTAAGGCTTCTCGAGCCTGAGACAAACTCTCCTGTAGGGCATAATTAGCAGTATTTGGTAATCACTGTTATTAAATAATACATATTTGGCTGTGGAAATATATCATAATTATAACATTATATTATAAATATCAGTATTATAAATAATACAGATACTAAAATACATTTATGGTCATGAACTCGTTTAGCTTACCATCCGTGAATGGGATGCCTGCATGGTTGCATCTCTGAGGTTGTAAAGTTCCACATTTTTCATCAGCTGAATTTTTCCTTTCCTTCCCAAAGCTTCCAGTACTCGCATCCCAGACTCCAAGTTCCTCCAGATGACCCAACACCTACGCAGTGCAATATCTATGGCCTTTTCATCCGGACACACTGCCTCAGCTGCCTCCAACTCCTGCCTCGTACTCTGGAAAATGTCCATCAGGGCCCGCAGCTCAGCGTGGAAGTGGAGACCTTGGATAAGCTTGCTCTCCAGATTTCTGATATCGGCTGTGATGGCGTGCTCCCAAGAAACCAATGTCTCAACAGTGCTGCGGATACTGTGCCTCTCTGAATGAAGCTGGGAGGGGTACAGGTCCGGAGCAATGGCTTCCAATTGGTCGGCCGCTTCTTGGCACTGAGTCTTTACCAGAGGAAGTTCGACCAAGAGCATCTGGCACAATCTGAACCTCTCACCCAGGGTTACAGTCTTGTCTTTGGCCTGCTGGAGTCGCTTTTGAGCGCTGTCCCTGGATGTCTCCATTTGTTTCTGGAGGTGCACATACTTATCTTGCTCCAATGTTTGGGTGTAAAGGGCTTTGCACTTCTCCTGCAGGTCCTCAATGGTGCATAACAGAGAGCTTCGCTTGGCCTCCTCGCAGTGCTGCAGCGACTGGACTTGACACTGATGCTCCATTAGCATGTGTTTCAAAAGCACAATAGACGAGAGTGTGTCCTTTGTTAAAGGGAACGTCTGGTGATTTAAGTCAATAGATATCTGTTTCAAGCTGGTCTGGACAGTGGCTAACTCCTCATCTGAAGAGGTCCGCTCATGAATCAGCTCCTCTAATTCCCAGCTGGTTGCTCGCTCATGAGCTGCCATTCCATCCAGCTCTGTCCAGAGACCCGAGAGTCTGTTTATCAGGTAATGACTTTCTGCCGGATTCAAAGTTATCGCCATTTCCTTACTGATCTCTGCCAGAGCTTCCACCAGGTTCAGCTGGCATTCTGTCTCTTCTGTGGCTAATTTGTGCATTCTGAGTCTGTTTTCCAACTCTTTGACGTCGGCTTTTGACGCCTTCTCTATGTGGACACAGGGGTCTCTTTTCACGTGTGCTTCTGCTAGCCAGGCCTCTGTGCTGACCAGTTGGCTCAGTAGTTTCTCCCTCTGCTCCAGGTCTTTCTCCATGACTTCCAGAGCATGAACAGAGCTTTGAGCGATGGTTGCATACAGTTCCTCCACCATCTTCAGAGAGATACAGACTTGGTGGCTTTCCTCCTGGTCCAGATCAGAGGTCATGGCCTTTATTTCGTCTACATCCGATTGCATCTTTGACCGTCTGGACAAAATATCAATATGAAATTTCCTCATCTCAGCAATTTGGATGTGAGCCTCTTCCGGAAAAAGGGCTAATGTTTTCCTAAATGTGATGTGGTTCTCTGCCTGCTTGGCCCACATGACCAACTCATTTAATTGCTTGGTGATTTTAGCTAGTGAAGGGATGACCGTACTTAGTTGTAAATAAGTGTCCAACTGGTTCGTGATGAGTTCCAGCATGGGCCTCATGCCTTTAAGAACACCCTTTATCAACTCTTTCTCCTTGCGACCCAGTGAAAAATGCTCCAGAGCGCTCAGTTGCGACTGTAATTGCAGGTACCGGTGCTGGTGTGTTTTGAGGTCTGTGGTGATCTCAATCTGATGGGTGATCTTAGTGGACTGGAGCAAAGACGGAATAACGTTAAGCCTGGCCTGAAGATCCTCCGCTTCTTCTAAAAGGCGGGAGGCTTGGGAGGCGGCGACGGTGGCATGCCTCAGAGCTCGCTTGGCGCTCCCCTCTAAAAGTCTCCATTCCTCCTGGACGTCCCCGAGCTGGGCGAGGAGAGCGCCTGAACTTTCAGCGTCTGTCAACTGGGATGCCAGTTGGCTGCACGACCGCAGCAGCTCCGCCATCGAGCCTTTTCTCTGCTCCATGGTCAGCAGAAGGACATGGAGCCTTCCAGCTTGCAGGGCGCTGCTTCCCAAAGCATCTCTGCCGATAAAACACAAAAAATAAACATGCATGTTATAGACAATGAAACGATGAATCAAATATTCAATTTGTCTTTGTTTTCAATGTATCAAATACAAGTAATATTTTTACAATAATATGCTATTTTCAGCATCACAATAATGTGAAAGTTTGTCTTTGCTCATCATTATAAAATGGAAATAATTTATGTTTCTGACTACTGGGTAATGAATTTCAAGAACATTTACCATAATTTCTTTCTTAAATAGTGTATTTAAACCATCACTTGGATTATCACTTTGGTGTCGCTACAGGCAAGGCAGCATCAGACAGTGGCCTATAATGACTGCATAAGGCTGCTACTGAGAGCTCAGAGAAGCCCCAGTGCAAGCCAGATGTTTGCCAGTATCAGGGTACCCACCTGCTCTGCTGTGCTACGCAACCTGATGTACAGGTTAGCATCTGAGTCAATTAATTATATCATCACTGTTATAATGGAACCTACACACGGTTTTGCCAGGTTCTCATCTAGACTGTGGAACCATTGGCACACATGTCAGAAACTGAATATTTGGGCATGGTACATTTTGCTTTTATTTTTGTATTTTTGTAAATATTTATATTTCTGTATTGCTGTTTTTTTGTATTGTAACTGTGATATGGATCTCCCCGGGTCTGAAATAAAGATTGAATTGAATTGAAATTGTGTTCCAGAGTTAAGAACTCTGGAGCACATAGATACGGACACTACACACGTATTCTGGACGTACGGGACAGATAAAACCTGTTCATTCTGGACTGAAATGACCATATATGGACATGAGGTGACACACATTTTGTTTTTGATAAAACCTGTTCATTCTGGACTGAAATGACCATATATGGACATGGGACACACATTTTGTTTTTGATAAAACCTGTTCATTCTGGACTGAAATGACCATATATGGACATGGGACACACAAAGCCACTCCTTGGAAGCGGCTTTCACCGCTTCAAAAAAATATCAACAGATTAATCGATTAGGAAAATACATCATTGGTTGCAGCAGTAAACAGACCATTGTAAACTGGTTAAAGGAATGATTAGCTGTTAGTAACAATATACTTTTAAAATCAACAGGTTACTCACAGGTTTAGCTTCTCCATCTCAGCAGCCAGGACCTCCAACATGACTCTTATAGCTTTCATCTGCTTGTGATAGTGTGTGACCTGCTCCTGCTGAGCTGCCTTGACCTGCACCGTGGCAGAGGCGTCCAGCAGGGCGGCGCTACACTGCTCCTCCATGTTTCTAAGCACCGCGGGGTCATGAACCCTGGTGCTCATGAGCTTCATAGCAGCTACCTGGTCCAGCACACAGCGTTTGTGCTCCTTAAAGCAAAGATCAGACAACCGGAAATTAGGATTATTCTGCAGTACTGTCTGTTGAAATGAACATGTAACTCTTCAACAGTTCAGATGTTATACTTTAGCTCATTCTATCCAAAGAACTACTAAATAAACAAACAAACAATAGAATATATAGGATGAAGAATAGCACAAAGTGGTAGCAATGCAGAACATTTACAAGAAGAATCATATATTAGTAGAGTGTGAATAAAAACAAAATATGAACAATGAATCAAGGGTTATGTAGTGCTTGTAATATTTTATTCTTGGAAGAAATGGCAATGCTCTCCAGCCCCCAAATCTATTTTTGGCAAAGAGATTTGCTTTAGATGGAAAAAAGCGGTCCAAGTACACTACAGATGCAACTCAGGTAGGTCCGTTTTACTAAGAATAGAGGGTTTAAGTCTTTTTTCAACCCCTGGTCCGGGGTCCAGGGGTTTAGGTGGACCCACCTAAATGATGGAGAGTTACTAACCAAATGGACCCTTATAGATCTTTAACTCTTGAGAGTGTAAAAATGAAACCATTTGGTTTAATTTTATACTCTCAAGAGTTAAATTATTGTTAAACATCTGCATTACTTAATATACAAGAAGTCTACACAATTAGAGAATGTCGTTTTTCTTTTTTGTCTGTTATCTCTCCTATGGAACCAACATCAATACAGCATGGAATTGTGGACAAAATCTTATCCAACCACTACAAAATAATCTACGTTTTGGGTCTGAGAGGCTAAATCTCATCAAATGGTGGTCCGCTGCTCAAATACCGAATAAATAATGGACCTTGATGTGAAAAAGCTTGAACACCACTGGTGTAAGTGGTTACTGCTCACCTCTGCCTCCTGCAGTTGTGTGGTCATTGCAGCGACACTGAGCTGGGCTGGCTGGTAGCGACATCTCATCACCCTCATCATGGCTCTCTCCAGCTGGATCTCTGCTTCCCTAGGAGAGCACTCCAGGTACCAAGATCCATCCATGTGCTCTGCCCTCTGGAATATACAACAATAATGATATATCAAATAGCACAATAAAAGATAATCAAACAACAAAAAAGATCTTTCAATAACGTTACATGCCTTGCATTCAAGATACTCTCTCTCTCGCACACACACACACACACACACACACACACACACACACACACACACACACACACACACACACACACACACACACACACACACACACACACACACACACACACACACAAGGGTGACCAGATGTCCCCCACTCCCCCTTTGCGAGGGACAATCCCACATTTCCATGACTTTTCAGGCGTCCCCCAAATTGAGACTCTGTCCCACATTGTGACTGGCAGGTGTTGATATAGGTGATTTTTGCTGAAGCTCTTAACGTGAGCTAGACTGGACCACACTGGACTACTGGAATATATTATAGGGCACAGTATTCCATTGTAATGTAAATCTCTCTCATTGTCTCTTTTCCCTGCAATATATGTTTTTAAGCCTGTTAATAAAATAACATGAGAAATATCCCCTATAGGGGGGTAAATAACAAATTAATAGGCAGTATTAGGCCTATGGTCGAATATGACATCGAAGCATTTATTAGCAACTTAATTAATAATTTGCTATTAATCCCCTGCCCGCCCGTCCCACATTGTCCCTGATAAGCAGAATTATGATACATAATTCTGTGATTTGTGTATGAGGCTCATATGACCATATAAGTTATATTATGAACTGAACTTACAGTATAGACCACATTTTGGTCGGATACTCTAAGCTCAGGCTAATAGATTACAGGTCATAGTAACTTTGGTTGCCCTGACTACGAAATCATGATATACTGTATGTCACTAGTGGAAAATTACCACTCACTGTCTTCCTTGTTATGATCTGGGAACCAATCAATGAGTCCCACGACTTATACTGTTATAACTGTACTCTTTATATACATGTTAACTTCCATCTTGGAAGAGAGAGAGAATTATCAAGCTGCCGCTATGGTATGCTCACTGTTTGTCTCCTGGTCTGACTCCTCTCAAATACAGCAATCTAAGATATACGTCCTTTGGTCTCTGTCTCTTATTTTAATTATGGATTTATAGATCCATACTTGTTTAACATTAATTTATTTAACAGTCCCACACAAGTGGTACTTCTGTCCCTCAAATGAACAGTTTGGATCTGGTCACCCTAACACACACACACACACACACACACACACACACACACACACACACACACACACACACACACACACACACACACACACACACACACACACACACACACACACACACACACATTCCTCTAAAAATATATATATACTGTGTAAAAGTTCATTTTTTTCTGTAATATAATTTAAAACAAATAATAACTTATATTCTAGATATATTGCGGAAGCTGTGAAATATTCTAATCTCAAAATATTATAATACTGTAGATTACACGAAACCACTTAAAACAAAGATTTATAATGCAGACATGTCAACCTTCTGAAGTCAGAGTTGCTCTGACTTCATTCCAGTGTGAGGTTTTTGCAGTCAGTGATGATTTGGGGTGCTATGACATCTGCTGCTTTAAGAGAGATCTATATATCTCATAGAGTGTATTATACAGTATATACAGGGTCTGGTAATGACCCTAACCCCGACAGGAAGTGACTGTATACTCAGTGCTCCTTCCTCTGCCTGTCCGTGGCATCTTGGGAACACAGTATCACCAGGGCAACGGTACGTTTAATTACCCAACTCTTATCTATTCACTAATGCATGCAGTTATAATGGGTCTTTCAATCCATTTATGGAAACAAATGCAAACTCAGGAACTGTGAGTTTATAGTTTAGAGTAAAACATTGTCATTCTTGTTTTAACAAGAGGAGCTCTGAAGAACCTTTTCTTGTACCGAGTGCACCGGGTCAACCCAGGGACTGAAATACTTGAAATTCAAGTCAAAGACAGTTATACAATAGTTCTCTAATCAAGCCTCTCTCGTCTCTCTCTCCGTCTCTCTGGAGGTCCTCTATGAACTGCTGATGCATTGTGGAAAAAGAATCATGTTGTTAACATGCTCCGACACAGCCCGTGAGTCAGCCCTCGGGAACAAACGTCTCCTAAATTCTAACCCAGTAAAAAACCTAACCTGCCTGCCTCTAAAAGCCACCTGATGCAATACTCACGCTCGTGATGTCGCTTTTCTCCACCAACCCCTGGATTTCAGACAGGATGCCCAGCATGATGGAGGACTGCTGTTTGGAGGACTCTGTTGATCCACCTGCTCTCGCTCCGGCCCCCGAATCAGACATCGCCTCGGCCGTCCTGCCCTCGACTTCCACTCCTTCTTGGTTCTGCGGGAACGCAGATAAACGCGCCAAAAAATAAGGGTGGTGTCACATTTTTGTTGCCTCGTTTCTTTCCCATGTTTGGCACGAGATAATAACAAGGCTTCCTGTCCTCTCCTTGGTCTCAGTGAACGCTAGTGAGCAAGCAGACTGCAGCCCGGCGAGTCAGTGTAGCTATTAACACAGGAATGTGCCTGAGTAGGGCGGGCGCTGTCTGCCCTGAGGGCGAAAGGCCCAGATCCTGACTTAAAAAAAAGAATACCCTACTCTGCCAAATCGGGATATGACTGATTTATTAGTGTTTGTTTAGGTTATGTGGGTACAGACACCTGAAATATCAGGACAACCATAGCATCAGTACATAGGAATTGGGGATGTGCCTTATAAAAACGTTGCAAGAAGCACCCGAGGCGTGCCTTAGAGCTGAATGGGTGGAGGTAGACAGGGAAGGTATTGGAGGTGGATTCTGCACTGGCAGGTGACTGATGTGCTGTGACATCATGAGAAAGTATCTGTAAAAACAAACATTTACATTCTCGTATATGAGCTTGCCATTGTACATTCCTGTGGCAAACTTTTAACAGAAACCAATGTCGCTGCAGTTCAAAGCGTTCACTAGTGTTGGTATGCATTCAGTTTAGAAATAGATTATGTTTGTATATAGATGATGTTTCATCCGGAATTGTTACACAAGAACACATTCAGAGCCCATGTAATGTTACATGCCATGGCAAACCCTTTTTACCTAGTGAGTGTAAACTGTGTACCGATAACTGATAGCCTTATATCATTGTAGCTCAGTCTAATTCTGAACTTTGCAGATTTAATGATGGCATGATCTTTTTTTTTTTAAATAAGCAGCTCAGGTTTGTTAGTCAAAATGTCAGGAAATCTTTACAGCAGGCTGCAGGAACCACCTACAAATGTTTCACTCTACATAAACAAACTTTAGCCTCAAGCTGAGTTGAAAGGTAAATGCCTAAATGTAAAGGGAAGAGCAGTCGTACAGGTGTGATTCATGCTAGCAAGGACAATAGGTTGTCTCTCCTCGCCTGTCTCCCACCATCAGTCAAACGCACTTTTCAGTAACGCCCCTCTAAACCTGTAATATCACAGATGTGCTTTCGCTCAAACAAAGTGTAGGAGACATATATGACTTAAATGCTAAGTCTGCTGTTTTATTATTGACGTGAACGTATGCACATTGCTTCACAGCTTGCGCACTGGTAGTTGGTGGTGGGCGTACTCATGGCATTCACCTGGGCACTAGTAGTGTGGGAAATGGACAGAGAGGGGGTGAGCGTGGGAGCCGACAATTTCTGTTGACCGTCAAATAGTCACAAAGATAACGCAATAACATCCACGTTTAGTTTCTAATAGTTTGCTGGGAACTGTTGTAGCCAAATTTAAACGTGTTTGTGTAAAAAATGTCCAAGTGCAAGTATTGGAGTGGACCTGGATTCTTGTGCGTGTGTGTCATCCGGTGTCTCTTACTCTCATATTTAGCTCCTGGCGGCTTTTTTGAACAACCTAGAATTACAGCCACAATACAAAGGATTTTCAAAGAATAAAGAAGATATAAAAGATATTCATAGAACAAAACAGAATGTTTTACCTCTCCCTGCGTTCCCTCAGTGGATGCTACCTCCAGCGCTGCATGCAATTCCAGTTCCCCTCCAGCTTCTGGAAACTTGAGGTTGTCCTGAATTTCTCCTGGCGTGTGGTTGTTTGCAGTGTCAATGCATTCAGTGTCAGCGCTATTGTCTGCATACGCCTTGTCTTCCATTCCTGTGTCTACTACATGCATGCTCTCTGTCTGTAAGGCGTCAGTAGCCATGTCCTGCTGCGTGGCAGATACACCTGTACTGTGAGTGCACAGGAGCTGTGTTTGCATTAAGGAATCCCCCTTGAGCATTGTTTGCCCTGGGCCATCCACGGCACACACGACTGAGCTCTCTGCCTGTTTGTCTTTTATGTGACAGAAGTCAGTCATTGCTTCACTTGTGATACCTGGACAGGTTACTGCATGCACTGATCCAGCGGGATCTGTGTCAGTGAGCTCAGACGCAGTGACACGGCCATCTGATTTGGGAATCATCAATCCATCACTGCCTGCAGACTCAGGGCTTTTGCAGAGATGGCTTTTCACTTCTGTGCATGTGTGTATTTGAGACCCTGTAAACATTATTTCCATTAATCGAGACACCTTTGACTTCTGCACGGCTTTGTTCGATTCACCGTCCGTTGTTGTAGCGAGGGTCCTGCACCTACTGTTATTTGACAAACTGTGCGTGGCCGTGGATGTCTTCTCAAAGCGCTCTCCGCAGCTCTCACCCTGCTTAACATCTTCTGGCTGACACTGAGGCACTTCCAACACTATTGTAAACACTTTATTTGACGATGCTTTTGAGTCATCGCTGCATTTGTCTCCCTCATAGGAATGGACAGTTAACTTTGTTCTGGTCTCTGGTTCTTGTGTGTTTGACTCCAACTCTGATATGTCTGTAAGTTCAACATCTGCATCCACATCTGCAGAGACAGGTACACAGACAGGCTGCGCTTTCAGCACCGGCTCCACGCCACCGTCAGCCTCTTGGTTCACCACACAGGGTGTGACATCAGCATGTTTACAAAGAGCATCGGAGGCGCCTTTCTGCAATTTCTTTGTGCGTTTCTTCCCCAGACAGTTGACAAGGAACTCTCGTTGTGAGATCACCCATTGCACGGATTGTTGAAGCTGCAGTCCAATGTCAACATCTACCTGTGATGGAGAACACATACAGGGTGATTTGTAGAAATGCTAAAACTGAAAGTTCACAATTGTTGAAAGAAAGTTGAAAACATAAATCTAGTAAAGGTACTCTACAGTAACCTGATGGCAACAAAGCAATCCCATTATTATACAGTAAGATCCAGTAGAAGAGCGTTAATTTAACTCTGAGACAATTAATGTAAACAAATGGATCTGTATATTTGGTTACATTTGCACACTCTTAGTTCGAAATGGATATACGTATATGTTTACATTTGTATTTGATTTCATTTCATTTTAAAGAAAGTCTACAGTAAGTACAATTTGTATATATGGTCATTTGTGTGCAATGACCCAAGATATTGTTGAGGAGCAGACATTGTTGAGGATCAACCTAATAACATTCATAGATCATGTTAAATCATCAACAATAATGAACCCTAGCATCCTTATACTGGGGCAAACATTCAAACAAAAATAGCTGATCTACAAGCTAACCCTCAATCTGAGATTAGTTGTAGCCTATTGCATCAGGGACCCCCTGATTGTACAGGCACATTGTACCTGTACAATGTGCATAAAGGCTAAGTGGATGAATGGGTGAGTCTCACCTGTGTGGGCTTTGATGTACTGGATTTCACCATTTGGTTCCATTGCTCTAGCCGGCTGATAGCTTCTCTAACTCCGTTGGCTATGTTCTCGGCAGTCTCTTGCTTCTTCTGAAGAATGTAGGACAGAATACTGGACATGGACACCAGGTGAGACAGAACAACAGGATGGAACAGTGGTATAGTAAGCAGGGTTATACAGTATTTGAAAACAATTGCATCCAACAAATAACAAAGCGTTTTCTATTCAACTATTGTTATGTGGATGATCACACATTCTATGGGGATGATCACACATGTAGCATGCAAAAACATGCTATGAAGCGAGGTGGAAGATTAAGGAGTATTATTTCACTGTACCTGTCATGTTCTTTGGCAAGTGCATCAGCAGTCAAAGTCCCATCTGCAGGAAGCATTTCTTCTGAGACCTTCGACCCTCCTGGGTTTTGCAGGTGAGAGAGCTTCGCTGTAAGCTCCTTCAAGTTGCTCTCATAGTCCTGGGAAAGAAAACATTTCCCACTTGGTACTGATATTTTATATATACCCCTCTCTCTCTGTGTGTGCGTGCATGTACAGTACTGTACATACTGTATGTGTAGATAGGCATATTAGATGGACAGAAACCTTTTTGTCTAATGGTGCATTATAAAGGTCTTAATTGCTACCATTATCATATCAATTAAAGAGAAGAGGGTCGCACTCACAAACAGTGTGTGATGCTGGATAGGCGAAACGCCTGTGGCATCTTGTGAGGCATATGGAACAAGAACAGTTTGATTTGATTTTGGAGTGTTTTTTATTTCTGACTGCGACTGCTCTTTGATTTATTGAACAGTTGATTGGGATAACACACACACACACACACACACACACACACACACACACGCACACACACACACACACACACACACACACACACACACACACACACACACACACACACACACACACACACACACACACACACACACGGTCAGAGCGTGATGGTTCTGAAAGAGAAACAAATTTACCTTTATCACATCCCACTGCTGTTTCAGTCTGTTGATGTCCCCAATCATGTCATCATTTTCGTCCAGTTTTGCCAAACTGTCAGCCAACTCTTTTAGCTTCTCTTGTAAGCAGGAAGTGTTATCTCTAAATCGGTTGTCTCCTGGGGCCATGTTCTCTTTAATCCACGCCAACTTCTCTTTGATGCTGTTCTCCAGCACAACCTTTTGGGTTTGAAGGGTACTAACTTGCTTGGAGATGACCGCTTGGGCTTCAGCTGTTGAACTTGCCAAGAGAGAGTCCTTCAGAGAAACAATATGAAGAAAGTCCTTCTCTGCGTTTCCCATTTCTTGGAGTAAAGCCTGCAAAGAGAGGTAGAACTGTAGTTCGAATGTCTTCTATTGGATGGGATTAAGACATACAGTACAGTACTGTAGGGAAAGAGCGATACGCAGCAGAGATTTTCAAAGTGTGGGGCCCCAAGGGAGGCAATTTTGGATTGGAGAGGAAAGTGAATGTGAATAAAATGTCATATCAAATTCAATTCATGACAAATAAAGGCAGTCCCTATTTAAGGCACATCATTAGTGTCAACATTTTCAAAAACCTACCCAACAGCGTGATGCAACATTGGCACATTGGCTTTTGGGAGTTTGGGAATATACAGTAGAACAAAATAATAGACAGCAGACATGATGCAAAGATATGATCTAAATCGTCTCAAGGTTTATAAAAAACACAATGTGCACAAAAAAAACACAATTGCCAAAGTGACAACTTTCTGGGACGTACACCTCACCTCCAAAGGCTTTAAATTTCTGTAATCTCCAGCTGAGCCTTGTTGCTGTGTGTCCAATGTGGACATCCTTTCCTGCAGAGATGTTACAACACTGTAACAGTCCTGTAACAACCGGCCACAGCATTCTTCTTCATACGTGCCTTGCTCAAGTGTCAAACACACACCCTGTTGGATAATGAAACAATTAGTAGGCCTATAGATACCAGGGTGACAAAACAACAACTGTATTTTGCACTTGTCTAGCACCTTTCCAGAGGCTACAGTAAAGCACAATAAGCATAAAGCATAATAGGTACAAGGTACATACAGTACGTACACAACATAAGTTCAGAAAAGTAAACATACAAACAGTGGTTGATATTGATATGTACAGTATACACAGAAGTATACCACAGATATAATGAGATGCCACATAGGCCAATGGGACCGAATGTCAAGGCATCCCTGCAGCCATATCCCAGCTTGACATAATCCCCACTGCAAGATATGTAAGTATCTGAGACTAGAAACTTTTTTAACCTTTTATAATAATTGCTGTCTATGTAAGATAAGGTGAGGGGTACAATGCATGTCGTTACTTAAAACTCAGCAACCTCCAATTATTACTTTAACATTGCCAATTTAATCAAATCACATGAAATGACTCACATTGAGTTGTGCTTCCAACGTAGACTGACAGGTCATCAGTGCAGCCCAAGAGGAATCCTCCCATATTGGGTCATGGGTTCGCTGTGCGAGTTCCCTCCCCTGTTCAGCCAGAGTAGCAAGAGACAATCCAAGGGATTTAGCCTCTTCCAGCAGGTCCTGGGCCTGGCGGCTGGCCTGTCTGCGCTCGCCACTCCCAGGCCAGGGGAACAGGGTGGGCAGCTGGGCTGTTTGCTGCTGTAGAGTTTCCATCTTATTGTGGGCCTCTCGTCTTTGAGACAGGTAAGAGGATGCCAGCTCCGGCTCAGCTTGAAGTGCACTGCACCGAACGAGAAACAGGTTTTACCATTTAACAGGATTGTTCAAAAGGATGTAGCCACTGCTACTATCAAACATATAATTTTGCGAATGTCTGTCTGTCTGTCTGTCTGTCTGTCTGAGTGAGTGTCTGTCTGAGTGAGTGTCTGTCTGTCTGTCACAGCGTTTCTCCTCAGTGGCTGGAGCAATTGATCTGAAATCGCATCACCATTAGCATATGAACACACCTGACATAACTGTGAAGCCCGTTTGTCACTTTCACAAATCATATGCTGTATATTAGCATTTTTATGGTGTATCTATATCTATTCTGCATCTAGCATGAGGCATATCTATTCTGCATCTAGCATGAGGCAACATGTTTAACCAGCTGTGTGTTTACGGGTATTTCTTACATTGATGCTCCTACATATTATCATGCAAGCACCAGTTTAAGTTACTTTCCATCCCTCATATACTGTGTGCACAGTGCACACCCCATAACCCACACACTGCACATCATTTCAGAGCTCATATCTTTGAACGGGTAAGGGCTAGTAAACATAATACATGTTGATATTGACATTGACAGGGTTGTCGGGGGATTCATATCCCGTCATCCCGTTGATTTAACATCCTTCAATTATTCTCTTATTATCATAATTTTATTTTGCATATCATATTTCAACAACAATGCATTGATAAATGAGAAAATAAATAAAGTATAGGTTATGTATTTATGAATACATACGTTTTTTTTTTTCATAATACGATTGTTTTGAATTCAGACTCAATCCGACATAAAACTTTACCATTACCTGTTGAGGGACTCCACATCCCTGTCTATCTGTTTCTCAGTCTGGGACAGAAGCTGTCGGGTGACGCCGACTCCCTCTTGCAGCCGCATGCCTTCCTCAGCCAGATGCTGGAGGCTTTCTGGGCCGGCTAAGCGGGCCATGAGACTCAGGTCCTCCAGGAGGCCTTCAGCCTCCTCTTCCTGCCTCTCCATCTGGACACAGAGAGCCTGTATCGGGAGAGAATGTATGGGACCTTATGGGAGGAACTGTACTGTTGTACATGCTGTACATAAGTAATGGACAGTCAATTTTAATTTGTCAAACACATTCAGCCAATCAATCCTTATACAAAGCACATAAAGGTATGACACTTTCTACATTACTTTAGGGCTGCAAGTCTTCATAATTTTCTTAACGATTATTCTATTGATGACTTTTGTTGTATAGTCGAAAAGCAAGTTTTATTTATATATTTATAATTTGTTTCATTTTTAATATTTCAATGAATGGGAGTGAAATAATTCGATCTTTTTATAATCGACTAATGATTAGTCTGATTAACAACTTATTTTAGACTTGTGTCATACAGAAATAGTGAAAGTACCCAATCTACAACTCAAGCATTATGACACATTGAGTGCTTATCCAGCAAGCACGGTCAGGACCTGGACCAATCAATTAAAACCATGACTAGTCAGATCTAGCCTAGAATATCACCAGATTTCAACCAACATAAATCCTGCCCACGAAAACGGACGTCCTGGATTAATCAGAGAGGGTCTGATCGAGGCCAGATAAATATCATAACTAGTCAGATATGTCCCAGAATATAACCTTAGATGCTCATATTTCAAATTTTCAATTAACATTACAAACAATAACAATAATCCTGTCATACAAAAACGTTCATATGACGTCCTGGTAATGACGTCAAAATCATCCCCATATGGGCTGTGATCTCGCCTAGTTCTGAACGTCACCGGAGTCACCGGAGGACCTTCGTCATCATGACGTCATTTGGCTTGCAGGGTATAGATCAGCTATTTTCACTACAAATTCCCCCCCCCCCCCCCCCCCAAAAAAAAATCGATTATTATTTATTAAATTGATAATCAATTAAATAGATCAGATCAATTCACTGTTGCACCCCTGGTACACTCCTTACTTGAATTTGTGAACGAGCGGTCAGGACGTCTGAGGCACTGAGGTTAGCCAGTGAGTCCTGCATCTGCTGCAGAGTGCGCTGGCACTCAGCCATCCTGGTGAGGACCTGGCCCTTAGCGGCTGCCAGTTGCCTGTAAACATCCTCTGCTTCAGAGAAGAGCTCCTTCACCTCCTCCATCCACTTTTTCATCTGGCTCTCCACCACCTGGATCAAAACCACACATGAGTAATCTGTATCTATCATAGCAGAGAGTAGAGTACAAAAGGTTGAAGAAGCTTTTTTGATCCAAAGTGGAAATCCACTTTAAAGGAGTATCCCTTTATTTCCAGCCACCAACATGAAAAGGCCTAATTTGCAAGTGAAAAAAATATTTTCTTTTTCATATAATTTCTGTTGATTGGCACTATATAGTATATGGATATCTCCACAATAAGTGGTTGAATTTGACAATAGTATATTTGTATTACAAATAGGTTTTGAAAATGTTTAATATAATTTTATCAGGTAAAATACTAACTACTCCAAATATTTTGACACCAAAGAAATGTCAAAACATTTGAGAGCAATCATTGATATCGTTATTACAATATTCAGAGAAAACGCTGCAATATAAGCCTCACGTGTACCTGTAGTTCGAGGGGTGGTTCTGTGCTTAGAAGCAGTGATTGGATTTCAGCAGCTCTGCGGTGGAATCTCTCTACACTCTCCTCTTGGGCCAGGAGCTCATTCTGACAACACAATACGTGTAGTATTTGTTTAATAAAATGGGAACTTTGAAAAATACACCACGTTAGTTCCATATTGATCCAAGCCGAATCACAATCAATTGATTGATCATTAAAAAATGGTATCAATCAATCGATTGAAAATGCACGTGACCCAAGTGGTCAGATGGCTGTAGCCTCGTAAACCAGGCTCCACAGTCCACCTGCCTTCTGATTCCTGAAAGGAGAGTCTGGTTTACGAGGCTAAGATGGCTGGACCGAGAACACTTTGGAGACTTTCAAGTGGGACCTGATCCACAAAAGGTTGCGGGAACTGTGTTCTTGTGAAAATGATGATGTATCACGTTGGGAATGACCAATGGAAATGGCCCTTTAACAATCAGAGAAACATAATTATTGTTCAGGCGACCTGCAGTCCTCAGAACCCACACTCATATCTGTTTACCTGGAAGGTTATGACTTCCTCATCAGTCTGAAAGGGGGGAGTCTGAGCAAATGCTTCCATCTTATTGGCGGCCCAGCTCTCCACATCCCTCCCCAGTTGGAGCAGCCCCTCCCACAGGGCCAGGCCTCTGTGTTGATTATCCAGATGGGAGTCTGTTCTCTCGGTGACCTGCGATGATAGAAGTCACGTCTGAATTCATACACACTGTGAAAAGTGGGAAAAACGGTACAGTTAAGATCATAATTACATCCAGCCAGCGGTCCATGAGGGTATCAGCTTCCCCCTCAAATGTGACAGTGGTGCATTCTGGGATCTGTTTAAGATGACACTGCAGCTGTCTACAGATGTTACGGAAGTCTTCTATTCTGCCCCCGAGAACATGTAGTTCTGCCTTGGAGTCCTGGACCTGATAAATCACACAAACCAGGAGAGTACACATGTGAATATGAATGACTAACTACGGAGGCAACAGTTAATCTATCTTTGGTGTGGAGGGGAAAAGTGTGGACCAAGTACAGAGTAAAAGTATTAATTTATAGAGGTTTTAAGTGGTTAACGGAGAATAGATGCCTTGTCATGGAGTCTCTGCAGGTTGTCTTTGCCCATGTAGGAGGCCTGTTCACTGATAGCTTTCTCTGCTCTCTGCAACGTGGAGCTCAGCTCACTCCCAACCGCCTGAAATCTCTTCAGCAACTCCTCTAGGACACGACACTGATCCAACCTGTGTGTTGATCACCACCATGCACACACACATACCGGTACGTATGCACGCGCACACACAGACACACACAGACACAAAATAAAAGCACAAAATATACATCACAATGTGATAAAATACAACAACAACATGCATGCTACCAATATGTCTGTTAAGCACCTGTGCTTCATTTCTGCTCTGTAAAGCACTTTGAGCTGCATGTCATGTCATGAAAGGTGCTATACAAATAAAGTTTATTATTATGGTAATGAAACATCAGATATTGAAAAATGTATTATTATGCTGTTGACTGCACATACACGCACGCATACACAAGCGCACACACACACACACACACACACACACACACACACACACACACACACACACACACACACACACACACACACACACACACACACACACACACACACACACACACACACACACACACACACACTCCTATGTATGTCTATCAATTACCTTTCTGTTACCACTGTCTGAGTTTCATCAAATAGAGCCTCCATCTCATTCATGTGTGTGACATCAGCAGTGGCAGCTGATTGAGAAGATGCATCAAGCAGGTACAGCAGTTCAGAACGCTGGCCAGCCAGACGGCTCTCCAACTCTGTCAAGGCACGCATCCTGCAAAAGAAGGACCGTTTTTGTCTCCCTGTGATTATGCACAACAGAGTCAACCGCCAAAGCTGCAGAAGCAGGTGTGCTGAGAACTGAAGGGGGACTCATACTTAATTGCATGCTCGAGTCACACACTGAAAATGCATTGTGAGCTTGTAGATCAGCTATCATTGGTGCGGGACAAAGTAAAGATCAGGCATGAGGTTGCATGTGAATTGCTCTTCTGTCCGTCTCGCCTGGGGCAGGCATCCTAGCAACTTTAAAACGCTTAAAAAAAGCTTTAAAATGCTATTACAGAGGGCTCAGATGAACAGCACATATTCACTTTTGTTATAAGCTACGAAGTATATTCAACTGCCTATGTTATTGTAATAGTAGGTTTCATTACTATTTTTAAGAAGGTAAAAAAACACTCAAATTTCTCAAGAAAATAAAGAATATTATTTAACCACTATACTGTACAGTAAAGCCATAATGTACTGTATCTATTACAGTATAATATATGCAGTATTATTTATATATATCAAGTATACTATTTTGGGTTATCCATTATGTAGCTATTACAATATCTATCATACCATATATCAATCATTTACCTCTGCTGAACTGCATGGAGGGTTGGTTCTTTTAAGCCCAGCTCCCCTGTTGCTCCCTGGATCTCCCTCAGCAGCCGTAGGAAGTTGAACCTCCTCTGAACTGCACTACTCTTCGTCTCTTCTCCCTCCTTCTTTCCCTGGCTGCTCCTTCTTCTTCGTCGTCTCTGGTCTTTGGACCCAGAGCTCTGGTCCTGGGCCCTCCGTCTTCCACCCCTGTCTTCTGCCTCCTCCTGTCTCGGCACTTCCTCTTTCCCCAGTTCCTTTGTCTCCTTGTCCTGTTCACCCGACTTACACCTCTCAGGCTCCAGACCTGAACCCAGTTCCAACCCACTGTGAGAATGAGGGGTCTCTTCCTGCGTTTGGCCCTGCCCACTACAAACTCTATTAATGTCAGTCTTTATAAGGCCGCTCTCTTGGTTCAACACGTTTAACTTCACCTTCGACCCCACCCTCACCTCCTGCGATCTTCCCGAAACACACAACTCTTTATTCTGGTCCTCCGTGCTTCTGCTCAGCTCTCCACACATCTCGTCAAGTCTCTGGACCAACGACGCCACCACATCCTCACACGTCACTGTGGCTCTGTCCATGGTCAACGTCATCCCTGTAGCCTTTAGCAAGCCGTCCACTCTAACAGCATCCTCCCCAGCCATCTGGAATCTCTGCTGGGCTGCAGCCTGGACAACCTCATCTCCCTGCCTGCTGCTGGGCTCCCCGAGAGCTTGGATCTCAGCCTGGCCCTGCCTCACTCCGGCCAGGAAGCAGTCCAGGGCATGAAGTGCCGACCGAACCTTCTTCAGATGCTCTCTGAGATGTCGGAGACGAGGGAATCTGCTGTGGATAGCATGTCCAAGGAGTGAAGGAGTTGTGGCGTCCAGCCCTTCCTTTTCCTCCTCAGCAGCTTTTCCAGACAGCTTACTCATTTCAGCCTCCAGTCTGAGATCCATTTCCTGGGTAATAGAATCAAGGATTAAAACATGAATGAATGAAGGAATGAATGAATGCATGAATGAATGAATGAATGAATGAATGTGTGATTGTTTGTAAACTAGGTAATGGCTCCTGAACTGGTGCCTAAGCTCTGCATCCGTGAGGTGAGGTCACCCAAACTTAGCAATACGGTATAACTGTCTCTAACCTGACAAACATGGCTGGACCTCAACAGCGGGAAGAGCTCAATTGATGAAAAGGTCTGACTGAGTCACAGACTATATGGACGATGAAATTATACCACTGCTCTGCCGACTGATTGCTGGCATTTTCCCCTTGCCAATTCAAAATGTAACTTTCAAAATGATGAAGTGCAGAAACAGGTTCCTAGTACTGTACGTCATCAGGGGCTGTTTATAGCATATCCACTTCAATGATCCCCTGTGTCATCAGAAGGCCTTTACAGGGGGTCCTTTTAGCTCATTCCATACTTTATTGCACATTAAGTGGAATATTTTGCTGCTCCTGAAAATATAATTTAATATCCTGATGGAAAACGTCATCTCTCATCTCTACTGTGTTTGGCCCTTGTTTGCACACTGCATGGGCAAGATACTGATGGTTCAGGAGCCACTGCCTAAATACTCATGACATACCTTTAAGTCATTTACTGCTTTTGAGTCAGCCAAGGACAAAGATGAGATGTCCACAGGCTCTCTGCTGATGTGGTCGAGCTTCTCTGTGATCAGCTTCATCTGACAATCTGATGCTTCCATCAGGTCAATAGTGGTGTCACAGGATGCCATTCTACAAAGAAACACATATTTTACTTTTAGTCCAAACCTCGTGAAATGATCTGCTATTATACTGCCAAGTATTATGAATATAATAAACCATATTTGTCCTTTTAATAGGGAATTCCCATGACATTTTGAACCCTGTATCATAGCGTATACTTATAGCAACACATACATACATAGATGATAATAACAAGCCATGGTGTTTGTAATTAGTAATATGCAGGCACAAAACAATAAAAACTAATGCCTTAATTGCTTAAGAGCACTCCTCAACCATGTGGACTGCACCTGTTCTGCAGACAGATCTGTTGGCTCCTCCACTGCTGAAGGAGCTGTGTCTTGTCCCTCTCCACCCCACCCTTGTCCTCCAGCAGGTAGGCCAACTGGGAGAGCTGGGCATACTGGAGCTCAAATTCAAACCATAGCTCCTCTGTCTCCTGTTTCAGAGTCTGTCAAGGAGAAACACAGACACGCAAAAACTGTCATCAATACAAGTC
Source organism: Nannobrachium achirus (assembly GCF_963921795.1). Lineage (NCBI taxonomy): Eukaryota > Metazoa > Chordata > Actinopteri > Myctophiformes > Myctophidae > Nannobrachium > Nannobrachium achirus. The sequence continues at coordinate 49,476,226 of NC_137823.1, forward strand.
ACAGAGTACAGTTCCAGAGAGCTGGAACATTTGTACATTTGATCCGTCAATGCTAGGAGGGTTGCTGCTGAAACTGGCCTGCAGGTTTTGGAGCTGGTTCTGAAGTGTAGAGACACTGACTGGGTCTGGGATGGTCTCAGCAGTCTGCAGGAGCTGTCTGTTGCGTTCAAGTTTAGAGTGAAATGCTAAACTGCTGTCTTGGTACCTGTGGTATAATAAAAAGGTGGTACACAGTCACTCCTTGTGATCTTTACCCCAAACATTATAGGTCTTAAAAAGAACCAATCCAGAGGGAGCAGAAGACTCTCACCTGTGATACCATGCTATAATCTCACATATGGCTTTATTTATCTTTATTTTATTGTCTGTAACAAGGTACAAGGTACAAGTCGAACTTGTATTTGTTCAGCGTGATAAAACCAGGGCCTACAGATAATACACACAAACATCCTCATAAAACATCATATTGCTAAACCACATCACTGGATACAAACCATTAGGAGGGCTAAACGTATCCATGTGACTTTTTAAACACGTGTCATAACTATTTTGAACATGCATACTCCAGTGATGGTTTGAAAGTATTTGCTTAATATGTGGCTCTGCCAGTGCACAGGCCATATTATGCTCATTGTAACCCAGGTTCTATCTTGTCTCGCACGTCCCTACTCTCTTTCCCTCTGCCCTTGGTTGCCTATCTCTCTACACTGACCTGATCTGAAATAAAGCATAAAGTTGCACATAAAAAATACATCTTTACAAAACATTTGCTCTCCAGCTGACTAACTGTAAGCAGTGTGGCCAGATATAAACCTGGCACGTGAGGCATCTCTAGACAAACAAATACTGTATATATATTTCATATCAGATTTCAGTGTGTTTCTTATCGCACTTACATTATCTTTAAAATCCCCTGTCAATCTACTGAATAAGCTGTTTGACAAATGCAGAACATTGCACTGCGGTGGTGCAGAGATATTGATTGATCCCTACCTCAGGGGTTTTCAAAGTGGGTGACGGGGCACCCTGGGGTGCCGTGACGGCAGTCCAGGGGTGCCGCGAGATAATTTGATAATATTTGGAATTTATTTGGACACTTGAAAAAATATTTAGTATCATTTAAAAAATGAATACAAAGTCAGTCAGTTCTAACCAAAATGGCTATTATCTCAATGTTTTCCTCGCAACATAACCACTTAAATATCGTCATTGTCGGGCAGAAACCTCGTATCTCCAAGTTTCAAATGTGTACGTATTTTGGTAAAGCAAAGCCCTGCTTCATCATACAAGACTGTCGCACAAAACTAGTGAAAACAGCCGATCTACAAGCACACAACGCCTCGCATCGCGAGGCGTTGTGTGCTTGTAGATCTGCTGTTTTCACTAGTGCATTTTATAGATGATAAATACAAAACGAATGGTTTTGGACATACAGGATTTCCACCCGACAACGACGATATGCTATAAATATAAGGTGCTGGGAGTGAAAATTATAATGTAGGGGTGCCTCGGATTAAAAACATATTTATGGTGTGCCCTACTGAGACAAAAAAGCTTGGGAAACCCTGCCCTACCTTCTCAGCACTTCCTGCTGCAACGAGCCCTCTTCCTGTTGGGGAGGGACCGTGGGTGGGATCACGGTCCGCTCCGCTGCCTGGCGGGTCTCCACAACATCACCCCTGACGACCGCCTGGACACACGCAGGAGAAGAGAGCAGTGAGCCTATCCAATTACAGCGGATTAGCACTTCTACAGCTGCCACTGAGGCTAAGAGGCGCTGGGAGCAGCCAATCACCCGTCTGGGTTTGTTTGCAACCGCCAAGGCTTAGGGAAAGGCCAAAAGCCAGGTTAAAGGGGATGTAGATAAGTAAATATGAGATAGGGAAGATTAGAAAATACACACTCTGATGGATTTGGAAAAAAATACTCATCTTTTCTCTCTGGTATTAAAGTTGTTAGGTTTGACAGCATTGAGCATTGTGGTCAGATATATTGATAGAAAGACCTTTATTATTCCCACAAGGGGAATTCAGTTGTCATACAGTAGCACGCAAATGTTTTTTTTAAACATATTTGCAGTGTGCAGTGCAGCTGACAGACATGAAATGAAAAGTAGTCTTGTGATCCCTCCATACCTGTAGCTGAGCTGGGCTCTGTGGGGTGTGCGGTGCACCACTGCAGACTTTCAGTTGGTGCTGATCCTGGGTCTGCAGTAGGGACTCCTGTTCATCATCTAGGTCCTTCCCAGGGTACAGCTTCTGGCCCAGAGTCAGCTTTTGATGGTCCTCATCAAGTGGCGGGCCATCCTGGGTGGGGTTTTTGACATGGAGAGGGCAGTCTGAGGCCTGCGGCAGCCCAGGTGTGGGGTCTTGATCTGGGCAGGCCGGGCTTGGTTTTTGTTGGTGGTTGTCTGTTGATTGAGGGTCAGCCTGAGTGCCACTTCTGCTCAGTGGGGTGCTCTGCTGTCCCCTGCGGGGTTAACATGTGTATAGCAAGAGAGGGGATAGGTCCAGGACAGTTAAATTACAGTCCACCAGAAAGAAGGAACAGGGAAGCCTTGGCAAATTCCAATTAGTAACATCATTTTCAATTTTGTAATGCAAATTATATTTAATTTCCACATGAGTGGAGATAGATATAATGGACAACTTAACTACTATATTAACTAACTATATTTCACCCAAGTTAGTGGTGATAATAGTTAACAGTGCATGTATGTATGTAAACCCAACAGAACTGTTCAGATGGCACAGTGGGAATATCAATTATCTGTTTCAGGGTGTATTTTCCTTTTAAACTGACCATGAAACATATGAGGTATGACATAGGAAAAAAGTACTTTGCACACACTATGTCCAATAGATTACATTGGTTTTGCACACCAACCGACAATGGCGCTTCATATCTTACCCGTCTTGCTGTGGTAACACAGAATTACTGCTTCCATTTGACTGCAGTGTTTGAGCTGGAGTCTCCTGCCTTCCACTTGACTCCCTCAGCTGAGCCACAGCAGGACAGGTTTCCTGGTGGCTCTCCTTAGACCCAAGGGACTCACCACCATCAGTGGAGAGACATGTCTAGAACAGTATAGCAAGTTAAAGTACATAACGTTCTTCAAACTTGAGAAAAGAAACACCAAATGTCTCTACTGTATGTCAGAAAGTCCACCTGCTGTATCAACCTATTCCTAACAGGAAGTATCTCTCCTCTTCTTATGACGTTTTGTCATTAGTTATAGGTGCTTTCTAAGGTGCATCACTGCCCTCTTGAGGTTCAAAGAATATCCTACAAGCCATTAAGCCAAGGTGACTGCAAGGCACAACTACTCTGATGCTTATTACCAGAGTTGTAATTGGAGAATAGTTTATATTGAATATCAAAGTTCAATTTTTACATCTACAAGGCAATACAATTAAAATTGACACTATTTAATATCCATTCGTATGCTCTGCAGTCATTCATCAATCAACACATTCTTCAGTACCTGTTGCACATATTCAAAGTCGATCTGGTCAGCTGTATCATGCAGAGTGTAAGCATGCATTTCAAATTCCTTCTGAGACAACTGATTCTTCCCTCTTCTTCTGATCTGAGACCACAAAAGTGGCACAAAGTTGGCCATTTCTGAGTGCACATCCTGGGCATGACATCACACAACACAGACAGACACGCACTGTTAAACGCTTTCAAACTGGCATCCCACATTTTGAGCAAGCAAGTCATTAGAGGTGAAGATTAAATTAATTAATTAATTAATTAATAATAATGGTATAAGTTTATATAAAGGTAGGCTCTTTCATCCACTTAAACCCTATAAACCTAGTTAATCAGGGTCCTCTTTTTTTTCTTTTTCCTCTGCACCAAATGTCTTTGCTGAAAATAGCCAATCTACAAGCTGTCATACAGTACCTCCCACTGCTTTCTGACTGAAACAGAGAGGAGCATCAAATCCTGCAGCTCAGTCTCAGAGCAGAAGAAGCTGAAACCCTCCACTGCCCCCAGAAACTCCTCAAGGAGGGCCTTTTTCAGAGTCCTTAAAGCTCTCTGCAAGCAAAATCCACGCAGAGACAAACATGACAGCCCAAACATGCAAAAACACAACTGGCAGCTTTGTAAAACATCAGACAAAAATGTTCCCTCGGGTTAGTGCAAGTCATGATGAGGCAAGGGTTCACTAAACTAAATGGTTTTAAACTATTTTAATGCTAAGTAACAGCCAATTGATTCATATGTTTTTATTCTGTACAAAATTATGAATTAATGATAATTTGACGGATGAATAATATACTGTATATAGACCATTTTCTCAAACCAGCTACCATAACTGCAGTGTCAAGTGGCACCTATGTGTGTGTGTGTGTGTGTGTGTATGTGTATGTGTGTATGTGTGCATGTGTGCGTGCGTGCCTGTGTGTGTGTGTGTGTGTGTGTGTGTGTGTGTGTGTGTGTGTGTGTGTGTGTGTGTGTGTGTGTGTGTGTGTGTGTGTGTGTGCATGCGTGCATGCGTGAGTGTGTGGCTGTGCACCGCCACCACAGCCACACAGCAGCACTCTGGAAAAAGGTCAGTAGAGTAGTTAATTGATAATCTGTTAAATGTTACTTATCTGGACCCTTATAAAGTAGGGTCTGCATAGTGGGCTAAGATGAACTACCGGTACTGTACATGTCTGGATGTGGACAATCTGGGAACCCATCAGCAAAAAAAAAAAGAAGGGAAGAAAGTGCCCTGCTGTCGTTTTCCTTTGAATTTGCCTCTAGGGGCACCGCCCATTAGAATGTGGATGACAGGCTGTTGGCCCGTTTTTCAGAGCTCTGAATCTATCTTGAGAGATTAGGATTTGGATGGCGCGTTGAGGCTAGGCATCAAGCATGTATGAGCAGCAAAGAGCTTGACGTGCAAAAGGTCAACTTCAGGCAAAAGCAAGAGTTTCAAATATCACACCATATCCAGACAGAACTGGATTTTTTTTATGAGGGATATATACAGTACATTTCTGAAAGTTCAGAAATTTGTGGGAAATAAAAGAGAACATTTTACCTGTTTTCTCTTTGCTTGCCATTCTGAGATCTCTTTGTCACTGAACAGTATGATGGCTTCCTGAATGTTCTCCTGTAGCCGATATTTGGCCTTCTCCAGGCGGTTCTTGGCCACTGCCTGGGCTTTGGCATGAACATCACTTCTGACCAAAGCAGGTGGCAGTGGAGGTTTTTGGTTCCCACATTCTGTCTGCAGAAGGTTTTGTTGCCGCCTTAACCTGAGTTTCTGACCGTGCGTCTGTGAGTGAGAAGAGGGTTCCTTTTTGTCTCTCGACGTACTTTTGGATAGATTAGGACTCTCAGCCTTGTCAATTGGTTCAGAGCCGGTACATGGATGTTGCTCAGTTTGGCTTGGATTTGAAATGTGGACATGAGTTCTGGCAGAAGACTGAGGTTGACTCAAACTCTTAGCTTCTTTTCGGTTTTGATCCAGAGGAGAAGGTATTTGAGAATCTGCCATTTTAGCCAAATGCGGAGGCTCTACCTGGATTTCATCATGGGGTAAAACCTTGTTTCTTGATTTCTGAACATTCTTGTCCTGAGAATGGTTATAGTTTAGCTGCCCCTGTTTCTGAAATGAAGACTGAGGTTTACTTGGATCCTGGCTTTTGTGATCGATAGTCCCATTTGTTTGTTGTACATCCCCTGTGTCGGTCAGACCAACAAGCTCTACCTTGGTGTCCGGCCCTGTCTGACACATGATTTTAGTAGGAGGATGATTGCCAGGAGGAACACGTTGACTAAATGCTAGGGAGCTAAGCAGTTCCATAATTTCCTGGGAAAGCAAACACACATCATGAGACAGAGTTACTTTAGACGAAGAAAATATTTTATTTATACTTTTTTTTTAGATTGTAGGATTATTGAGTGAGTTAAAAGGGGAAAAAGGTAGAGCCTGCAACGTTTCGATCCTATGAGGATCCTATGAGGATTGAAACATTGTATACTGAATAAAGTGATCCTTTGCCTTGAAGCCAGCATGCAGGCTCTAAATTTTTTTGGCCTGTAATTAGGTAAGAGTATTGAGTGGGTGAATAAATAATTATAATATGGGGTACTCCGGTCCACTAATTATACAGGGATTGACGATTGAGTGTTAATTTACCTGGGAGTGAGATACTGTCTTTGAAACCCTGTCATGTATGGTAGAGGTACTGAGGAACAGGTTCTGTGCATTGTCCACAAGGGCCTGAAGGTCCTGGCCCTCAGCCACCACCTGGCCCTCCAGCTGCAAGCCACGAGCAATCAGGAACTGGAGAAAAGAATGACCATACATATAAAACTGACCATTATATTAGTCCTTTTGAAAACCAATGCCACTCGTCTGAGACAAACAGAGCTTACAGTAGCAGGCAATGTTCCGCAGAACACAACATTTGTGTGATGCTTTATGTTAGCCAAAATACACATTGTCAAGTAGAACTTGCAGGGTTCAGTACAGAGTATAGACTGGCCCTGCTGTCCAAAAATGGTTTGATAAAGTTTATTTGAAAAAAGATAATAATTATCTTTGTCATGTAAAACAGTAAATGTGGACTTGCAAGTAATTTGTTGACAAAACATTTTGTTTGCTCACTTTTATTCTTGTTCGCGGTCCTGAGTGTCCTATGTGTTGCCTCTTCTTGAGGCTCTGGTAACTCTCCAGGGCCTCAGTGCCCCAGTGGCTGAGCTCCGCTAGATGGCGCTCTAGCAAGGTTGAAGCCTGCTGGAGCTCCTTGCATGTCTTCTCCACTTCAGCGAGCTTATGGCATATCTAGGCAGAAAGACATTTTAGAACTGAATCACATGAACCCCAGCGTTCCTATTCTGGGCATATCATAATATGCAGGCTGCAGCTGTACCTCTGGGACAGTTTGTTGGAGTCTTTCAATGTCACATGCTTTGAACTCTGAAGATGAAAGGAGACGAGAGAGGTCCACCTCCGTCATCTTCTGATTGAGCAACTGAAAAATCAAATCAAATCAAATCAAATCAAATCAAATCCATCAATAAACCCATTTAGAACGGGTACACATTATTGTGTATCATTATTTTATGCTTTAACTATTGAAAAATAGCAGATATACAAGCTCACTGCGAGCTTGTAGATCTGCTATTTTTGAAAAATTGTGAAAATTAGAATTTTGACCCGAAGTGTCTTTTGAATCCTTCTAAGGTTTTTTGAAAAACCTATGTTTCCATGTCAGCAATCTGGCGAGCCATCGTCAAAGAAAAGGTCCTTTTCACTTAACTGGAGCTCAGTTAGTCTGTTCTTGAGAGACTACTATGTCAGTGGTTCTCAAACTTTTTCATGTGAAGGACCCCCAAAATGATATGTATTTAGCCACAGACCCCCATCTCAAAATATCTAGTTCCAGGGACCACCCCCAGAAGCAAAATTTGAGTTACAAACGTTCACTTTAACTAGACCAGGTCAACCTGGTTGTGCCAGACCCCGGTTCTGCCAACCCTCTGGGCCTATAAATTTAATGGTACATTTATAGGCTGTCCCTTTATAGGCTGTCTGTCCCTCCCTCATGTCATTGTGATGACATGAAGGCTTTGTCTGTCGGTCTATCCCTCCCTCATGTCATCATCATGTCATCATCATGACCATCTATGGAGAAAAACCGGACAGACCGACATTTGCTTATGTAGGCCTACCCATTTCATGGGTCTGGCAAAAATACATATATTCAAAGATTTGCACACATTTTCACAACTTTTGCAAAAATAGCAGATCTACAAGCTCGCAGCGCGGCACTCGGTGCCGCGCTGTGAGCTTATATATCTGCTGTTTTTCAATAGTTAAAGCAATCAATAATTCTAGGCCTAAATGGGTAATCAGTCAACCCATCAATCCATCCAACCAACCAACCAACCAACCAACCAACCTGTATTCTCTCCCTGCACATCTTCAGTGGGACAGAGGACACCTGAAGAGGCTCTCTCAGCAGCCAGGTGGCCTCTTGCGTCAGTGCCAGGACTAGCTGGGGACTCACAGCTTCAGAGTTGGATTCAGATGACACGTCCTGAAAAGCAAGTGCTTCATAGCTACCGGTAGGAGTTCTTGAAAGACCTTCATGTGAGCCTAGGCCAGAGCTGAGCCTGCCGTAATGAATTACTTCCACTTGTGTTGGGATACATTACGAAAATAAGCTCTGCAGTAAACAAAGGTATATGATATTCCCGTTTAAACATTTCCAAGATAATCTCAACAAATCATAGCACTTGTACACTTTTTTAACCATTAACCTGTCAGTTTTATGAAATAAGAAATACCATATTAAATTAGACCCAGTGGAACAGTTGCGCACTAACCTGCAAATGGTTATCAGGAGATCGCCTGTCATTGGAGTATTGTAGGAACTGGGCCACATAGGTCATAATGGACTTCTCATCTGGGCGTTTCACATCAACATCTTGGATGCAGAAGATTTGACAGTAAATTGCTCATTATTGGCTCAATGCAAACCAAGGTGATATTAAACGACATACTGCCTGAACCATTCATCTCCTTGAAACCCCCTACTAATGACTAAAGATTATGTTTCAATCTGGAAAAGAACATCACACCAGTGTACAGGTCTTTCTACAGTATTATCCCTATCGTGTCTTCTGTATAGAAGTCAGTTAGTTGTGATTGTTCTTACACTTAACAAAAACATATCATCAAAACTGCAAAGCTATACTCACCCTGGGGTTCCATCAGTCTGGGGATGTGGAGCTCCTTCTCAGCCAGGCGGAAGGCCTCCTCCAGGTTGTGCTTGTTGCTTCTGGTCCGCGCCAAGGACAGGTCAACAAGGTGTGGTCTGAGAGAACACAGGAGGGCCAAGAAAGCCTCCCCACTGCGCCAGCTTGACTTGAAGTCCTTCACACTGACGGAACAACCAGCCCTACAGAGAGAGACAGAAATGAGAAAAACAAACTAAGGAGGAAATAATATAAAATACTCTAAGTATGACCAATTGACCATCTAAAGCAGTCATTTTCAACCATTTTCATATCAATGTCCAGTAGGCCTATTTATTCGGAATTTGAGCCATTGATGAGATTTAGTTTCTCAGAGTCAACTTTTTGAAAGTTTTGGCCACATTTCCATGCTGTATTGATGTTGGTACCATTAGGAGAGTTAACAGGCAGGCGTTGATCAAAATAACAAGATTAAGTAATGCAAATGTTTAACAATAATTTTACTCTTGAGAACGTGGACCCGTAAGGGTCCATTTGGTTTCATTTTACACTCTCAAGAGTTAAAGATCTATAAGGGTCCATTTGGTTACCAACTCTCCATCATTTATCTGGGGACCACCTGGAACCCCCTCAGGGACCAATGGACCACCGATTTAAAGAATTTGCATGCTCATATTTCTACATGTTAACAGACAGTGTACCTTTGGCATTGGTCTTTGACCCAAATCAGCAAGGCCTTCTTTGCCGTATGGAGGCGTGATGCCCCACCTCGTAGGGTGGGACTATCTGGAGCAACGCCACCCAGGGCAGGGCTGCTAGAGAAAGAGTCCACACTGGACAGAGAGCCAATGGAGCCGTGATGGGAACGGAAGGACAGGCTGCTGGTCAGCACTTCAATCTAAAATGCAGAAACAGTAGTGGTCAAACTCCCCATTTTCATCAACTCTGCATATTCACAGCAGGGCTCCCATTGGGGTTTCCTAGGTATATTGGAAGCTTTCCAAATGGATCAGTAATTGAAAACACTGTCAGGAATCTACCGGTAAACAAAAACCAAACCTCGTGTACTCACGCGGCAGTACAGGATAATGGTCCAGATGAGACCAAGGATTATGGAGGGTCGCCCATCAATAATATCAGATACGTTGATGTTAACAAGTTTGATCTGCCAACAACAGCAAAAGTCAAAAACTAAAATACAGCAAACTTTTATAGACTCCTGTGTTTTGTTTTATGGTAACGTACCGATTTGTTCCTGAGAAAATTAAGTGCTGTCTCAATGTTACACCTCTTCTGGAAAAGACTGCGTCCCTTTTCTCTTTTCTGGGGAGAGAATTTTGTGTATCAACATTCTGTTTCAATTCAAATCTACCAGAGCCCTGATGTCAAGTTAAAATGTAGACCATTACATTATTCTTTCTTAATAAACCAAGAGCATAACAGCAATACTTTAGTAGAAATGTTTCTGGAGACATTTTTGCAATTTTTAACATTAATGTAATGTGCTTAACTCTCAAAGTTTAAAAATGAACCTGTAAGATATGTTTAGAACAATAATGCTAGCCTGTATAAAGCATGCATGTACAGTACAGCCCACTGACTGTGACTCACAGTATACTACATTACTGCTGAACATTGTCCAAAGCATACCATAGTGTGTTAGATTTCCGACAGAGTCATTATACAGTATAGGATTCCCAGGTGCGATAGTGGTTACCGGCCCACAGTACATGAATGCACCCTCCAACTTAACTCACCATACACTGTCCGCTCATCACCTCCAGAAGGTCAAGCAGTCTGGCCCCATCCTTGATGTCAGAGAATAGGTCTGACACTGCAGTGGGAGGGCATCTCTGTGACACACACATAAAACAATCAACCTGAGTGAACAAAGCAATGGCACCACCTGCTGTTTCCATGGATAGATAGATGGTCTAACAACAGGTGGACGCTTGCAACTCTTGTTTAATGCTCCCATAAATTAACTATTTCTGGGGGCATTAAACAAGAGTTGCAAGCCATTCTTCATAAATTTAACTCGCGTACTTCACAGTTCGGGTATGCGCCAAGGAAAGGGTGTGGAAGGTTGTGTGTCAAATATTTCACGTACTCTATAAGCATTTATTTAATCAAAGCTCATTTGATCATGTATAAATATGTTGGGGGGGTGGGGTCACAGAGAAGCATTTGTGACCCACCGCCTTTTTGATAAATTAACTGTCCAATAGTGCAGTACAGTACATGGGATGACGTCGTCTCTACAAACAAGTCTGGGTCAGGAGGACAGTGCCATTTGTCTTCTAGACACAAAGGGAGTGTTTCCTGCGGGCGGCTGCCACTGGACTGATGTCAAATTATCGCATGCAGGTGAGAGTGTCTACAGAGTTGAAGGCAGAGCTGTGTGGATGTGGGGTTACAGAGAGGTGTCATGTCTCTGATTACATTGCTGACCATACGCTGCTGGAGCCAGTGTGACTATATATACACTCCAACAACATATCACAAGCAGCTCAGGGACTGTGGCCAATTAGAGCTCCGGTCCTCTCTTCATCACACACCACTGGCTGGCTAATGAAGTCAGCACGTCACATTCTATAATGAGTTCAGCTCAGAGGATATCATTGACAGACCTACACAGCGTGATGTCATGTAATTCTGGACCACTTTGAGGACACACACATTGTATTATACCACACAACAACTTAAATCACTTATTACTTGTTTGTGCCAGCAGAGCGCACAAGTACTTTGTTCGGGGCCCTCTGTGCGTCTGTGTTTGTGTCATCCAATGGGAAAACCCTTGACAAAACACAGGGTGACGTGACGTCATCAACAACAAGTGCGACCTCATATAAATAATGTGGTATCAGGCCGTACAAAATATTAGGGACAAAATAGGGTCACACAGTTGCACACAAAACTTTCAAGGCCGGGGCCGGATCTAGGCATAGGCAAGGGGGGGCAATGCCCCCCCTAAATGCCCTGTCTGCCCCACCAAACAGATGGCATGCAAAAATCTGAAAATATAACAGAGATATACCTTGTAAAACAACACATTACACATATGCCAACAAGTGTGATGCTGTATGTAGCCTGATGCAGGTGTAAAACCTGTTTGTCTGCCAAAATGCTTAGTTTTCTATGCATTTTGGGTGTTTTAGGGGGTTTGTCCACCCCATTTTTTCCCACCCGCGGCGTGGGCTGGAGGTCACCCCCCTGTCATTTCTTCCTGCCCCACCTAGTGCAAAAGGCTAAATCTGGCCATGGGCCTGTAAGCCTGGTGGCACTTTTAGGGTCAATCTGTCCATTGTCTCTGTTATCTAAGTTAGACCAACCGAGACAGTCCAAAGCTGATACCTACATAGCGGACATTCTTCGACCACAGTGAAGTGTTTCCTTAAGGCCATGAAGGCAGGGAAGGCTGCCCACACATGCCCAGTGCATCTGGAGTCTTCCATGAGGACATCTTCTAAAATGATTACTGTCGTACTTACATATAGTTTGGTTATATAATTGTGCATTCATTTAATGTTAAGATCCACATTCAGGACAGCATATAAAGATAGCTAGATGTCAAATGGAGTTATTTACAGTAAAAGCAGCTGCATGGCAACTCACCTTCTACAGAGAGAGGTGAGATTACAAATAGCCTTTGTAGCCAACATTGGTGACTGCAATCCATGTGGTGATTTAAATGTTACTTTAGATCCTAAAAATACAGGTCTAAACGTTCAACCATCCTACAGGGTTTCTCATTGTGGTTATATTGTACCAACAACAAGTGCGACCTGATATGAATAACAAGGCGCAAATTGGCACCTCGGCAGAGTGCCAACTTGCCCACCCACATACATACAGACAGCACCGGTATCTGTGCGTCTCTGTGTACTGAAGTGAGGCACAATGCTATGGGGGTCCTGCCCTGTACAGTCAGATAGAGTCTCTACATCTCTAGACTGTTTGCTTGCTTTAAATATGTAACTTTGTCGTTTTATTTAAGTAAATTATTAGTAAATTATTATATTATTTTTTCAAACCTTATTTTTTTAACATACATTTTTTAAAATAATTTTAACAATTAGCAACTTTATTTTTTGAATGTTATTTAACAAACATGCTGTTTGTACTTGCACGTTGAGATCAAAATGTGCAAGTCTAAACTCTGTCAGCCTACTCGTACAGCCTACTCATACAGACAGCAACAGCACCAATCCAAATACTTGCGCACTCTGCTGGCTCACAAGTACAATACATGGCCACGAGTGCACAGGTGCAAGTTGGCACCTTGACAGAGTGCAGTCTAGTTAATTTTCTGAATTCAGAAGCTTTGAAGTTGATCAAATATGAATGAAAAGAGTCCATATTCTTGCATTTTCTTGGGAATTCACTCTCCATACGATAAAACTAATTATATGGGAACACTTATTACAGTACATGGTTTGGTTGAATGCTCGATTTGAATTGGTCAACCTTGTCTGTTATTTCTCGATAGCAGGCCACACCTTATATATTAACAAGCGAGATAATATATGCAGATGTATCAGTCCTGCTTCAGCTAATGAATCATAGCGATATGAAATACATAAACTATAGGCCTATAGCTGTATAATAAGCGTGATTTAAGAGTTGGAAATGTCACATTCGGTCAAATTTACACGCTGCGGTTCCATTTTCAACTTCTATAGAGCTCACAGGCCCACAGTCATACAATATAGAAATAAATAATACATTAATCTGTGCTGCTCCAGTGCATTCTTTTAGTTATTACTGTATATGTGTCCTGCTCCTGTGATGCACCGGACCTGTCTGAACCTGGCTTGAAGTGCAGTGGAAATCTCTTCCTTCATCCTTTTTCTCTTTTCTTTTCTATCTTTTGACACATAATAAATAATAATTACATATAAACATTTTGTTTGAGGTTTGGCACTATTGCGATTGATTTTGTGTGAAGAATAGGGCATTCTAACACCCATGCATGGTTTGATTGTGCACATTATGATTGTGGAAACTGTCGGATATATCCTCTAGCATAAGACCCACAAGCACGTTTCGTGAACGAGTTATGCCTGTCTTTCTAGTATGAACAAAATATCATGACAGTGGATCGGAAGTATTTCATAGAACTTGTAGGTCTGTCTGTCTGTCTGTCTGTCTGTCTGTCTGTCTGTCTGTCTGTCTGTCTGTCTGTCTGTCTGTCTGTCTGTCTGTCTGTCTGTCTGTCTGCCCGCCCGCCACTGGACTGATCTGTGCCAAATGACTTGTGCCAGTAAGTCCAAGGAAGTAAAACCCTGAATGTTTTTTCACATAACAATGTTACATATTTAAAACATGCATGCATCAAATATGTGTACGGTATCAAAATGAGTGCTGTGCATGACATTGTTTTCCAGATGTACAGTACAGCACCTTAGAGAGCTGAGCATTGATCCAGTTGGTGAATGTTCTCTTCTGAATCTGTTCTTGCTCCACTGTGAAGACAGAAAGAATACATAAGTCTCATTAACAACTATAGAATTTTCATTTCTGGCTCAAGCCAATCTTTTTATTCAAAGAACTGTGAAGGCTTTGGCCTGGCCTGATTTGTAATTAGATGCCTGTTGATCGTGCGCATCGAAACTGATGTGTAACATGGTGACGTGTTGTGACCTTGTGAGTGAAACGACAAAGTATAAGTCAGACATTAGTATATAGAATGTATAGCTTTCTTGATTGAACCTGCTCCCATTTATCCAGTGACTGTACTTTATTGTGCAAGTCTTTATAATTAGATAAGTGATTGCTAAACTATTGTAATGAAGCTGTATTTAGATTACTCTACATATTTATCCTCTAGCGAGTGCTGAAATTGTGATTCAACTATGCACATTCATACTGTAAAGAGTATTTCGCATGGTGGGTGTAGGTCTATTCTCCATTCCTTCCCTTTCCAAAGTGGCTCTGGGCTCATTCAGTCTAGTTAAGGCTGCAATCCAGAACTTATTTGAATGAATAAAACACTGAACACACCAATTTGTATTATATATGTTAAAGGGATATTTCACTTTCAAAAGGGTTAGGGTTCTGGTGACTCATACCCTCCTAATACGTGTGCTGGACGTGTTTCTTCGATAACTTTTGGGTGTGGGGAGGAGGGCCTGATAACATTTACATAAAATATCTAAATAGTGACATATGTTGAAATACTGAATGAATCAACTTAAAAACTGTTTAGGGCATTCATAAAAGCCTGATTAGACGATAAAATTACCAAAGATTTTTTGAAAGGGAAATACCCCTCTAAATACAATATAACTAGCTCATCTGCAGTGGTTGGACATGGAAGTGGTGGTCTCCCTACTCTTCCATCAAGACATTTCGGTCAGGTGACAAATTTCTTAAACTCATAAGTGCAATAATGTATCTCAATGTAATATCTCCCCAGTTTAGACTAAGCGGAGACTGCCTCTTGGACAAGCAGTAGATTTGAAATGCAGTGAAATCACATGAAGGTTATGGACTGTGGTTTTAATACAGCAACCACATACAGTAACTAATGTCTCCAGTTAAATTCTGTCTGGAGACCTGTGTTGTCACCCTGCTCCTCTGCCCTCAGTTTCCTGTCGAATTAATAAAAATCAAACCCAGTTTGAAGTGAGCGGTGGATAGATCTCGTGTTGTGTTTATAGGCGGTTGCGTCCCCTCTCAAATGAGCACTTGCCCGGTCGGGCAACCTGAAAGCAAACTTCACCTGCCCAAGGGTTTATTTACCTGCAGGTGGGCAAGCCTTAGTGTCAAAGCCTGCTGTGTGTGTGTGTGTGTGTGGCCGTGTGTGTGTGGTCGTGTGTGTGTGAGAGAGAGAGAGAGACTCAACTGCACCACTTGGCCACCTAGGCCTGCCACTGGTCACCCAGTGGTATTGCAGCTCATCCTACAAACATAGTTACAAACATACCATTCACTCGAGACAGAGTCTGTAGCTAGCTACTGAGGATCGACATTTTCTTTGACGATGGCTAGCCAGATTTAAACATACATACTCAACAGCACCACTTGGTCACCTAGGCCTGCCACTGGTCACCCAGCGTTATAGCAGCTCATGCTACAAGCATACAAACATATACATGCAGTCACACATTGGAGACGGAGTGACCACCACTCAAAAACTCCTAATGTCACAATGTCATTGCAAAGGCTACAGCCAAGCAGACATATATAGACATATAGACACAACCTCCCCACTGTCCCTAATGAAATACTGTCCTAATAATGGCGACAGGTCTGGCTGTTGGCTACTCACCAACAGTAGACGAGCGAGGAATCTCTGACTCCAGCATAGGTGTTTGACCCTCCATGCTTTTATCCAGTAATGAGCCACCCAGCTCACATAGTGAGTGGAGAGAGAAGTGTCCCCATGCTACAGGGAGTTGCTCTCTCGCTATCCCACTGGCCACCGATCCCCAATACCCCAAAGTAGCTTCTAGACCTCTTCCTGCATGGGCTAATAAAGGAAGGCTACAGCCTGGGAGCTTTGCCAGGGTGGTACAGTACAGTCAAGATGGCTTCCAGGACAGTCAGACATAGATAGGCACACGCACACGCGCGCGCGCGCACACACACACACACACACACACACACACACACACACACACACACACACACACACACACACACACACACACACACACACACACACACACACACACACAGTATATTGACAGAGGGGCAGTAGACAGACTATAAGCTTCTGTTGCCAAAACAATCTTAATCTTCAATAATACTCACGTAAAAAGGAAAAAGATAAACTTTCTTTTCTAGAGCTGGAACTAAATGGTCATTTGCGTCATTTCGTTGTTTCATAAAACAGTTCAATACACTTTATATACACTGTTTATCATGCTGGAATTATTAAACCTGATGTCAGTTCTTCAGTTAAAAGCGAAGTACAGTAAGGTTTGAATATCAGTAATATTCTTTAATAACATTTGAGTTGGGAAAAATCGTAATCTTATTTACCGTTTGTGGTGTTGATTTTACAATATAGACATAGCCGAGGGACAGTCAGTGTTGGCACTTGGTTCAGTTTACCTTTTGATAGGCCTAAAATAAGGTTTGTGAAACAAAGCACTACAGAGTCACAGTGACTCATATGCAGTACATTTGTAACCATGGCTTCTGTTTGTTTGAGAACCTGCTAGGGCAGAAACAAAAGAGCTTTATGCAGTCTAAGATCATCACGCCTCCGTGTGCCTCCTTGCAGAGATTTGTGACCACCCCTTATTAGAGTATTTGTATTTATTTTTGTACCATATAATATACGCCGTACTTGGAATATATTAATATGACATTGCTTGCAGTATCTGGACAATTGTGACCAGTAGCCTTTTTTGAGTTCCATGACCTTGTGTCTGTCTACCCCTCACACACCTCGGAAGGTGTGTGATCAACAGTGAGCTGTGCTTGGACGCCACAGGTTTCTCTTTTCACTTAGGAAGCTATACATGCAGGTGAAGTTACTGAAGTCAAGTGCACAACTAACTTAGGCTCTGTCCTCTCTGCAAGGATTATCAACGTACATCTACCCTTGAATCCCACAGTACAACCATTATCTAGAGCAAAACACTATACACATCTATACAATGCGCTGATATTCAAACTATTCTTTTGTAAAATGAATTGACAGACTATAATCTAACACAAAGAGAAATGCATATCACATAAATCTTATGCACCAGCAGCACATTTCACCAAATTCAATTTGTGTACACAGCCAAATCTAGAGTTTTAATAATAAGTAAAAACGGACACACATTATTACACTTATAAAATTAGCACTTTGGATTCGAGGCATGCATGATAAAACTGATGCTGAACTGACTCCTAGTCAACAAAACCCAAGTGGTCTTTTAAATAGAGCTTTTTAAAGATGTCACGATTCCTCATGATTTCACACATAGGAACATCAGACCACATGTTGTTTGCATGAAGAGCCATAATAGGTGAAGAATACTTCCTCGCTTCTTTGTCGTATGACACTGTCGTAGCAGTTCTTCTACAAGCTTACAAGAGCATACATCTGCTAAATTATGGCAATATTATGCTCAGCATCAAGCTTCATTGAACACAATGGATTTACATCTATAAATGGAATGATGACTGACCTTGTAGGCACGTGTGAATGTTTTCAATGTCCAGTGGAATACCTCCACCGTCCAAAGGGCACTCTTCCACTGTTCCGCTTGAAGCCATAGTCTCTCACTGGAAGACTATCAAATCAGTCTTTGCCAGGTCCTTGAAGCGTGCATTGTACTGAACTGAAAGCAGACGTCAAAACATGGAAGCCAAATGGCCTCTCTGTTTAAGATCTGTATATAATGCAATTGTAATGTTTTCTCTGAATCATTTTGTCCAAGTGAGTGAGTTTTAGGTTAGTACACTGACTGCACTCTCATTCACAATGTTTTCACTTGATTTGGCATGTTGAGGACACACCCATCCACACCCAGAGGCTGGTACACACATAGGTGAAGACACATGCAGGCACATGCACGCACGCCCGCACGCGCACGCGCACACACACACACACGCAAAAACACGCACGCACACACGCGCACACACGCACACACACACACACACACACACACACACACACACACACACACACACACACACACACACACACACACACACACACACACTATGCAGCCTTGTGTGCACACAAGTGTCCACACACGAACACACACAGATACAAGTTGACTCATGCAAACACAAGCTCACATTACCTGAAAAGAATACCTGAAGTGAAATATCAAGTGACACTGATTTGCAGATTGGACACAGTTAATGACCGTTGCCATCTTTTGGGCATGCCATCACAAATGGCCAGCATTGGATGTGGATGTAAACATCCAGAAGGGAATTCACACTTAATTTCCAGCATGACGGCAGGTGGCCATTTAACAATGTTGAGGCAGGGAATAGACCGTATTCACACCACGGCCATCTTGGATCACATGACTTCCTGGGATAGCAGCCTGCATTACAAACCATTATGAGCAATGGAGCGATGGTCCCAAAATATGAGTTCTATTCAACCATTTTCTTTTGACCAAATTAACAAATGGGCAGATGACAACATCAACATCCCCAAAATGATCAAATAGAAGGGCTACAGTAGATTGATTACATCCATGGTAACGATATTCAAGGTAAGTTATAGGTTACCTTGAATCTCCATATTTTGGGACCATCACTCCATTGTTCACAATGGTTTGTAATGCAGGCTGCTATCCCAGGAAGTCATGTGATCCAAGATGGCCGCGGTGTGAATAAGGTCTATTGGAGCCTGGTCATGACCCTGCTTTCCATCCAACTCAAGACCCAAGACACAGGACCAGTATGGTTGCTTTTGTCTTTTGTTTTTACATTTTATTACACATGGTGATGGCCGACTGAAATTGGAATCATTCTTTGCTTATTAACAGCGCCAGTGTGCCATTACGCACAGCATCACACAATGCAAGTGACCATGTGAGAGGCCGAACATTATTCACATAGCCATACTGATTATTACCCTTCTTCCTAGCCTATTTGACCCCTCAGCTCAAAGCCAAACCTTTGAGCTTCCTCTTGTTATCTAGACAAGAAGAAGTGGAGAAGAATTTTCAAAAATCATCAAAAAGCATGCCCATTTAGCACAAACCTGCATTTTTGTAGTATGGAAGTCATACAATATACTTTATTTTGCTCAGAGCTCAAAGCAGTAGGCACACGCACGCACGCACGCACGCACGCACGCACGCACGCACGCACGCACACACACACACACACACACACACACACACACACACACACACACACACACACACACACACACACACTCTTACTTGTAGTAGCACCTCTGTGACCAGAGGATGGTGCTGCTGCAATATAGAAATAAAAAATACCTTCCTTTCCTTGTCATTGTGTGCCTGCAGTGTGGCGTCTTTGGGGCCTGCCTGCTTAGTCGGTTTTCAGGGTTGTTAAAAAATAAATGAGGCATACCTGGGTGGGACGATAAAAAAACAACTAATAGGCCCATGCACCACAGTAACAACAGTAACAACCATTAATAGGCCTTTATATGTCCATAAGAATCTAATCATAGGCGATTTTAAGGGGTGTCCTAGGGTGCACGTGCACCCCCTGGCCGCCAGGCGGCCATTTTGATTTTTTTGATCATAATAAACACGCAATATGCATTAAGAAGAAGAACATCTCAAATTCTCCTTTTTTGACCCTTTGAAGCACCCATAGCATGACTTCTAAACCAATCACAGCAAATGGGGGGCGGGAGGTAATAGGACTACTGGTTTCTCAACCAATCACAGTGACTGTCTGAACGTCTCTGACAGCACAGCTGAAAAACAAACGGCAGATGATGACACCTGCAGATTTATCTAAATAACAGAATTAAACAGTTGTTTCACAGTGGAATATGCTACCTGGGGTTAACTACAGACATCCATAGGACATGTGGATAGCTTTTACATTTACCATACGTGAACTAAAGTTTTCGGCGCTGCTCAACGAGGCTGGATTACACGATGTGTTCTGTGCCTCCAAGGAATAACACTTTCTTCTGGGCACCTCAATATAACATTGGATATTTTCTTGTCATTTTCTTAAGGTAAGACATGGCTTTATTTAACTATCTGTTCACTGTGGAGTTAGCCAGCCTGTTTTCTTCTCCTCCGTGTGTGTGTGTGTGTGTGTGTGTGTGTGTGTGTGTGTGTGTGTGTGTGTGTGCGCGCGCGAGCGAGCGCGCATGCTTGCTTAACTTGCTTGTAAATATTGGTAGCTGCTGGTTATGGATCTTTGGTGGTGTGGTTGTGCCACACCACCAATGTAAATGACTGCTTGATTGCTTGATGAATGATGATTAACTTGATGTTTGGCTTTATATGTCCTGGCTGTGCTGCCTCTGTCTGCAAAATAAGTAAATAAATCCTATAGATAGACATATGTGTCTAGAAAAAGAAGCACCTGTTTTACACTTTTTTTTGTTTATATTGTGTTACATTTGGGTACAAAATTAACTGCAGAAATCCGCTAAAACAACATTACAAAACCGCTAATATCCGCAATTATTTTCGCGTGCGCGCAGCGCGCGTGCATGAGGTAATAGAGGTCGTGCACCCCCTGCTGAAAGAGGCTAGAATTGCCTATGAATCTAATAGTATGTTCGTTAGAGTTAATTAGCAGTCTAGCAGAACTATAGCCATCTAGATATACCGGTATATTAGGCCTACTGCAAGAGAGTTTAGCATACAGCCTGCTAGGTATGTTAACCCTGCAAGGCTATTAATTTCTACTGGCCCAATTTTTTTTTTTAAATCAGATGGTGTTGTAGGAGTCCTAATCACAGGAAAATGTAATGTTATAAAATTAATAATGTTTTTGTAAGGTTTTATAGCCATAAATCATAAATCATGATCTAATTTGCATTTTGGGGATATTTTTCACAATATTAACATATGCACGTGTTCTAGACACAATGATCACGAAAAACAATATTACAGGCATTTTACTTATGTTTTAGTGAGGAATAGCTTCAGTTAAAAAGTGAGATGTTGTTCGTCCAGACGCTGGAATTTCAACTTCTCTGGGAGGTGTGAATGTCAGCCCCTGTGGGGGGTATTTATATGCAAATATCATGGCCAATGGCATTGTAATAGTAAACAATAGGATTTAATGGTGATGTTGTGAAAAAAGAACAGGAAAACTAATTATAACATTTTTTAAAAAATGATTTAAAAAACGTTGCCAAAAAGCAACGCTGGGCCTTGCAGGGTTAATAACAGTTTTGTAATTGAATGAATATAGTGTTCCGTTCATTCACTGACGCTGGTCTGCTTTGGACTCACCAAGTTGTTCTTGACATGTGCTTGCCTTGCACACCTTGGTTCCTTGGCATCGCATCCAGCAGAACTGTGTACTACAACATCATCCGTGTGTCTATTTGTCATTAAATGAATACTGTAAATTTCCTTTTGTGTCTATGAAAAATGTCTTGCTTCATTGAGGTTAACCAGTAAGACGTCTAAGGGCGAGGGCGAGGTCGCGCCATGTCTTGGCCATCTGGCCAGTGATGTTGTATATCGGACCAGTTACCCATATATGGAGACCCCTGGTACCCATAGATATTCACAGGTATGGGCTTAATATTGATGACATCAGGGATCTCCATGTATGGCCATAAAAGGGATTTGGTTCCCTTGACATCACAATGATGTCAGAGCGTGATGTCAAAGCGTGAGTCAGCTTGATGTCGGAATGGCAAACCCATAGACCGTAAAAAAGCTCCCCCTCGACGGTCGGACGGACATGATGTGCGGTTTCTCATAGTAAACTGCGACCTTCGGTCACAATAAATACTTTATTATTCATTTATCAGTTAACTCCACTTATTAATAGTTAGGCCAGTGGTTCCCAAATGTTTTAGCTCAAGTCCCAAAAGAGAAATTAGATGTTTATGCCCGTATATGGTATTTCGTGTCCAGGCCAGTCAGTCATCTCCAAATTTGGTCACTTGTTTCATCATGTCAGGCAGACATTATTTGGGCATTGTTTCAGCATGCGGCTGTTACCATGGTGGCGACACTGTTTAATATCAGTGATTTCAGCATGCGGACAGACATTCAGTAAATTAATATTTATAGATATATAATGATGATGATGGTGATTATTATTATTATTATTATTATATTTTTATGTAGGAAACGGAAAAAGGAGATATTTACTTGCGACCCATAAAAAGTTGCCCTAACCCTAACCCGACCAAACGATGGGTCCCAACCCACTGTTTGGGAAACAGTGAGTTAGGCTGAATGTTTTTGCTAGCTATACCGGATCTAAAGCCAGACCAATGCCTTGAGGTTTAAATATATATATATATTTATTTTTTTGCTACTCAAAGTGAAAAAAGATGCGTGCCTATACTCAAAGCAAAGAGGATGTGAGAAACCACAACGTTTCCTGTCTGGTAGTAACAGAGAGTTGAGGAAACAGTAGAAGCTCTGGATGTGAAGAGCCCTAAACATTGTCCCCCCTGCTTGGCATAGGAGTTGTCCAGAGCAGTGGTTCTCAACCTTTTCAGGCCACGACCCCCCCAAATAATCATATTTTAACTGGGGACCCCCCACCCTGACGAGCACTAAGAGTTGAGGCATTACATTTTGTATAACACGGTTCTATTGTGAAAATAGCAGATCTACATGCTCGGCTGTTTTCACAATTTCTGCCTCCTGAGATATTAAAAACTCCTTAAATTGTCACTCTAGAAATGTGCAGATACACTCTACACTTAAACTTTATGTTGGTTTGTTTACTGTTGAGTGAGAAAACAATGTTGCACATTGAGTTAATCATCTGGGGACCCCCCAAAATACTTTGGGGACCCGCCTGGGGGTCCCGACCCACAGGTTGAGAACCACTGGTCCAGAGGAGGAGTCCATACCATCAACCTGCTCTCAAAAGTGGGCTGGGGCAAGTTGCCCTCCTAAAAAGCAGGCTCAAAAGGAGAACACAATGGATGCTGCTCTATAAAACCAAAGTGAATAATTCCATGACCAGTCCTGTTGAAAGAAGTAAAATACAAAGCTCTTCAGTTGCTGAATGAATGTATTTAGTACGAGCAACGCACTGATGTCGGGAGCAGACCTGGAACCTCAAATACACATGTTGCACACGCAATATTATACTACTGTATGTTCTTCCCTGTGATGCATATTTACAGTTTTTCACGATTGTTAACACACGTTTTTCACTACAACAACGGCTTTCTCAAAACTGCACACACAAAACTGAAAACCTCACACACAAAATGCTAAACCTCACACTCCCTTCCTAAGAGGACACTTTGCCATCAAATCACTTAACTGTGTTCACAAAATGGAACTCGTGTTTTCATTTGGTACATGCTAAACCTGACACTCCCTTCCCAAGATGACTCTTAGCCATCAAATCACTTACAGTAACTGTGCTCACAAAATGGTGTTTTCATTTGGTACACACAGCCATATTTTCAAATGACACATACCATTCATTGAGTACACACAACTAAGCATTTGCTGCACACTACCAAGCATTTACAGCACACTGAAGTGCAAAATTGAAAACACACCATTGAATTGGAACACACCATATGAATGACATTGACTCTGGAGAATGAGCTACGGTATTTCTCCTTTTGTAAAATGACTCAGGCCTACTTTTTTCATAGTCAAACATAAAACAGCACACAAATATGCATCCAAAAAAGGTTTTATTTGGGTACATGATTTACAGTTACTGTTCAAGATGTTGCCACATGGAAAACTCAAAGCTACTAGCAACAGACTGCAAAAACGCTTCTTTCCACAAACAATCAGGCACATGAACAATCTGTCAAAGACGAGAATGGTCCAGAACCTTGAACCTTAAAGGTTACCAAAACTCCAAAAATGTGTGTGTTTAGGCTGCGCAGCAAGGAAATAAAAACTATCTGATGGTGAAATAGATTGTTTTTGCCTCATGCTTTATCATCATGGGAGTTCCATCTATTTTTTACCGGCCAATATAACACTGGGCGTGGGCATAAGTTTCACATCTTCATTTAGCACCACAACCAAGCTAATACCTTTTGCACAATATATTGTGCAAAGGTCCACATCCTGTTGAAGATGACATTTACATTTTTAAATGGTAACTACTGTACCCCTTGTTTTGGAACAAACAGTTCCTCTTAAGGCTAGACTAGTTGGCGCTAGCAGTTGTAAGGAGTTGCATTGGTGTGGGCTGGCCTTAAAAAAAAACACTTCTTGGAAATTATACATCTCTGTAACAATCCTTTCACTTCTGTTTCCATGAAATCTTAATGTCATCAACCTCAACACAGTTACAACATAGATTGGGCAGGGTACACTCAGAGAGAGTCCAACCTCATGAGCCAGCAGCATTCACTCCAAAGCCATATTTTGGCATTTATGCCCAACCTGTGTCCACCAACAAATAATATCTTCTTTCTTGCGTCATCATCCCCAACAATTTCGTCAAAAGCGTCTTTAGGCTTGTTTTTCTGTAACGTTGCTTTTAAATATTGGTAGTTGGGCTTTAAAGTGCTGTTGCTTTTTGGGCTTTTTTTTTTATTTAACCAGTGGTTGTCAAATATTTTCATGTCATTGATCCCCAATTATTATGTATTTGTCCCTAATTCCCATCTGAAAATATTTTCTTTTATATATTTCAGCTCAGGATTAACCACACCATTTTAGATGAAACATACATTTATTGCAACGATATTTACCATTTATGCAATGATATTTCATTTTAGTTTGGCGGTGTAGCTCTGCTGTGATATAACAGATTATCTGCTCGAACATGAAACTTAAGGCCCTTTTCCACCGGCAGCGATAACGATGACGATAGCCATAAAATATCACAGCGATAATTATGCCTTCACATTGATGTCCGATAAAGTTATCGGGCATCAATGTGAAGAGGCGCTAATTAACAGCCACTCGCTCAGAGCGCACCTCGAGCTGTTTGTCAGATACCCAGTTCCATATCACTGTGATCTTAACCACATCGTTGTTGATCCTAACGATGTAGTTGTCGGCTATCGTTGTCTTTATCGGTGTTGGGTGGATGCTGCCGATCCACTTCAATTGAAAACCCACTTTTTTAAATCGTTATCGTCATCGTTATCGCTGCCGGTGGAAAAGAGCCTTTAATCTGATATCACATACCCCCCAGAGCAAAGCATGATATACAGATATTACATGCACGTAACATTGAACCTTCAGTTGCATTATTAAGATATATCACATGTCATAATCAATCCACTGAACACAGTGCAATCCATAAACAATAGATATTAATGTTCTACATTCCACGGGGAGGAGGCGGGGGAGGTGGAGGTATTTTTAACCTTTACAGCTGCACAACCAGTAGTAACAGCTAAACACCTAGGCTGAACAGAGGAACAGAGGACTACTTAAATAAACCGCTATGCACAGAGGACGTATGAGAATTAGCTTGAAGCGAATGAGAATGAACGTGAGGTGACAGACTGCACTAACTTGTTAGCGAATGAATAAAAGGGGGTCCGGGGAAGACAGCAACAACACATCCTGCTCCGTATTCCAGATTTATGTTTTATGCTAATTAAACATTTATTTCAATCCTTAAAAAAAAATAATAGCATATCTACAAGCTCACACTGACTGTCAGTGTACAGTTGGAGACGCTGTGTGTGAAGTGTAGATGGAGAAGGAATGTGCAGAGGTGAACTGAGGTGGAGGAGCTCTAGCCTGACTGCAAGCGTCAGACTCTATCACACACTTCGTTTTGGGATTGAGTCTGAGCCTGGGGACGGAGATTCTACTTCAGCGGGGGCGGGGTAAAGCCTATTGACGTCACACACACACACATACACACACACAGCCCTGTGTGTCGCCAACGGCGACGTGGCGTGACATTGCAAAAATACGTTATTTCTCATAACATATTATATGACTGCATGTTTACGTTAGTGCAAAATGGTATTAAAACGTAATGAAACGGCACTATTGTATAGTTTATTAAAATAATTCGAGTCGAGTCTGACTCCGCCATGACAGTTTTCACGGACCAATCAGAGTCCACTAGCGGCTCACGTGGGCAGAAGAGCACCAATCAGAGTCCACTACGGACTATCACGTGGGCAGAACAGCTCCGAAGGGAGGGGGCTGGGACCGGACCAGCCTACCACGTGCCTCAAGTCTACAGCCCTGATTGGCCCATTCAATGCGCCCGCTCTTTAGGCGAGCTTGAAATAAAATAAAATATCTCCGGGTTCAGTCCACAATACACACCACCCACCAACAGGGGGTGGTGATGTGCGGACTGATTTATCAGGCTAGAGGAGCTCAGGTGTTTTTGACCGCCTGCTCCCACCCGAACAAAGTTAAAACCTCCCGCACCTGCAAGATTTACTTTAGCAGGGCCGAAGATATATCACCTAACATATTATATGGGCAGTGATGTTGTTAATGTACAGACTAGTCCCGGGACCCACAGGTGGTCTTGGTCAGGGAAATATGGGTTTCAAATAACATTTCTTTAACTCGTGTTTGATCTTATAGGTTATAATTATGGTTATATATTCATGTTAGAAATGTGTTTCAAACAATCCCCTTTATTTGCAAAAGAAAACTATAGAACAGTGGTTCTCAACCTGTGGTACATGTACCACTGGTGGTACTTGAGCCCCCCCTCTGGTGGTACACAGAGGAGTCTCCCAAAAAAGAAGAAAAAAAATGTTGGTAGTGAAATGGTTATTGCTTACCACGAGAAATGTCACAGCTTGTCTCCTTGTGCTGTCTGTCTGTTTGTGTGTGTGTGTGTAAACATTTTTACGGTCTATGGGTTTGCTGCTCTGACATCATGCTCAGATGTCATGTGATGACACATCCGGCACATCTTGTCCACGTATCCATGTATCTCTGAAGGTCACTCCTGACACTGTGGTTCCCCTGACACATCACTGTGATATCACAGGTGATATCACAGGTGACATCACCTATGTAAAAGTCCATATATGGGTATTCCACAGAATCCCTTTTATGCTCATATGAAGATCCCTCATGTCATACATCACTGGCCAGATGGCCAAGACATGGACCACATCAGTGTGGCTGGTTCAGATAGGGATATCCATATGGGCATGAAAGGGATTGTATGTTGTGATGTCATGGGAACCATTCTAACAAAATCCCTTTTATTCCCATACTGTACATGGACATCCCTGATGTCATCAATATTAAGCCCATCTAACTTCATATGGGAATGCCATATCTGTGTTGCTGGTTCAGACAGTGATCTCCATGTATGGGCATAAAAGGGATGTACCATATACAGTACATGGATCTCCATATATGGGTACCAGAGGTCTCCATATATGGGTAACTGGTCCGATATACATCACTGGCCAGATGGCCAAGGATTGGCGCGACCTCACCCTTTAGGGTGAGGTCGCATGTCGCCCTGAGGCGTCTTACTAGTATTAAACTACAGGTAGTTCTGACCAAGCACGTGGTTGAAAAAGGCTCTCAATGTATGTCTCAATGTCTGTCTCAATGTCTGTCTCAGTGTCTGTCTCAGTGTCTGCGGCATTGTGTGAAAACTGCAGGAGTTAAAGGAGTAGTTCACAAAAAAAGAAGAAGAAAAAAAAAGTATTTTGGTTACACACCACATGAAGCTTTGGATTCATGGTGATGTTTTTGTTACATTCCTAAGCAAATAATTTGATTATTATCGTGGTACATAGAGAGACAGATATTTTCTGAGGTGGTACTTGATGTAAAAAGGTTGAGAACCACTGCTAAAACATACTGGGATAGCCACTCAAACCACACTGACACTAACCAACATTATATGATTGACTTCTCAACCCTACTAACCAGTAAGGCTCCCTAATCGGGAGATAAGCGACCGTAGGTCACTTATCTCCACAAATAGGGCAAAAATGTGTTTTGCCAAAATCTTCCTGATCCATGTTGATGACATGAGTGTAGACATACTGTGTAGTGATTTTCGTGATTTTAGGGCAAAATCTGTAGGAGCAGTGTCCAAAAATGTGTTTTTAAAAATCGGCCTGGAGGTGGCGCTATATGGGCCAGATTCATGTTGATGGGATGAGTGTAGACATACTGTGTACCGATTTGCGTGATTTTAGGGCGAAAATTGTAGGAGCAGTGTCCAAAAATGTGTTTTGCAAGAATCGGCCTCATGGTGGCGCTAGAAGAGGGCCATGTGAGAAATGAGGGGTGGGGTCTCCGCGCCGGCAAGGCGGACGAATAGGTACCGGCCCCGGCTGTCCCGGTCGCTCCTAGCCGGAGTTACGGCATTTTATGTGAGCTGCAGTGTAGGGGGTCCTCCACTGGGGGCGCCACCACTTTTGCATCCGTTCTGGAGCACCAGGAGTCGGTGGTCCCCGGGAATTCCCCGTGAGCAGCCCCGTTGGGGTGGTCATTTGGTCATGTTTGCGCATTTGGTCATTTTTTACATCTGGGGGTCCCCCAGGGACCTGGGGGTCCCTGGAGCTCCGGGGGTCCTTGGAGGTTGTAGTTTGGCAGCCAAGGAACGTGTGTGCAAAATTTGGCATGGATCGGGGCAACGGTTGCGGAGATATAAGCAGGGAAAAAGTGTGACGTGTGAGGTGTGACAGACAGACTGACGGACTGACGGACTCACTCACACTTTGTGCAGGTTTTGATTGTAAATGCGACCTACGGTCGCAACAACTCAACCCTTATACTGTCACTTCATAAAGCGTCTGGCCTTTCCTAGCGGCTGACCTTTCCTCCCCTTTGGGGGTTCGTGAATAAGCTGACACTGTGATTCTGTCCAGATGCATGGGGGTCTTCATAAGCTGCCTAAATGGACCCCTGTTCATCAAACTCAGGAGGTTGCTCCTGAATTTCTCCCCTACAAAAACATAGAGGATGGGGTTAAGACAGCTGTGAGAGTAAGCAAGGGCCTGGGTGACTTCAAAAGCCAATCTGATTGCCTTGCTGCTGTCACATTCTGTACCTACTGGTATATAGATATGAAGTAACTCCAAAGCTTTGAAGAAGGAAGCAACATTATAGGGAATCCAGCAGCAGAGAAACACAGCTACAACTACGATAATCAATTTGATGGAGTGTTTATTGGATGATTGGCTGTGTAGGAGCGTCCAAATGATCTGGGTGTAGCAGAAAACCATGATGGTCTTCGGAATCAGTAAGCCAAGAATGTTCATTTTGAAAAGTCCAAAGATAATCCAGAAATGCCTGTTGTGTGTAGTATCATACACAGTGGATGCAGTGTATGATGGAGCACAGAATAAAATGGTGTCATTACTGGACCTTGGGGCCTCCTGTACCTGAAGAAAAACTAGATCTGGAAAAGAGGCAAGAAATCCAGCAGCCCATGTAACAGCAGCTGCAATTATTCCAAAGGTGCGTGTTCGTATTTTCAGAGCATGAAACACGTGCACTATAGCCAGGTATCGGTCCATGCTCATCAGGATGATGAAAAAGATTCCACAGTAAAAGCCAATGTAGTAAGCACCGAGGACCACCTTGCACATAGCATCCCCAAACGGCCACTGGTCCCTTTTTTGGTGGGCTAGGAATGGAAGGGAGCATACTAGGAGAAGGTCAGCAAAGGCCAGGTTGAGGAGGCACACGTCACTCATGCAACGGAGCTTCACCCCAAAGATGACCCAGAGGACAAGCACATTCCCTAGAAGACCCACGATGAAGAAGAGAGAATAGAGCACTGGAAGAAAGTAGGACCCATGATGTCCATATACACACAACCCAGAGTCTCCTTCATTGTAGTCCTCATATGTATACACTTCACTGGTAGATGAGCTGAGAAAGAAATCAGGATATGAGTAGGGATTTGGTGCAATTTTAGAGCTATCGACTTGAGTCTCAAGTCTAAAAATTGTCATATTAATAATATAATAGCCTACACAAACCTATATAATCATTATTTTATCATTTCAAGTCTTGTTAATCATTTTCTTACCCATATGTGTAGTTTCATGGCTGTAGGTCAAACAGAGCATGAGCTATAGCTGTTCAAAGTTTGCACTTTGCTCAATTGTTGCGGGCTTCGTGTTTTCGTGTTTGGCATAGTCCTCTACCATATTGCAGAGTTTCGTAAAAAGCGACTGCACTGTCAAGCCAGGAGAGAAAAGGTGGCGGAAGAATAATAATAATAAGAAAAGGTACAATCTCAATAAGTGGCCTCCACCTCTGTCACTCCGTGGCTTGGCCACTAATAAAATTAAAAAATAAAATAGTGAAAAGTCTCACCTGACAGTGATGTTGTTAAAGCTTGTGGTCATGTCCATCATTGACTGTGCTGTGTCAAGACACTAGGCCAAAACAAACAGATCTACATAAGTCATATCCAGTTCAATTGTGCCGTGTAATCTAAAGTATAGAAATCACAAGTGAAGTTGTTACATAAACATGAAGACTGGGTTCAAAATGAATGACGAGAAAGTAAAAGAACAACTTCTCATATATTGGAATTGGGGGGAGTGAGACACTGTCAGCACAGCTGTTATAGGGGAATCCCTAAAATACATCATGACGTCATCCTTGATTAGAAACAGAAAGTGTTTGTGTGGCGGAGAGAGTCTCAGCCCCAGCCTGAAGCCTCAAAAGTCTAGTATCTCCCTCGTTCCATAGAGATATCCTTTTGGAGTAATATTGGACTTTCACGTGGGAGGCCCGGGTGGGGAGGTTCGCATCACCTCCGTTACATTTGCACACCACAAGTTGGCTGATTCTGGGGACATAACTTGGGATTCTCAATCCCAAGTAATGTTGTAATGATTTAGAGTCGGCAATCTCTGCATTCTGCAGTGATTAGAGGAGTGTTAAGAGCTGTCCATACTATCTCCGACCACCAAACTTTTCGTCGGAAAGTTCCAACTTTCCGACGTGTAGCTTTCCGAACTCTAATTCTGGGTAATGCTTTTCAGAAGTTGCGAGTGACGTCATTTTGTAGTTGAACAGGACTTTTCCAACGAAAAGTTCAGTTTTGATGAAGACTTTATTTGGAGTTTGCATAGGAAAGGTACAGTTTCATGACGGTACAGTTCACTGGTACAAGGTCTACTAAAAGGAGATCCTAGAAAAGACTAAGCTTATTTCCACAGGAAACCATTTAAGTATCTCATATAACATTGAATGACAGACGAGTAGAACACAGTACTATGCAGTAGATATAGTCGGTAAAAAAAAAAGAAAGAACAAAAAAACAACAGTAAGTCTATACAAACAGTAAGTATATAGAAATAAGGGGCAGGGGAGGGTAGGGCTGGGCTATGTTTGTTTTACCAGTTGCGAACGGTTGCTGCCTGTAAGTGGTTTTTCAGGGCGATTTTAAAGGATGCTAGTGATCCACACTCCTTTAAGACCTTCGGTAGGGCATTCCACATTTTTGTGGTATTGCAGAAGAACGTTGTCAGAGAGAGTATGGACAGGTCTTAATTCTTCTGACTTTATTTGACACATGCTGCTAAAAGCAACCTATATTATTAATTTTATTTTTTACTTTTTATCTATTATCTGATGTTACTGTTTTTTTACTGCGGGGACGCAAGCCTCACATGAAAAACAGGCAGGCATCGTGAAGCTATAAAATAATCACACCTACACAGGCTTTTATATTACTCTTATCGCTTTGATTGAAAACACCCTTGCAACATGTCAGACTTTTTTTTTGTAATGGCTATCAAACATTTAAAAACAATATGAACTATTACCAGTAAGATGCCCCAAGGGAGAGGTGCGACCTCATCCTTTATAACAGAGTGACGATGACATACCACATGAGTCATTGTGAATCAATTATGATTCATGGTCTCACACTATTTCAGAAATAAAATGTAATCGATTATATCTTATTGTATTTATTTTTATTTTATTTGAATGCAAGGTAATTATAACTTGAAAAACAAGGCATTGGATTAATAAAGCTTGGCTGTTAGTCTGGTCCGGAGCAGGATAACATATCCAGGCTTAATTTATCCAGGATCAGCCACAAATCGGTTTCATGACAGCTCTGTTATCTCTGCTAGAACATACTGGGATATCCACTCAAACCACACTGACATACTGTACCAACAGTATATGATTGACTTCTCAACCCTACTAAGAACTCAACCCTTATAATGTCACTTCATAAAGCGTCTGACCTTTCCTAGCGGCTGACCGTTCCTCCCCATCGGTGGTTTGTGAATAAGCAGACACTGTGATTCTGTCCTGACGCATAAGCTGCCTAAATGGACCCCTGTTCATCAAACTCCGGAGGTTGCTCCTGAATTTCTCCCCAACAAAAACATACAGGATGGGGTTGAGACAGCTGTGAGAGTAAGCAAGGGCCTGGGTGACTTCAAAAGCCAATCTGATTGCCTTGCTGCTGTCACAGTCTGTACCTACAATTAACTCCAAAGCTTTGAAGAAGGAAGCAACATTATAGGGAATCCAGCAGCAGAGAAACACAGCTACAACTACGATAATCAATTTGATGGAGTGTTTATTGGATGATTGGCTGTGTAGGAGCTTCCAAATGATCTGGGTGTAGCAGAAAACCATGATGGTCATCGGAATCAGTAAGCCAAGAATGTTCATTTTGAAAAGTCCAAAGATAATCCAGAAATGCCTGTTACGTGTGATAACATTCACAGTGGATGCAGTGTATTCTGGAGCACAGAATAAAATGTTTTCATTACTGGACCTTGGGGCCTTCTGTACCTGAAGAAAAACTAGATCTGGAAAAGAGGCGAGAAATCCAGCAACCCATGTAACAGCAGCTGCAATTATTCCAAAGGTACGTGTTCGTATTTTCAGTGCATGAAACACGTGCACTATAGCCAGGTACCGGTCAATGCTCATCAGGATGATGAAAAAGATCCCACAGTAAAAGCCAATGTAGTAAGCACCGAGGACCACCTTGCACATAGCATCCCCAAACAGCCACTGGTCCCATTCTTGGTGAGCTAGGAATGGAAGGGAGCATACTAGGAGAAGGTCAGCAAAGGCCAGGTTGAGGAGGCAGACATCACTCATGCTACGGAGCTTCACCCCAAAGATGATGACCCAGAGGACAAGCACATTCCCTAGAAGACCCACGATGAAGAAGAGAGAATAGAGCCATGGGAGAAAGTAGGACCCATGATGTCCATATACACACAACCCAGAGTCTCCTTCATCGTAGTCCTCATATGTATACACTTCACTGGTAGATGAGCTGAGAAAAAAATTAAGATATGAGTAGGGATTGGGTGCATTTTTAGAGCTATCGACTTGAGTCTCAAGCCTAAAAATAGTCATATTGATCATATAATACACAAACCTATATCATCATTCTTTTACGTATCATTTCAAGTCTTGTTAATCATTCTCTTACCCATATGTGTAAATGTGTGATGAATTCTCATTGAGAGCAGGGATGGTGGTGGATGTAGTTGTCAACCTGGAATATATTTTAAAAGCCTACTTTCAGAAAGAAAATAAATCTGCACACTGCTACAAAATGTAAAATACAGCAGTGAGATCTGTAATGTATTACTGTATGTTGATTTCAGTACTGTTTAAAACAAAGAAAAAATATGTTAAAGATCTGAAAGGATATATTATTACTATTATTATTATAAGGAGTATTATTTATTATTATATCTATTTTAATATATCTTATGGTTATTTAATGTATTGTACAGTAGGGCCTAGATAGTACTATCTACACAGTATGTCCTTGGTACGACTACCAGGCTTGACCATCTGCTGTGTGTCTTTCTCCTGCTCTCTGTCCGCTTTCCTGTCTCTCACTTCACTGTGTCTGAATAAAGAATTAAATTGTCTCACCTGACAGTGCTGTTGTTAAAGCTTGTGGTCATGTCCATCATTGACTGTGCTGTGTCAAGACAGCACGCCAAAACAAACAGATCTACATAAGTCATATCCAGTTCAATTGTGCAGTGTAATCTAAAGTATGGAAATGACAAGTGAAGTTGTTACATAAACATGAAGACTGGGTTCAAAATGAATGACGAGAAAGTAAAAGGACAACTTCTCATGTATTGGAATTGGGGGAAGTGAGAATTACACTGTCAGCAGCACAGATAATAGGGGAGTCCATAAAATACATCATGACTTTATCCTTAATTAGTGGCTGGGTTCGGTACCCAGCGAAAACACTAATGTTTTGATCAGGCTTTATTATCTCTAGCAGGCTGGCAGACCAGGGGCCTGTTTCACGAAAGCAGAATGAAATAATCCAGGATTTAAACCAAATCCAGGTTTGACAAAGTCTGCTCCGTCTCTTTCTCATGCCGCAAAAAATGCGTGCCTCTTTCTGTCTGGCACAGTAGCAGCACCTCGACTCTTCGAACAAGAAACAGAAAGTGTTTGCACACCACAAGTTGGCTGATTCTGTGGAAAGAAATTGCTCAATTCCAAGTAATTGAGCAAGTAACAATTTAGAGTCGGCAATCTCTGCATTCTGTATTAACAAGTGATTAGAGGAGCTTTCCGAACTCTAATTCAGAGTAATTTTTTTCAGAAGTTGCGAGTGACGTCATTTTGTAGTTAAACCGGACCTTTCCGACGAAAGGTTCTGTGGTCAGAGAGAGTATGGACAGGCCTTAATTCTTCTGCCTTCTCCTTTATTTGACACATGCTGCTAAAAAGCATGTATTATTACTTTTATTTTTTACTTTTTATCTATTATCTGGTGTTACTGCGTTTTACTGCGGGGACGCAAGCCTCACATGAATAACAGGCAGGCATCGTGAAGCTATAAAATAATCACACCTACACAGGCTTTTACCGTATATTACTCTTATCGCTTTGATTGAAAACACCCTTGCAACATTGTCAGACGTTTTTTGTAATGGCTATTAAACATCTAACAACAATATGAACTATTATCAGTAAGACGCCCTAAGGGCGAGGCGTGACCTCACCCTTTATAACAGAGTGACAATGACATATCACATGAGTCATTGTGAATCAATTACGATTCATGGTCACACAATATTTCAGAAATAAAATGTAATTGATTATATCTTATTGTATTTATTTTTGGGGGAAGTGAGAATTACAAATTGCCCACATCCCAATGTTGTAACGATTTAGAGTCGGCAATCTCGGCATTCTGCATTAATTGCGACCGTAGGGCGCAGTTTACTAACAGAACCGTCACATCTTGACCGTGTCTGTCTGTATGTATGGGTAACGCTTGTCTTTTTTGTTGATTGACTCTCACGCTCTGACATCACGCTCTGACATCACTGTGATGTCATGGGAACCAAATCCCTTTTATGCCCATATATGGAGATCCCTGATGTCATCAATATTAAGCTCTGTGAATGCCAATATATAATCACTGATGTCAGGGGAACAAAATCCCTTTGGCCAGATGGCCAAGACGAGGGAGGCCCTTAGGTGTCTTACTGGTAAGTGATTAGAGGAGTGTTAAGGGCTGTCCATGCTGTCTCCGACCACCGAACTTTTCGTCGAAAAGTTCAGACTTTCCGACGTGTAGCTTTCCGAACTCTAATTCAGGGTAATGCTTTTCAGACGTTGCGCAGTCGGTAGAGCTGCCGCCTCACAGCTGGAAGGTCCTGGGTTGGGGGCGTGTTCTCTCCTCCGCGTCATCAGTGCCCATATCCTAGGTGGGGTTGGCAAAAGGGCCTTTCTGTGTGGAGTTAACATGTTCTCCCTGTGTCTCCTAGGGTAGGTACTAGGTATCCTATCCTCACAAAAAACATGCAGTAATCCTGGTCTCTAAACTACCTCCCCCTGGCCAGCTGTGTCAACTGGTTGGAATAAAATGTTCCTTCCACACACTACGTCCAGCTGGGGAAACTCCCCCTGTCAGGTGAAAAGAAGTAGCTTGGACTCATGAATAGAAGCCAGAAGGAAGCATGAGGTCAGTCCGTTGCTTTCCCCAGGTTGGCCCATTATTACGTTGTGTTACAAAAATCGTGGGATAAAAAAAAATGGTATTACCTGGGTGAGACAAGAGACATGCTTACATGAGCAAAAGTTCCATTTGATTATGATTCATATTGTATTATACTGTGAATCAGATGTTTTGGGCATAAGCGCTTCCGTGTTTTGTCCCTACCAAATAATTTCATTGATCCCCAATTATTATGTATTTGTCCCTAATCCCCATCTGAAAATGTTTTCTTTTATATATTTCAGCTCAGGATTAACCACACCTTTTTAGATGAACATTTATTGCAGTAATATTTACCATTAATTATACAATGATATTGCAGTTTAGTTTGGCGGTGTAGCTCTGCTGTGATATAACAGATTATCTGCTCGAACATGAGACTTAATGTGATATCCCCCCCCAGAGCAAAGCATGATACACAGATATTACATGCACATAACATTGAACCTTCTGTTGCATTATTAAGATATATCACATGTCATAATCAATCCATTGAACACAGTACAATCCATAAACAATACATATTAACGTTCTACATTCCACGGGGAGGAGGCCGGGGAGGTGGAGGGATTTTTAACCCTTACAGCTGCACAACCAGTAGTAAAGGCCCATTCCCACTGGGCCAGATAACAGATAAAAAAAAAATCTCTTTCTCCAGATATGTTTCCATTCAAAGTGGATGGTAGATACAGATAAAAAGAATATCTGCCACAGATATTTATTTTATCTGTGGCAGATATTTCTTTTTATCTGTATCACCTGTGATATCACAGTGATGTGTCAGGGGAACCACAGTGTCAGGCGTGACCTTCAGAGATACACGGATACGTGGACAAGATATGCCGGATGTGTCATCACATGACATCTGAGCATGATGTCAGAGCAGCAAACCCATAGACCGTGAAAATGTGTACACATACACACACACACACAAACAGACAGACAGACAGACAGCACACGGAGACAAGCTGTGACATTTCTCATGGTAAGCAATAACCATTTCACTACCAACATTTTTTTCTTCTTTTTTGGGAGACTCCTCTGTGTACCACCAGAGGGGGGGGGGGGGCATAGGTGGTCTTGGTCAGGGAAATATGGGTTACAAATAACATTTCTTCAACTCATGTTTGATCTTATAGGTTAATTATGGTTATATATTCATGTTAAAAATGTGTTTTAAACAATCCCCTTTATTTGCAAAAGAAAACAATAGATTCTATAGAACATACTGGGATAGCCACTCAAACCACACTGACATACTGTACACTAACCAACATTATATGATTGACTTCTCAACCCTACTAACAACTCAACCCTTATACTGTCACTCCATAAAGCGTCTGACCTTTCCTAGCGGCTGACCTTTCCTCCCCATTGGGGGTTCGTGAATAAGCTGACACTGTGATTCTGTCCAGATGCATGGGGGTCTTCATAAGCTGCCTAAATGGACCCCTGTTCATCAAACTCAGGAGGTTGCTCCTGAATTTCTCCCCGACAAAAACATAGAGGATGGGGTTAAGACAGCTGTGAGAGTAAGCAAGGGCCTGGGTGACTTCAAAAGCCAATCTGATTGCCTTGCTGCTGTCACATTCTGTACCTACCGGTATATAGATATGAAGTAACTCCAAAGCTTTGAAGAAGGAAGCAACATTATAGGGAATCCAGCAGCAGAGAAACACAGCTACAACTACGATAATCAATTTGATGGAGTGTTTATTGGATGATTGGCTGTGTAGGAGCGTCCAAATGATCTGGGTGTAGCAGAAAACCATGATGGTCATTGGAATCAGTAAGCCAAGAATGTTCATTTTGAAAAGTCCAAAGATAATCCAGAAATGCCTGTTGTGTGTTGTATCATACACAGTGGATGCAGTGTATGATGGAGCACAGAATAAAATGGTGTTATTACTGGACTTTGGGGCCTCCTGTACCTGAAGAAAAACTAGATCTGGAAAAGAGGCGAGAAATCCAGCAGCCCATGTAACAGCAGCTGCAATTATTCCAAAGGTGCGTGTTCGTATTTTCAGTGCATGAAACACGTGCACTATAGCCAGGTATCGGTCAATGCTCATCAGGATGATGAAAAAGATCCCACAGTAAAAGCCAATGTAGTAAGCACCGAGGACCATCTTGCACATAGCATCGCCAAACGGCCACTGGTCCCTTTTTTGGTGGGCTAGGAATGGAAGGGAGCATACTAGGAGAAGGTCAGCAAAGGCCAGGTTGAGGAGGCACACGTCACTCATGCTACGGAGCTTCACCCCAAAGATGACCCAGAGGACAAGCACATTCCCTAGAAGACCCACGATGAAGAAGAGAGAATAGAGCACTGGAAGAAAGTAGGACCCATGATGTCCATATACACACAGCCCAGAGTCTCCTTCATCGTAGTCCTCATATGTATACACTTCACTGGTAGATGAGCTGAGAAAGAAATTAAGATATGAGTAGGGATTGGGTGCATTTTTAGAGCTATCGACTTGAGTCTCAAGTCTAAAAATTATCATATTAATAATATAATAGCCTACACAAACCTATATCATCATTCTTTTATCATTTCAAGTCTTGTTAATCATTTTCTTACCCATATGTGTAAATGTGTGATGAATTCTCATTGAGAGCAGGGATGGTGGTGGATGCAGTTGTCAACCTGGAATATATTTAAAAAGCCTACTTTCGGAAACAAAATAAATCTGCACTTTGCTACAAAAAAGTAAAATACAGCAGAGAGATCTGTAATGTATTATGTTGATTTTAGTACTGTTTAAAACAAAGAAAAAATATGATTAAGATCTGAAAGGATTTTTTATTACTATTATTACTATTATAAGGAGTATTATTAATTATTATATCTATTTTTAATAGATCTTTTGGTTATTTAATGTGCAGTAGGGCCTAGCCCTAGACAGTACTATCTACACAGTATGTCCTTGGTACAACTACCAGGCTTGACCATTTGCAGTGTGTCTTTCTCCTGCTCTCTGTCCGCATTTCCTGTCTCTCACTTCACTGTGTCTGTCTGAATAAAGCATCAAATAAAAAAATATAGCTGCAAGCAGCGATAAAGTGGCCAGGCCAGGAAAAAGCAGCGGAAAAAAGCAGTGGAAAAAGCAGGAAAAGCAAGAAAAGTGGGAAAAGAAATCAAAGAAAAACTAGAAGCAGTGTTCTTCCGAGAACAGGTCTCCGGCAGGTCAGGTAGGTTTTTTTGGCCTCTTGGTGGCGCTATAATAGGCCAATGTGAAAAGGGTGCCATATGTTCTTGGGCCTTTCACGGCAATCAGACGCTGCATGCGTGATTTGCGGCATTTTGTTCCAAAAATGTGTTATGCAAAAGTTGACCCGCTGGTGGCGCTATAACAGGCCAATGTGAGAAGGGTGGCATCTGTTCCTTGACCTAGTGGGAATTTGCGTGCAAATTTCACGCACATCGCAGGCTGTGTTCAGGATTTGAGGCGTTTTTGGCCACTTTATCGCTGCTTGCAACTATATTTATTATTATTATTATAATCTTTTTTGCGTGCACTTCATAGGCATGTTATATAAAGGTCCTTAGATTGCGTTTAGAACGTTTCATGCACATTGCTCAAAAATCCCAGGAGAAAAACTGGTTTAAGAGTTTTACAAACTGCTCAAAATGATATAGCGCCACCCTTTGGCCAATTGGGGTAAGATTGGTTTCAGTGATATTTGGACTAACCCTCTACAGTATTTCATCATGAAAATGTGACTTTGTATGTATGTTTTAGAGAAGGGGTGGGCAACTTTGATGATGGCGAGGGCCACTATATTTCCACCTGCACTCCAGAGGGCCACATTGCATATTGCTACGTCCTACTTTGTCATTCTAGTGTCTCATACAAAAGAAGCAAAAATAGCCGATCTACAAGCTCAAAACGCATCGTGCTGCGATGCGTTTTGAGCTTGTAGATCGGCTATTTTTGCTTCTTTTGAATTGGAATCCTGAATAATTTTTTGTTATTTTTTACTTGGAATCCTGAAATGTAACATTTTGATTTAATTTCAAACGCATTTAGTTTTATACTCATGTT
Organism: Nannobrachium achirus; assembly: GCF_963921795.1. NCBI lineage: Eukaryota > Metazoa > Chordata > Actinopteri > Myctophiformes > Myctophidae > Nannobrachium > Nannobrachium achirus. The sequence continues at coordinate 49,516,494 of NC_137823.1, forward strand.
AACTTTATGAACCTAAATACAAATACATTGGACATAAAAAGAAAATACATTTTAATACTACTATACGAGTCATTAAGCTACTAATATACACTGACGGAATTAAAGTAGGTCATTTTTGGAATTGTAACAGCTGTAATCAATAATATATCAGTATTCCGGTATTAACCTGCGGGCCGCCAGTTGCCCATGTATGTTTTAGAGGCAGAAGAATAATTTGCATAAAACTGCAGACAGATCTTTAGATATTGGTCCAAAAAAAGTTCTGTGCGTGTGACGCGAAAATCCCAGGAGGAGATTTTTACTGTTTTTCATATAATTCAAAATGGTGGGAGATCTAAAGGTCAGAGGTCAAAAGTCAGACTGTCAAAGTTTTTCGGCATGAGGAGACGCATATGTGTGTCCAAGTTTCATGGCTGTAGGTCAAACAGAGCATGAGCTACCGGTATACCTGTTCATGGTTTGCACTTTGCCCAATTGTTGCGAGCTTCGTGTTTTCGTGTTTGGCATAGTCCTCTACCATATTGCCGAGTTTCGTAAAAAGCGACTGCACTGTCAAGCCAGGAGAGAAAAAGTGGCGGAAGAATAATAATAATAAGAAAAGGTACAATCTCAACAAGTGGCCTCCACCTCTGTCACTCCGTGGCTTGGCCACTAATAAATAGTAAATAAATAAAATAGTGAAAAGTCTCACCTGACAGTGATGTTGTTAAAGCTTGTGGTCATGTCCATCATTGACTGTGCTGTGTCAAGACACCAGGCCAAAACAAACAGATCTACGTAAGTCATATCCAGTTCAATTGTGCCGTGTAATCTTGAGTATAGAAATCACAAGTGAAGTTGTTACATAAACATGAAGACTGGGTTCAAAATGAATGACGAGAAAGTAAAAGAACAACTTCTCATTTATTGGAATTGGGGGGAGTGAGACACTGTCAGCACAGCTGTTATAGGGGAATCCCTAAAATACACCATGACTTTGATTGATTGATTGATTGAAGACTTTATTAGAAGTTTGCATAGGAAAAGGTACAGTTTCATGACGGTACAGTTCACTGGTACAAGGTCTACTAAAAGGAGATCCATGAAAAGACTAAGCTTATTTCCACTGGAAACCATTGAAGTATCTCATATAACATTGAATGACAGACAAATAGAACACAGTACTATGCAGTAGATATGTAAAGAAAAACAAAATAGAAGACAGTAAGTCAAAACAAACAGTATATACAAAGAAGGGGCAGGGGAGGGTAGGGTTGGGCTAGATTCTTTTTTACCAGTTGCGAACGGCTGCTGCCTGTAAGTGGTTTTTCAGGGCAATTTTAAAGGATGCTAGTGATCCACACTCCTTTGTGGCCTTCGGTAAGGCTTTCCACATTTTGGTGGTATAGCAGAAAAAAGAGTTTGACCCTTTGTTGGTTTTGACTCTGGGTTGAAAGTGATCTGTGGCGCTGCCTCTGGTGTTGTAATTATGGACATCCTTAATGTTTATAAAGTATTTTGACAGGTACTTGGGTATCATAGTGGTGTAGTGTATCTTGTACACCAGGCCCATTGCAAGTTGCTGTACTCTGTCAACTACTCTGAGCCACCCCACTCTTAACTGGTGAGTAGCGGTGAGGTGAGTCTGATAGGGAAGTCTAAGCAGGACCCTAATTAGTTTATTTTGGGCTGTTTGTAGTTTAGTTTTCAGGGCTTGTGGGGCGTCACAATACCATACGTGGACTCCGTAGTCAAAGAGGGGCTGGATTATTGCACCAGCTATGGTCTTCAGTGTGTTGGAATTGACCATCGGGGCGATCCTCTGTAGGAAACGAGTTCGTTGGTTGATTTTATTTATGACGTTATCCTTGATTAGAAACAGAAAGTGTTTGTGTGGTGGAGAGAGTCGCAGCCCCAGCCTGTCGAGCCTGAAGCCTCAAAAGTCTAGTATCTCCCTCGTTCCATAGAGATATTCATTTTGTAGTTGAACAGGACCTTTACAACGAAAAGTTCAGTGGTCAGAGAGAGTATGGACAGGCCTTAATTCTTCTGCCTTCTCCTTTATTTGACACATGCTTCTAAAAAGCAACCTCCGCAACCGTTGCCCCGATCCATGCCAAATTTTGCACACACGTTCCTTGGCTGCCAAACTACAACCTCCAAGGACCCCCGGAGCTCCAGGGACCCCCAGGTCCCTGGGGGACCCCCAGATGTAAAAAATGACCAAATGCGCAAACATGACCAAATGACCACCCCAACGGGGCTGCTCACGGGGAATTCCCGGGGACCACCGACTCCTGGTGCTCCAGAACGGATGCAAAAGTGGTGGCGCCCCCAGTGGAGGACCCCCTACACTGCAGCTCACATAAAATGCCGTAACTCCGGCTAGGAGCGACCGGGACAGCCGGGGCCGGTACCTATTCGTCCGCCTTGCCGGCGCGGAGACCCCACCCCTCATTTCTCACATGGCCCTCTTCTAGCGCCACCATGAGGCCGATTCTTGCAAAACACATTTTTGGACACTGCTCCTACAATTTTCGCCCTAAAATCACGCAAATCGGTACACAGTATGTCTACACTCATCCCATCAACATGAATTTGTCCCATATAGCGCCACCTCCAGGCCGATTTTTAAAAACACATTTTTGGACACTGCTCCTACAGATTTTGCCCTAAAATCACGAAAATCACTACACAGTATGTCTACACTCATGTCATCAACATGGATCAGGAAGATTTTGGCAAAACACATTTTTGCCCTATTTGTGGAGATAAGTGACCTACGGTAGCTTATCTCCCGATTAGGGAGCCTTACTGGTGTTACTGTGTTTTACTCATTTACGCATCGTGAAGCTATAAAATAATCACACCTACACAGGCTCTTATCGCTTTGATTGAAAACACCCTTGCAACATGTCAGAAGTTTTTTGTAATGGCTATCAAACATCTAAAAACAATATGAACTATTACCAGTAAGATGCCCTAAGGGCGAGGTGCGACCTCACCCTTTATAACAGAGTGACGATGACATACCACATGTGTCATTGTGAATCAATTATGATTCATGGTCACACACTAATTTCAGAAATAAAATGTAATCGATTATATCTTATTGTATTTATTTTGATTTTATTTGAATGCAAGGTAATTGAAATGAGTCCATATACAAACATACTGTATGTGTTGAATTAACTGTGGAAAAAATCATTGGTTTATGATTGGAGTCATTGGATTAACAGCTATTTCACAAAACTTGAACAACACGGCATTGGATTAATAAAGCTTGGCTGTTAGTCTGGTCCGGAGCAGGATAACTTCACAGCTAAATTCCCGTGGTACAACTAATATGGCATTGCTTTCATGACTATATGGCTTTCATGACTTCATGGCTATTGGCTAAACATATCCAGGCTTAATTCATCCAGGATCAGCCACGAATCGGTTTCATGACAGCTGTGTTATCTCGCCAGATTAATTTAGTCAGTTAACCATTAACTGACTAAAGGCCCAATTTGTGCCAGGGAGCCCTGTATTCCAGATTTATGTTTTATGGGTTACTTTATGTGTTTAATCTTCCAAGTGCTAATTAAACATTTATTTCAATCCTTTAAAAAAAAATCAGATCTACAAGCTCACACTGACTGTCAGTGTAAAGTTAAAACCTCCCGCTGCAAGATTTACTTTAGCAGGGCCGAAGATATATCACCTACCATATTATATGGGCAGTGAGGTTGTTAATGTACAGACTAGTCCCGGGACCCACAGGTGGTCTTGGTCAGGGAAATATGGGTTACAAATAACATTTCATTAACTCATGTTTGATGTTACAGGTTATAATTATGGTTATATTCATGTCAAAAAAATTGTTTTAAACAATCCCCTTTATTTGCAAAAGAAAACTATAGAACAGTGGTTCTCAACCTGTGGTACATGTACCACTGGTGGTACTTGAGCCCCCCTCTGGTGGTACACAGAGGAGTCTCCCAAGAAAGAAGAAAAAATAAAAACATTTTGGTAGTGAAATGGTTATTGCTTAATGCTTACCATGAAAAATGTCACAGCTTGTCTGTGTGTGTGTACACATTTTTACAGTCTATGAGTTTGCTGCTCTGACATCATGCTCAGATGTCATGCGATGACACATCCGGCACATCTTGTCCACATCCGTGTAACTCTGAAGGTCACGCCTGACACTGTGGTTCCCCTGACACATCTCTTTGACATCACAGGTGATATCACAGGTGACATCACCTATGTAAAAGTCCATATATGGATATTCCCCAGAATCCCTTTTATGCCCATATATGAAGATCCCTGATGTAATTGATATACCGGTACATCACTGACCAGATGCCCAAGACATGGCCCATATCTGTGTGGCTGGTTCAGACAGGGATCTCCATGTATGGGCATAAAAGTGATTGTATGTTGTGATGTCATGGGAACCACTCTAACAGATTCCCTTTTATGCCCATACATGGAGATCCCTGATGTCATCAATATTAAGCCCATATCTAACTTCATAATGGGAATGCCATATCTGTGTGGTTGGTTCAGACAGTGAACTCCATGTGTGGGCATAAAAGGGATGTACCATATGCAGTACATGGATCTTCATATACGGTATGAGTACAGGGGTCTCCATATATGGGTAACTGGTCCGATATACATCACTGGCCAGATGGCCAAGAATTGGCGCGACCTCGCCCTTTAGGGTGAGGTCGCATGTCGCCCTGAGGCGCCTTACTAGAATTATACTACAGGTAATTCTGACCAAGTACTTGGTTGAAAAAGGCTCTCAATGCATGGCTCAATGTCTGTCTCAGTGGCTGTTTCAGTGTCTGTCTCAGTGTCTGCGGAATTGTGTGAAAACTGCAGGAGTTAAAGAAGAAGAAAAAAAAAGAATGTGTATTTCGATTATACACCCCATGAAGCTTTGAATTCATGGTGATGTTTTTGTGACATTCCTCAGCCAATAATTAGATTATTATGGTGGTACATAGAGAGACAGATATTTTCTGAGGTGGTACTTGGTGTAAAAAGGTTGAGAACCACTGCTAGAACATACTGGGATAGCCACTCAAACCACACTGACACTAACCAACATTATATGATTGACTTCTCAACCCTACTAACAACTCAACCCTTATAATGTCACTTCATAAAGCGTCTGACCTTTCCTAGCGGCTGACCGTTCCTCCCCATCAGTGGTTTGTGAATAAGCAGACACTGTGATTCTGTCCTGATGCATAAGCTGCCTAAATGGACCCCTGTTCATCAAACTCCGGAGGTTGCTCCTGAATTTCTCCCCAACAAAAACATACAGGATGGGGTTGAGACAGCTGTGAGAGTAAGCAAGGGCCTGGGTGACTTCAAAAGCCAATCCGATGGCCTTGCTGCTGTCACATTCTTTATAGACATGAAGTAACTCCAAAGCTTTGAAGAAGGAAGCAACATTATAGGGAATCCAGCAGCAGAGAAACACAGCTACAACTACGATAATCAATTTGATGGAGTGTTTATGGGATGATTGGCTGTGTAGGAGCTTCCAAATGATCTGGGTGTAGCAGAAAACCATGATGGTCATCGGAATCAGTAAGCCAAGGATGTTCATTTTGAAAAGTCCAAAGATAATCCAGAAATGCCTGTTGTGTGTGGTATCATACACAGTGGATGCAGTGTATTCTGGAGCACAGAATAAAATGTTTTCATTATTGGACCTTGGGGCCTTCTGTACCTGAAGAAAAACTATATCTGGAAAAGAGGCGAGAAATCCAGCAACCCATGTAACAGCAGCTGCAATTATTCCAAAGGTACGTGTTCGTATTTTCAGTGCATGAAACACGTGCACTATAGCCAGGTATCGGTCAATGCTCATCAGGATGATGAAAAAGATCCCACAGTAAAAGCCAATGTAGTAAGCACCGAGGACCACCTTGCACATAGCATCCCCAAACAGCCACTGGTCCAATTCTTGGTGGGCTAGGAATGGAAGGGAGCATACTAGGAGAAGGTCAGCAAAGGCCAGGTTGAGGAGACACACGTCACTCATGCTACGGAGCTTCACCCCAAAGAGAATGACCCAGAGGACAAGCACATTCCCTAGAAGACCCACGATGAAGAAGAGAGAATAGAGCCCTGGGAGAAAGTAGGACCCATGATGTCCATATACACACAACCCAGAGTCTCCTTCATTGTAGTCCTCATATGTATACACTTCACTGGTAGATGAGCTGAAAAAAAATTAAGATATGAGTAGGGATTGGGTGCATTTTTAGAGCTATCGACTTGAGTCTCAAGCCTAAAAATAGTCATATTGATCATATAATACACAAACCTATATCATCATTCTTTTATCATTTCAAGTCTTGTTACAGTAATCATTTTCTTAACCATATGTGTAAATGTGTGATGAATTCTCATTGAGAGCCGGGGTTGTGGTGGATGTAGTTGTCAACCTGGAATATATTTAAAAAGCCTACTTTCAGAAACAAAATAAACCTGCACACTGCTACAAAATGTAAAATACAGCAGAGAGATCTGTAAAGTATTACTGTATGTTGATTTCAGTACTTTTTAAAACAAAGAAAAAGTATGTTAAAGATCTGAAAGGATTTATTATTACTATTATTATTATTACCCGGAGTATTATTTATTATTATATCTATTTTTAATAGATCTTTTGGTTATTTAATGTACAGTAGGGCCTAGATAATACTATCTACACAGTATGTCCTTGGTACGACTACCAGGCTTGACCTTTTGCTGTGTCTTTCTCCTGCTCTCTGTGCGCATTTCCTGTCTCTCACTTCACTGTGTCTGTCTGAATAAAGAATTAAATTGTCTCACCTGACAGTGCTGTTGTTAAAGCTTGTGGTCATGTCCATCATTGACTGTGCTGTGTCAAGACAGTAGGCCAAAACAAACAGATCTACATAAGTCATATCCAGTTCAATTGTGCAGTGTAATCTAAAGTATGGAAAGGATGAAGTGAAGTTGTTACATAAACATGAAGACTGGGTTCAAAATGAATGACGAGAAAGTAAAAGGACAACTTCTTATATACTGGAATTGGGGGAAGTGAGAATTACACTGTCAGCACAGATACTACAGTGGAATCCCTAAAATACATCATGACTTTATCCTAAATTAGTGGCTGGGTTCGGTACCCAGCGAAAACACTAATGTTTTGATCAGGCTTTATTATCTCTGGCAGGCTGGCAGACCAGGGGCCTGTTTCACGAAAGCAGAATGAAATAATCCAGGATTTAAAACAAATCCAGGTTTGACAAAGTCTGCTCCTCCGTCTCTTTCTCATGCCGCACAAGATGCGTGCCTCTTTCTGTCTGGCACAGTCACAGAGTAGCAGCACCTCGACTCCTCGAACAAGAAACAGAAAGTGTTTGCAAACCACGAGTTGGCTGATTCTCTGGAAAGAAATTGCTCAATTCTAAGTGATGTAATAACGATTTAGAGTTGGCAATCTCTGCATTCTGTATTAACAAGTGATTAGAGGAGTCTTCAGTCTTAAGGGCTGTACTGTTTCCGACCACCGAACTTTTCGTCGAAAGGTTCTGACTGAACTTTCCGACGTGCAGCTTTCCGAAGTCTAATTCAGGGTAACTATTTTCAGAAGTTGCGAGTGACGTAATTTTGACCTTTCCGGCGAAAGGTTCAGTGGTCGGAGAGAGTATGGACAGGCCTTAATTCTTCTGCCTTCTCCTTTATTTAATACATGCTGCTAAAAAGCATCCTGTATTATTACTTTAGTTTTTTACTTTTTATCTATTATCTGGTGTTACTGCGTTTTACTGTGGGGACGCAAGCCTCACATGAAAAACAGGCAGGCATCGTGAAGCTAATGAATAATCACACCTAGGCTTTTATATTACTCTTATCGCTTTGATTGAAAACACTCTTGCAACGTTGTAGGAAGTTTTTTTGTAGTGGCTATCAAACATCTAACAACAATATGAACAATTCTCCATACTGTATTTTACACAAGAAATCTATGAGAAGCAATTTAAATCTTGCTTAAGAACAAAAACAATAGTATGTCTGTTCTGTTCCTGTCTATGGGAAGGATTGGAAGCAACATAAAATTGTGGAGTAAAACATTTTATTTGAGACTTCCAAATGTTGTCAAAAAAAAAAAAAAAAAAAAAATCTTGATTTTACATCTACCTAACCGACAAACACAAAATACAACTTTTTTTTTAACAATATATTTATTAGATTTTCTTTTTTTCACAGAAATTTCAATATTTGTTACAATTTTTACATAACTTTTCTTTTATATACATAAGAAAAAAACAAAACATACAATGACATGACAAAATACAAAACCACAAAAAGAGAGGGAACCTTTCTCTCGAGGGGGTGCCACACGGGTAGTGTGGCACCCCCTCGAGAGAACCCGAGCAGATACCTCACAGGTCTGAGGCCCCCACCCTGCAGAGCAAGCAAAAAAAAACCTCTTAAGGAGGAGGAAATGTCAGGCAGATCCTGACTGGGGTGAATGGCCGTGCAGCCTCGACAGCACACAGGAATGTCACAAACAAAGAACACAGTCAACACACAGAACATGACCAAAGTATTGGCAGACACATCAAGTTGAGAACTCGGAAATAGTCAATTAAAACACACGCACGCACGCACAAACAAACACACAAAATCCCCACACAATACTGACATCCATAACCATTATTTTGTAACCACTTGAAACCTAGGGCCCCTATTCTGGGGCAAACATCAGTGAAAATAGCACATAGATAGATAGATACCTTTATTATCCCAAGGGGGAAATTCAGTAAATCTACAGTACATGGTTGTAGATCTGCGAAAAATGGGAGGGGGCCTAGTATAGACCTCTGGGAGACTCCTGTCAACCAAATATATACATTACATACTGTATTTATACTGTAACAATAACTAAAATCTTACACTGTCACTTCATAAAGCAGTGGAGCTGCTTGAACCGACAGTTGAACCTTTGACTCCTTTGTCCTGAGGGATGAGAGTCCTCATAAACTGACAAAGCCTACATGGAGCCCTGTTCATCAACCTCAGGAGGTTCCTCCTGAACTTCTGTCCTACAAAAACGTACAGGATGGGGTTGAGACAGCTGTGAGAGTAAGCTATGACCTCTGTGACTTGTAACGCCAATTTGATTGCCTTGCTGCTCTCACATGCTGTATAGACTTGAAGTAACTCCAAAGCTTTGAAGAAGGAAGCAACATTATAGGGCATCCAGCAGCAGAAATACACAGCTACGACTACGATAACTAAGCGGATGGTTTGTTTCTTGGAGGAAGGGCTGTTTCGGAGCGTCCAAATGATCTGGGTGTAGCAGAAAACCATGATGGTCATTGGAACCAGTAAGCCAAGGATGTTCATTTTAAAAAGGCTGAAGATACTCCAGAAGTGCTTGATGCCTGTGGTATCATTCACAGTGGATGCAGTGTAATCTGGAGCACAGAATAACATTTTGTCATTATTGGACCTTGGGGTCTCCTGCACCTGAAGAAAACCTAGATCTGGAAAAGAGGCGAGAAAGCCAGCAACCCATGTAACAGTAGCTGCAATTATTCCAAAGTTGCGTGTTCGTGTTTTCAGTGCATAAACTGCATGCACTATAGCCAGGTATCGGTCAATGCTCATCAGGATGATGAAAAAGATCCCACAGTAAAAGCCAATGTGGTAAGCACCGAGGACCACCTTGCACATAGCTTCCCCAAACAGCCACTGATCCCAGGCTTGGTGGGCTAGGAATGGAAGGGAGCATACTAGGAGAAGGTCAGCAAAGGCCAGGTTGAGGAGGCACATGTCACTCATGCTACGGAGCTTCACCCCAAAGATGATGACCCAGAGGACAAGCACATTCCCTAGAAGACCCACGATGAAGAAGAGAGAATAGAGCCCTGGGAGAAAGGAGGATCCATGACGTTCATATACACACAAATTGGTGTCTTCTAAGCTGTAGTCCTCATATATATAGACTTCACTGGTAGGTGCGCTGAGAAAGAAATTGCAGGATAAGAGTAGTATTTAGTTGCAGTTTTAAAATGAAATGATTTAGTATATTACAGTAAGTCTGCTTTTAAAAGCAAACAAAATAGCCTATAAGATGTGTAGAATGTGTGCTTTAAGAGTCTCTACATTGCTATATAATGTGAGAGATGAGATCTATATCCTAACATGATATGTTCATTTCAGAATACTGTTTTAACTCTGAAAAAGTGTGATCAAATCCTGAAAGGATTTCAACGTTTGAGTCTCTTATCTGCATAATACTCTCTTCCATTACATCCATTTCACAACGTGAGCCACAACTGATAATCATTTTGTAGCACAAACCCATAGCAACCAGTAAGACTCCCTAATCGGGAGATAAGCGACCGTCAGGTCGCAGCGCGATTTTAGGGCAAAATGTGTAGGAGCAGTGTCCAAAAATGTGTTTTAAAAATCGGCCAGAAGGTGGCGCTAAACGGGACAGATCCATGTTGATGACACGAGTGTAGACATACTGTGTACCGATTCGCGTGATTTTAGGGCAAAATCTGTAGGAGCAGTGTCCAAAAATGTGTTTTAAAAATCGGCCAGAAGGTGGCGCTAAATGGGACAGATCCATGTTGATGACATGATTGTAGACATACTGTGTACCGATTGGCGTGATTTTAGGGCAAAATCTGTAGGAGCAGTGTCCAAAAATGTGTATTAAAAAATTCCGGCCTGAAGGTGAGAAATGGGACAGATCCATGTTGATGACATGAATGTAGACATTCCGATTTGTGTACCGATTTGCGTGATTTTAGGGCAAAAATTGTAAGAGCTGTGTCCATAAATGTGTTTTGCAAGAATCGGGCCACATGGTTGCGCTAGAAGAGGGTCATGTGAGAGGTGGAGGTTGTGGTTTGGCAGGCAAGGAGTGTGTGTGCAAAATTTGGCATGGATCGGGTCAACGGTTGCGGAGATACAGTATGAGCAGGGCAAAAGTGTGACGTGTGACTGACTGACATATACTGACTGACTGACAGACTGACGGACAGCTGGTCAAGGTTAATTACAATCACTATGTAGTCCTCATTAACTGTATTATAGACTTCTTCACTGTTAGGTAAGCTGAGAAGGAAATTACAGGATAAGAGATTACAGGTAGCTGAATTTTTAAAATGAAAGGCTTTAACATAATTAAATGTATAAGTAAATAGATCTGTTTATAAATCTGAGAAAAATCCCTGCAATGCAGAATGCCCGCAACACTCCCGATTAAACAACACAATCACAGTCTCAACACAATCATGAAACTGAGAAAACAGCCACAGCACATGTTATAAACTTCTTACTGTACATCAAACAAAAAGGTCTCACCTGACTGTGCTGTTCATAAAATAGCTTGTGGTGTTGTCCATCATTGACTCTGCTGGGTCAAGATACAGTACCGGGCAAGAAACAAGTTATTTCTATTGTTTTATTATTTTTAGCATTTGCGTTTGCATGAGAAGTGAGAGTCGCAGAGAAGATCCAAATGCCTTTGAATCATAAGAGCAGAAGCAGAAGTAAGTATTTTGCCCCCCCTCTTTTTTATGGGTGTTGCACAACTGGTGTATTAGCACATTTAATTTACTTTTAGGAAACATAACTTTTACTCCACTACATTTCTATTAAGGTTGTCTGTCATTATAAATTATTTTAATCATAGCTTTGAAGTCAAATATATAAGCAAAGTATCATCTTGGACATTATATTTAGACCATAAAGAGCTTTAGAATACATCAGTTTCTAATCTAAACCATGAATTCATTGTCATATCTGTGATTGTGTGTTCATATCTCCCTCTTGATGCTTAAGGTGGTGGTGTTGTTGGTATGTGAAGAAGGGGGGTGGAAGAGGATGCTGTGGTCATTTTCCAAGTTAAAAAGCGTGAGTGTGCCACATGATCTCAACATCCTGGTATCGGGGTAGGTAACTGAATTCGGTAGGCAAGCAACTGTGATCAATGCCCTAGTATAGGTGGTGTAGCAAATAATTTTGCATGGAATTATACCATAATACCATTCTATTGCCCTCTGGAGTGGGATCACTGGAAACCCACGTGTTAATTTACTTACACTACTTACTACTACTTAAATTGACTATAAAAGTCCATTGACACTCAGCAAGGACTTTACTGAGCAGGTTAAGTAGAAATATAGCATCACAAAGGGCACTTATGTGGGGTCACTCATAAAGTCACATAGCTGCATAGCCAATCTACAACGCAGAGCATGTACTGTAGATGTATTGCACGACAACGTACCAGTATATACGTAAGGCTTAAGTGGTTATCTTCCAAAGCTATAGTGATTTCTGGCTCAAGAGATACTGTACACGTACCATGAGATACTGTAGTGCAGTGGTCCTGAAACCTTTCAGGCCGCAACCCCCAAAATAATCGTATTTTAACTGGGGACCCCCCACCCTGACGGGCACTAAGAGTTGAGGCATTACATTTTGTACAACACGGTTCTATTGTGAAAATAGCAGATCTACATGCTCACACCGCGTTGCAAGACGTTGTGAGCATGTAGATTGGCTATTTTCACGATTTCGGGCTCTAATATTTGACAAATTGGCCAATGTTTAATTTGTCATGTTAAAAGTCCTTAAATTGTCACTTTAGAAATGTGCAGAAACCCTCTATACACTTAAACTTTATGTTGGTTTGTGTACTGTTGATTGAGAAAACAACGTTGCACGTTAAGTTAATCATCTGGGGACCCACCAAAATAATTTGGGGATCCCTCTGGGGGTCCCGACCCACAGGTTGAGGACCACTGCTGTAGTGTACTCTGTACCAGGTTTTTTCCCCACTCTTTCTCTTCAAGTCTTTGGCCAATTCTTTGTTTGGCTCAATGTGGTTCTCATCTCACTCATTTCAAAGCCCTGTCTCTGCCAAACTCCACCTCTCTCAGTTCTCTTCTTATCCACTGAGGAGTGCGATCTGTATTGTTGCTCTTCTCTGCTTCTTCCCCCTACAATGTTGCCATGATACAAAATATTGTCTCAGAAAATGAACGTGGTGGAGAGCGAGAGAGATGAAGGGGGGGATGGATGAATGGGCGTGGTGAGGGAGAACATAATACAAACATGATATAAACATAAATAAATTGTAAATGGTGAACTAATAGTACCTTTTATCCAAAGTGCTTCACAGTGTAGTTTGCATTCATCAACTGACACACATTTTCATACACCGATGGCAGAGGAGGACGCAAGTGGTTCAGTGTCTTACTCAGCGACACTTCGACATTAAGCCAGGAGCTGGGCATTGAACCGGGAACCACTGTACTTCCTGAGCCAGTGCTGCCCTCCATATCTAGTCGGGTTGTGATGGAGGTCGAAGTTGGCATATTGGAACTTAGTCATAGTCTGCTTTTTAGTCAAACTTACGCAATGCAATTGATACGAAAATAGGATATTTTGCGAAGAAAGTGATGCCAACTACAATGCCATGCAGAAAACGTAGTTTTGCGTTTGGTCGGCTATGTAGTGAAGTGGAATTCATAGTTTACCTAACATTGCATAATCTGGATTGCGTGAGGCAAGAGGAGGGACTCTGAGGTTTGAGGGCGTACAGCCTTGGCTGCATGTCAGTTCTGTGAACACTGCCAGAGAATTCAATCTGCTAGGATAGAGGGCCGCAGCAGTACACACACACACACACACACACACACACACACACACACACACACACACACACACACACACACACACACACACACACACACACACACACACACACACACACACACACACACACACACGTTTGCATTTGCTACTTTGTGGGGACATTACTCATAGTCTACTGTCTTTATGGGGACATTCCATTCATTTTAACCCTAACCCTAAACCCTAACCCTAACCCTAACCCTTAACATAACCCCTAAAGACCTTATGGGGACGTATTAATAAGTACCCACAAGGTAGTGTGCAAGGATTGTACTGCTTTTGTGGGGACTTGAGGTCCCCTCAAAGTAGTATTTCCCTGTCCACACACACACACACACACACACACACACACACACACACACACACACACACACACACACACACACACACACACACACACACACACACACACTTAATTGTGTGCGTGCAGACAGAGAACTCAAAAAAGATGTCTGCTCAGATCTCAATCGCTTCTGCAGATGGCTCTGGCTGGCCCAATCATTTCTCTCTCTCTCTCTCTCTCTCTCTCTCTCTCTCTCTCTCTCTCTCTCTCTCCCCCACTGTCGGCCTTAGTCGAGTTCACCAGGATCCTATTGGAAGTTTCTTACATCCAGACTAGCTATGTGTTCTGACTATGTATCTGCCAGGGAAACTTGTCAGACCTGCACCTGGCTGGCAGTCTGGCACCCTATCAATAGTTGCATTTTTTTTAAATTCTAAGCAACCATTCCTTGTTTAGTGCCATTCCATTTAACATATTTCACAGTTTCTGGATTTGCCGTAGCTTGGTTTCAGTCAGATAAGGTTCTCGGAACGTACGGTAATTTAATTTCTAACCTGAGTTCTCTGGCACCACATGGGAGGAGCAAGCGGTGCTGTTGCTCTGGAATGTCAAGCTAAGTCAGGACTTACTTCTGAGTTCTGACATACTTCCCCATTCATGGTTGGTTCTGACTATGATATAATTTCAATATACAGAATTTCCCCCGCAGGATAAATAAAGTTATCATGAAAATGTGAACAATCACAGAACTTTTTGGAAAGTTTCAGGACGCGGAAGGTTATGGGTTACCCTTTATTAGTAAAAAACAAAACAAAAAAACAAACAAATGCTCTTCAATGCAAAATCCTAGGTCATGCATCTGAATAGCCTCAAATTGGTCTCTAATTAATAGGAGGATAAGTGCATCTGATAACTGGCAATTTAATGAAGGCGAGGGAAAGTGGAAATGAGACGGGAGGGGGATAGAGTGACCCATTGATGTTTAAAGGAGTAGTCCACCCCAAATTATTATTCCTATTTACTCACCCTGTGGCCGTGATGAGTAAATAATGAGAATTTTCATTTGTATAACCTTCCTTTATGGTGAATGAAGATTCCAGTAGGCAGTGGGAATACAAGCAATATTACACAAGAAGGTGTGTTTCACCGTGATTATTGGCACGACAGCATTGCCGCTGAAATGAGGCGGAGCCGAGTGCCATAAGCAGCGCTGAAATGCCAGATTTTGCTACTACAGTATGTCCCTGAACTTCCCTGAAAGCTGCTAGTGTATAGCCGCTTAGAATTATTCTGGAACAGGACCCGACACAGCTGATTTTATTTTTTTTACATTTTGATTAGGTGTGCGCCTGTGCGGTAATGCTCATTTGAAGCACGGTGTGCAGTCATGCTCGTTTGAAGCAAGGGGTAGATACAGTAGCTATTTCAACCAATCAGATTGCTTTGTCGGAACTACCTGTTCTATAGTCTTGTCTTGTCTTGTCTTGTCTTGTCTTATCCTGACACTAGTGAGAGCTGATCTTGAACATTTGGGATATGGGCCCACTGAATAGAAAACACTGTAAGGTACAGTAAATGTTTGCGTGTCATGCGGCAAAGCATGTAATTTTACACAAGTAATCTAGGCAATGGAACTTGCCTCAAAACAATGTTTATTATTTTTAAACAACCTGGTAAAGACTTGTCTTACACAAAGATATATACTGTAAAAGAAAGAAAGAACTGGAGAAAATCAATAAACTGCAATATGAACAAGGTCATGCTAATATACATGAGAGTGCAAGCATGCACATTTGTGGTGGATAGCGAAGACAACCACAATGACTATGAACACCCCAACATGAAAGTGAAACATGTAAATGAGTTTGTTTGGATGAGGGGTAGGTGTACAGAACGAGACAAACCAATGTTTCAAAAAGGAAGATTTATTTTCTCTTCTTACAAGATATATAGTTCAAAAATAGTTCAAAAATGTAAAGTTGAAAAATAGATATTACACAAAATCATTAAAAAGGGAATGCCTAGAGCAGGCCTAAGTACCGGTATAAGTTCCTCTGACTTCAATACTATGTGTTAGGGCAGAGCTCGTCCAGAGCATTGTGCCCATAACTTCCCCTCTCTCAAAACAAAGACAAGAATAACTGAATCAATGTCATTTCAAAAGACCTTAAGTAGTGGGGGAACTCTTCCCCTAATTGGTTTAAACCAAGAAAACCTTTCACAATAACAAAGTAAATCAAAATAATCCATAAAGTAAGTATTATTTATAGTTTTAGTTAACCGAAATCTTTTGTATAGACAAATAAAGCTATAGTCCCCATACAAACTCCCCTGCCCATTGGTACACTCCAAATCACCCTGCTCCTCACAGGAAGTAAGTAGCTGGTTGAGTTTAGCAAAAAATACTGACTTTAAACTATCCAGAATAAACAATGTAATAAACCAAACATTTGTATTGCATGCCATTTTGTAGACTGAATGAATACAAAGGTAAATATTTGGGTCAAGATGTTAAACATCTGAATTCACAACCGCGCAACATTGTAGCACTCAAATGTTTGCTCTGACTATGTGGTCGTAACAAAAGGTACTGGTGACAACCGTTCAAAAGTCATGGTGAATATAATGGAACAGGTAAAGTTAAAAGTGGGAAAGCAGTACGTCGTTAACACAAAACAACGCAACCCTTATACTGGCACTTCACACAGCAGTGGAATCCCCATCATCAGTGGGAGTTATATTTAGAGTAGACCCTGTGACGAGGGTCTTCATAACGTGACACATCCTACATGGAGCCCTGTTCATCAAACTCAGGAGGTTGCTCCTGAACTTCTGTCCTACAAAAACATACAGGATGGGGTTGAGAAAGCTGTGAGAGTAAGCAATGGCCTGGGTGACTTCTAAAGCCAATCTGATTGCCTTGCTGCTGTCACATTCTTCATAGACATGAAGTAACTCCAAAGCTCTGAAGAAGGAAGCAACATTATAGGGCATCCAGCAGCAGAGAAACACAGCTACAACTACTATAATCAATTTGATGGAGTGTTTATTGGATGACTGGATGTGTAGGAGCTTCCAAATGATCTGGGTGTAGCAGAAAACCATGATGGTCATTGGAATCAGTAAGCCAAGGATGTTCATTTTGAAAAGGGCAAAAATACTCCAGATGTTCCTGTTGCCTGTGGTATCATTCACAGTGGATGCATTGTATTCTGGAGCACAGAATAACATTTTGTCATTATTGGATCTTGGGGCCTCCTGTACCTGAAGAAAAGCTAGATCTGGAAAAGAGGCGAGAAATCCAGCAACCCATGTAACAGTAGCTGCAATTATTCCAAAGGTGCGTGTTCGTATTTTCAGTGCATGAACCGCGTGCACTATAGCCAGGTATCGGTCAATGCTCATCAGGATGATGAAAAAGATCCCACAGTAAAAGCCAATATAGTAAGCACCGAGGACCACCTTGCACATAGCAACCCCAAACAGCCACTGGTCCCATTCTTGGTGGGCTAGGAATGGAAGGGAGCACACTAGGAGAAGGTCAGCAATGGCCAGGTTGAGGAGGCACACGTCACTCATGCTACGGAGCTTCACCCCAAAGATGATGACCCAGAGGACAAGCACATTCCCTAGAAGACCCACGATGAAGAAGAGAGAATAGAGCACTGGGAGAAAGTAGGACCCATAATGTGTGTATTCACACCCCCCATAGCCATCTACATGTAGGTCGTAGTCATCAGTAGGCGATTCGCTGGTAGGTGAGCTGAGAGGGTAAAATAAGAGATGTATAAGGTGATTTTTTATAATGAAAGGCTTCAGTCTAATGTATGTTTATCAAAGAAAACCACATAACCTAAACTTCACCTTTTACCTTGTTATTGTGTGATTAGGCCATACTGGGTTTTGTGATGGTATACAGTATACTCGCAAAATCAGCTTGAGCTTCGTAGTACAGTTGTTCTCAAACCTTTTCATGTCAATTGACACTTATTAGCCTGTTTTCCCTGGCATTTGAAAATATATGCCAGGGAAGATTCTTATGGCTATAGCAGCGATTCTCAACCATTTTAATTTCAAGGACCCCCAGTTTGACACACATTAGGCTACGGACCGCGTTTTAATGGCATTTCTATCTCCGAGACCCCAATTTATATTGTAAGATCAATGTTAATTTAACTCTGAGAGCATACAAATGGAACCAATAGACCCGTTAGGGTCCATTTGGTTCCATTTATACACCCTCTGAGTTACATACCCATATGGGTCCATTTGGTTTCCGAACTTTCATTTAGCTCCCTCAAGGTGGTATATGCTAAAGATTGACTTTGAGAGCTGTTTTAATGTGTGACGAAAGTACATTTTCAGTTACATCACGGCAAGGTAATTACACAACCGAAACCTTCCAAAGTGTCATTATGCTTTAAAAACAAGATAACAAAGAAGGAAACTGACTATACTCTGGTTTCATCCAAAGGTCATATGACAAAATACAGCAAAGAATTATACAGAGGTAAGTTGTTTTTACATGCAGGTAGACTTGGTTATTTACTTCCTGTACTGACTTTTCTACTGTCACTGTCGTTTGGAAACCTTGTATGTCCAAAACCGTTCCTTTTGGGGTAGAAAAATAACCTGTGTTTTAATGGACCCATGTAGTTATTATTTTGTCACAAGCTCTTGTTAATTATTCATTGGTTCTAGGGATGGTCCGATCAGGTTTTTTGGAACCGATCACCGAGCACCGATCACAAAAGTTTGATCACCCGATCCCGATCAATCACCGATCCGATCAAGTTATTATTTATATTTTCTAAATGTTAATGTTTTAACTTTATTTCATTCATTCACTCATGAATTAATTTATATATTTGCCTTATAGTTATTTACCAGCATTACTATGTATTTATTATCATAGCAGTAACTAATTATTCCTTCAGCACTGTGGAAATCAATACCCCAAAATGGCCTCAAGTGGGCCTACTGAACGGCTGGTTGATCAGATGCACCGATCCGATCGGATCGGTGAATTTACCTTTTGATCTAAACCACCGATTATCGCAGATCATGCTTTGATCGGCCCGATCCGATCCATTGCCGATTGATTGGTAACATCTCTGGTTCACCACTTTCACGCTAACTTTTAAACATTGAAAAAGAAAAAATAGCAAGAATAGTATCTGCGATCTCACAACACAAGACATCGCAAGCAAAGCGACTCATTTAGATACTTTTGCAAGACACTCTTGTATGACAAAATAGGGCATTAATTTACAAAGACAAATAAATAAATACGGAGATACAAGGTTTCCACCTGACAGCAACGTTATGTAAAACAGTTGTGGGGGGGAAAAGTCTCACCTGAGAGTGTTCATCAAAGAGCTTGCGGTGGTGTCCATACTGAGTGTGCAGAGTCAAGATACCAGGCCAAAACAAACAGATCCTCTATATCATATAACCCATTCAATTGTACGACCATCCAAGTGCCAACAAAAATCAAAGTAAGTGAACCACTAAGCAAGGAAAACAAATTTACTTCTCATTTTATTAGGGGAAGTTAGATCATTTTGAAATTGGTGGTGGCGAAAGTGGACACATGTGCGGAGCTACAGTATGGTGGACACTGGGATCCAGCATGGAACACTGTTTCACCCCCATTGGAGCTCCCGTCTGCACCTGAATTGGGGGAGGTCGATCATCATTGTCATGGCAGATGAGGCCTTTCTCATGAAGCCGTACCTTCTCCAACCCTATCCTGTAAAGCGTCTGGAAGGGGACAAGTACGGTTGTTCCCTATTGAGCTTGGCACATTTCCTTGGGCAAGCTGCCCAGATCACACATGTCACACGTGTCTTCTTATTTTTTCACTCTCAAAAAATGCCTGCAATGTAGTGCATTTGAAACTACATTGCAGTGCACATCATGGAGTGATCAATGCTTGCCTCCTTTGAATTGTTTTATTTAATTTTTTGTTTATTTTCTGTTTATTTCGTTGCTGAGTGAGCTCAGCAGACAAAGTGAAGTGAGTGAGATGAAAAAACCTGGGTGAAATGTGCCAATCTCAACAGGAAACAACAATACAACGTGTCACATATCACAAAATGCTTTCGGCATTCTGACCCAGCGTTTTGTGGTTAATGAACGACCAATGGAGATGAACCCTGACCTGGCAGACAGCATCGTCAAAACAACCCGCATGATGTTACTCAACTGCCTGTGCCATGATGCTGTTTGTGTTATGTGCAGTATGTATTGTTATGTATATGACATCCTGTTAATACTTTGCTGTTATTATATTGTAAACACAGCACTGTGTTCTAGTGTCATTTTTATGTTTCTGTGTTTTACCTTGATGTACAGTAGGTTTGAGCCTGATCAGGGCCGGTTCCTGGCATAAGCAACATAAGCGGCCGCTTAGGGCCACAACCAATAAGGGGGCCACATCACAGGAAGAAGATATTTTTTAAACATATTGTTACATTATGTCATGTATGCCCTATCCAAAAACTAGCTTTATTATTTTAATATGCACTCTCCTTCCTCCTTCCTCATAATCCCAAACTTCACTCTAGGCCTGACTGCCTGTACTTGATTCATGAGCAAGTCAATATGCCCCAAAAAGAACATTTCGATCTGGTGCTACAGATTATTTTAGGCGGCCCCTCATCCGTTAGTGAGGGGCCACCTAAAATAATCTTGCATAGGGCCACTTGAGTCCTAGAACCGGCACTGAGCCTGATGGTCCTCTTTAGGTTAGCATTTGTTTTATTTTTCAAACGGTAAGCTCTGTATCACTGAAAACACTCAAATTTAACCATTAATAATTGTTATAATGTTATATGGCATGCCTGTTACAAGTGTAATGTGTTATGCTAAGAATGGAATCTTCTGCCGTCGTCTGAAGACGATCACCTCTTCAGACGATCACCTCTTCAGACTCCACCTTGGCCCATAGCACTTACCGTAGCACTTTCCTTCACTCAATGACCATACATGTAATTTAGATAGCACTTTTTATGTTTTTTGTCTTTTATAATGTTTTTTACTGAATAGTTGCTTGGTCTAGCTACGTTTTTTAGCTATTTTTCTATATTGTTGTATGATGTTGATGTGTACAGTATTGATGTATTACCTTACTTACTGTAAATCGCTCTGGATTAAGACCGCCTGCTAAATGCCTAAATTGTAAATTGTAATTGTAAATAGATGGAACCATGTACTTTGAATGTTTTGGTTTAATTGTGTGAGCTTGCTTAAGCTCATTGCCGAACAAGGCAAGTTGTGCTGTGATTGACTATTCATTAACCAGTATTAATGATTCCTTAATTATAGTGTTATAAACAGATTATAATGCATCATGATTTTGTTAAAATGCATTATAGTTATGGGTTTAAATAGAAAGTAATACCATGGAGTCAGAACTGTGGATCCCTGAATGGGTGGGTTTCTGTAAAATGGGCTGACATGAGGCGCTTTTCCACTGCAAGGTGGAACCAGAACTTTCAGGAACCAGAACCTATTTTTTTGGTTCTGGTTTTGTTTCCATTGCGAACGGCCCGGTTCCAGACAAGGTTCCTGGAACCTCCTGGAACCTTTTTTAGGTCCTGCTCCTGACGTAGAACTAAACTTGAGTTCTGGGAACCTATGGGCGGGGCCAGCAGCGCTCCGGCTCTCGATTGGTCGAGCGGAGGTAACGACACCGAGGAGAACGGGGAGAAATCAGAGCAGTATAATCAGAGAGTGGTGTCACCGCGGGGTCAGAAACAGCGCTGGTCACGTGGTTCATTGTCACTTTACACCTCATAGACTTCAATGCATTTTGTAAACTTCCGGTTGGCCGTTTGTCACTATACGCCAATAGATGTGTGCGTAGAAGACCTGGCCCCATGAAGTGAACGGGAGTGACGCAACTCTCCATTCTAGGGCTCTGGGAGAAATCTCTCACAACACAACAGCGTCATTTTTTAAATCCTATTCCGACAGACAGAAACACAGAAACACTATGGACGCGACGCCAGACGACAGCCACGACACATTGGTCAAGTGAATGTGATGATAGAGACTCTTATTTGTGTCTGGGCGGGAGAAGAAAATATCCAGAAGGAGCTAGAAGCATCCGTTGTAAATGAAAGGATTTTCAAACAAATTCCGTCGCGGTCGTCTTTCTGAAATGGGCGTCGAGTCACCGCACAAGCAGACAGACACGGTGCCAAGCACAAATAAAGAAAATGTACGTCGATAGACCGACAACAAACTAAACAGTGGAGATAAGCATTTCTACATTTGCCCGTGCATTGGTGACTCGAGTCAGCACTCAGCAGCCTGCTTCGTATCTGTGTGTGTGTGTGTGTGTGTGTGTGTGCGCGCGTGCGTGTGTGCGTGAGAGAGACACGCTTTTTTCCTCCATAGAGCAAAGGCAGCGTACGAGCTCAGTACAGTTAGCAGCTTGTTTGAACGTTCTATTGTTTTTTATGTTATTTTTATATCCAGAAAGTAGGAACTAAAGACGTATTTCTTACATACAGCAGTTATTTTAGATTTTAGATTCCCGAATGTGCTGCTGTTCAAATGACCAGCTGTTTTGTCTCAGCCAAATCAGGCTGACCAGTTGAGCTTCCCGGTTGGGTCTGGTTATATGGAAACAAAAGCAGAACTTGGTTCTGGAACTTCACGGGTTCTTGAAAGTTCTTGGTTCTGGAAAGTTCTGGTTCTGGTTCTGGCTTGGCCCTGCAGTGGAAATGCGCCTTTAGACTTAGACCATATCAACATCACAAAATACAAATGAACTGCAGTTTATGACCACTAGTTCTAATTTCAGAGGCTGAACCAAAAAGGCTGCACGTACAGAGGCAAACATATTTGGACAGGAAATGTAAGCACCAGGGCCTGAGAGATAGTTACACAACATTATACTACACTACGCCCTATACCACACAGGATACAAAATTGCAAAACGAACATACTGTACTGTTGCAGTTTAAAGTGCAGCGTGCATCCAAATGTAATGAAATGTATTTCAGAGAGAAGCCATGACTGACAGAATAAAATAGATAGTGAAGCAGATTAAAAACAGTGCATTAAGCAATTTTATTATCTTACAGCAAGAAGAATTAGCAACACAGTACTGTATGTAAACAATGCGTTGTGAATGCAATAATAAAAACTAAAACAAAAAACTATAATAGTTGAGTTTATTTTATATTTTATTACATTTATGAGTCAATAAGTCCCTGGAAACATATATTTTTTGCATTGGGTTTCAAACGCCAATAAATGAGAGACATTTGTTTTGCCATAATCAACACTGTGTCTTCCCTGGTACAATCCACCTAGCACAGTGAACATAACCTCTCTGCGGCGTGCTGCCTGAAAGATAGGGTTATACACATAACACTGAACTAAGAATTGTTATAGTTCACACAATGTTATTGTTAGCCTCCACCAGGCCAAAAGGCTGGGATGCAGTTTCTATCCTTGCATAGCCAGACAATATCACCGCGTGGATAGTCTGGTTCTCCTCAGTATTTTTCCAAGGGGCTGTTACAAAAAGATTCAAACTGACTCTATTGGTTAGACCTAGTTAGTTTACATTATTGACACAAATGTATAAAACATTGGGTCCAAACAATAATCGAAAAACCCATTAATAAAACCTTTAAAAAATACAAAATACAATACTTTAAAAAAACAACACACAACACAAAATCCCTTGACTCATACAACCAATCAACCAATACTCTGAACAACCAATCAGAGTAGCGCAAAGGTAATACACCCGCCCTACATTTGCATACTGGGACCTGGTTGGTGTCAGTGTTATATACTCCCTATAATTGCTCCCGATGTGCAGGTTGGTAACTTGCATGGTTTCCTCCACCATCGGTGTATGAATGGGTGTATGAAGGGGTGAATGTAAAGGCTCATTTGTACTCCAGAGAAGGTGAAGAGCAGTTCACCGCGGTGTAGTTTTCTAAAGTCATACTAGGATGAAGTGAGGGTGAAGTGATGAGACTTTAGAAAACTACACCAAGGTGAAATGTTCTTCACCTTCTCTGGAGTATAAATGAGCCTTAATGCACCATCTCTGTAAAGCGCCTTGGATAAAGGCGCTATATAAAGGCACCATTTACCATTTACCAGTTATCCACAAACCTTTCATCATGATATAATTCAGGTGTTTTGATTTATAGGACAATATGTCTGGGGTGGCTCAATCTCCTCCAGCTGGGGGCCAAACTGGAGAGAAAAGATGGACTCCTCATCTGTCTACAACTCCCTCGTCTCTCTTGCAATCTTTTCTGTTAATTTTATATAAGTAGAACCACTGAATGTATTGACAACAATGGATGTTACATACTGTACAGTACAGTAAATGTTTTGGTGACATGACATCACACACATTGCATGCATGCTCCATAGATGTGTCTTTACACAAGAAATCTATGCACACATTTAATTTGATCAAAAAGAAATGCATATACAGCACATAGAAAAATACTTCTGCACATCAACCACACTCAAAGAAAAAATATAACGCACATCCTCTGTTTTTTGGTGCTGAGACAAAATTTTAAAACAGGAACAGTAAAACGAAGCAGGGTCTCGCAACTCACTTTTGAATCCTCAAAAAAGAGTATACTGTGCTGTTTGTCGCGAAAAATATTACGACTACACACAACCCTTACACTAAAGAAGTGGACCTTTCATTCACACTAGTTGTTGCTGAATAAGTAGACCCTGTGCCTCTGTCTGGAGGGATGAGGGTCTTCATAACCTGACACACCCTACATGGAGCCCTGCTCATCAACCTCAGGAGGTTCCTCCTGAACTTCTGTCCTACAAAAACATACAGGATGGGGTTGAGACAGCTGTGAGAGTAAGCGATGGCCTGGGTGACTTCTAATGCCAATTTGATTGCCTTGCTGCTCTCACATGCTGTATAGACATGAAGCAACTCCAAAGCTTTGAAGAAGGAAGCAACATTATAGGGCATCCAGCAGCAGAAAAACACAGCTACAACTACGATGATCAATTGGACGGATTGTTTATTGGATGATTGGCTGTGTATGAGCTTCCAAATGATCTGGGTGTAGCAGAAAACCATGATGGTCATTGGAATCAGTAAGCCAAGGATGTTCATTTTGAAAAGGGCAAAGATACTCCAGAAATGCCTGTTGTGTGTGGTATCATACACAGTGGATGCAGTGTATTCTGGAGCACAGAATAAAATGCTGTCATTACTGGACCTTGGGGCCTCCTGTACCTGAAGAAAACCTAGATCTGGAAAAGAGGCAAGAAATCCAGCAACCCATGTAACAGCAGCTGCAATTATTCCAAAGGTGCGTGTTCGTATTTTCAGTGCATGAACTACATGCACTATAGCCAGGTATCGGTCAATGCTCATCAGGATGATGAAAAAGATCCCACAGTAAAAGCCAATGTAGTAAGCACCGAGGACCATTTTGCACATAGCATCCCCAAACAGCCACTGGTCCAATTCTTGGTGGGCTAGGAATGGAAGGGAGCATACTAGGAGAAGGTCAGCAAAGGCCAGGTTGAGGAGGCACACGTCACTCATGCTACGGAGCTTCACCCCAAAGATGATGACCCAGAGGACAAGCACATTCCCTAGAAGACCCACGATGAAGAAGAGAGAATAGAGCCATGGTAGAAAGTAGGACCCATGATGTGGGTATTCACATGCCCCATAGCCATCTAGGTCGTAGTCGTAGTCATCATCGTCACTGGTAGGAGAGCTGAGAGGGTAATTGCAAAATAAGAGATGTATAAGCCAGGTGGATTTTAATAATGAAAGTCTGCATCCGTTCTCTTACATTACTTACATCTTACTGTGTACCCCATAAATAAAAATAAAATGTGTAATATACAATAGTACACATTTTAAATAGCAGTTTCATCTTGCACATTGAGCACAAGCAGCGTGCACAATGGTTTCTCAATAATGCCTTACATTTGGACATATTTTCTTCAGAATAACAAACAATCAAAGGGTACTGCACACAAAAGGGCACATCAGAGTAATCCTTTGAATAATGTGGCTCAGCTGACCTGATATATAATAAATAAATTAAAGGCTACTCAGGTTATACTGTAATTAGACAGTGGGTGCCTTCCCTGCGTCTGGTTTGGACAGCTCTGTGAAAGTTAATTAAGTGGGAATCTTGTAGTCTCCTCACAGAGCTTTTCAGTTCAAAATTCTTTCACAATAAAGTTTACCTCCCAATTCAGCGCATTTTACACAGGTACGCAGAGTATTTGAAATGTGACTGATTTGCGGTGATGATTATTATAATGAACTGCCGCGTCATTCTCATCATGGCATCATGGCAAGGTACCAACGAAACCGAAACCTCTACCAAAGTGTCATTGTGCTTTAAAACAAGAAAACAAAGAAGGAAAAACATCTGTCTCCTTTCATTCATTCAGTATTTATAAAACGTTTATTTAAAAAGAAATAGCAGATCTACAAGCTCAAAATGCATTGCATCGCAACACAACGCATTGTGAGCTTTTATAGATTAATTTATGAAATAACAAAGAGTTGAAAAAATGGAAACAAGGTTTTCACCTGACAGCGACGTTACGTAAAACGATTGTGGGGGGAAAAAGGCTCACCTTAGAGTGCTGTTCATAAAATGGCTTGTAGTGATGTCCATCACGCTGAGTCAAAGAGTTTTAGCCATAACAAACAGATCTTTCATATATATCATAAAACCAGCTCAAAGTGATGTTGTAAGACCATCCAAGTGGCATTAAAGACGAAAATGAAACACTAAATTACTTCTCCTTTTATTATGGGAAGTTAGATTATTTTGAAATGTGTTATTGGCAGCGGTGGAACTTGTCACTAACTTAAGTAGGCTACAAGCAGCGAAATGTTAACTGGGCTCGCCTGGTACTCACCTGGCAGTGCTGTTCATAACGTAGCTTGTGGTGATGTCCATCACTGACTGAGCTGAATCAAGCTACCAGGCCTCTTTGTAAGTGAAGTTGCATTTATAGACCCTCCAAACACCAATAACAACCACAATGTTAAGGGAAGTGAGATTAATTTTAAATGGGTGTTGCCAGTGATGAACGGAAACAAGATAAGATATTTTCTTTTCCCTTTTTCCTGGGACTTCTTCTTCACTAAATTACAGACAAAATGTTTTTCTTTTGATACCTCTGTATTTCTATTAAGGTTGTCTTTGAAAATGACTCTTTGGGGTATTTTCCCCCCGTCCTCAATGTATTTTTATTGAGTTTTCAAAATGCACAATAGACATTGGACTATGTGTATCACAAATGAAGACATAATGAAAAAAGAAATAGCTTAAGAAAAAGCAAAGTAAAAATGTAAGAAAGCAGACACAAGACAACTAAAGCTACAAAAAGAAACGTACAAGTCAAGTTCATCACACAAGACTAGAAAAAGTGCTGCTCGGAGCACAGGTCTCCACCAAGTCAGGTAGGTTATTATGGGCCAGCAAATTTGATGGGGTATGAATAATTAGACAGAGCTGTCTTGATCACATTAGTATAAAGATAATGTGGAACAATTTGCGGGATGTACAGTATGGACAAAATATGTAGGAGTAATATAAAAAAATTGTTTCGCTAAAATCGTCCTCCTGTTAGCGCTAAAACAGGCCGATCTGAAGAATTTGGGCCAGAGGTTCTGCATGGTATCCAGGGACAGACAAACACATGGACGGACGGACAGACAGACAGGTGCAAAACATATTCTCGGTCACACCCTCGGCCTGGTGGAGACAAAAAGTCAGCTGTTGATTTTTTAGTTATTTTATTTTTTCTAAAATGTGATTATTGGCTACCGAATTTTCTCCTGTCACTAGATCTGTTTCACCTCATATAAGATGGACAGGACAGTACAGTATATTGAGTAGAACTTTAAAATAAGCATAAATAAGCATCAATTAACAGTTGATAAGGCCCTTAAGAAGTCCTTAAGATGTGTATTAACTGTATTATGTGTAGATAGTCACACATCACACAGGAAAAAACATTATCACACAGGAAATAACTTTGCAAAACAGAAACACAGTGGGTTTGTGGCATATGTGTGACTGCTGGTGCTTAAAGTGCACTGTGCACTATGCGCAGCCAAATGTAAATGTATTGAACAGAGTAGTTGTGACTGACAGAATAAAATACATAATAACCAGAGAGAATAAACAGTGAATGACTAATATTTTGTTATCAAACAGTGTAAGGTGTTTCAGTGAAACATTATAATGCAATGTCAATTCCCCGGCGTCAAGTCAATCGGATAAGCGGTTGTCCGAACCAATTGATCGGCCCATATATATGCATATGGACCGCTTTGCCCATGTATGGGCATGCCCATATACTGTATGGGACAGTGACTTCCAACTGCACAAAGAATTTTGTTCATTCATTTTTTTGTTTTTATTTTAAGATTTTTTATTTATTTTTTGTTTTTCTGCCTTTATTGATAGTATTACAGTGAAGATAGGACAGGAAAAAGAGAGAGATGGGGACTGACATGCAGCAAAGGTTGGCGGGATTGGGATTCAAACCCACAACACGGTGTCAGTCTGGTTAGAGTCTATATGTGCAATGCGCCTGGACCGCTCGTATAACTAATCAAAGTAATACATAATAATAAATGCATTGGTAACGTTATTACAAATTTGAGACATAAAGAAATACAATATAATAATATTCAAATGCAGGCAAAGCTGTAACAGCCCATACAAGGAGATAGAGTATTTGTGTTGTCTTTGATACCATGCTAAGTGAGCACCTCGAGTTTTCATATGCAGGAGGGGCCCATTTTACAAAAAAGCCACAAATCATGAACGCAGTGTTGCAGGCTCTACTACAAATTGGAATCACTCATTGAGGGGCCTCTTCAACATCACTTTCAACAGCACTTGGCACTGTCTGTC
Source organism: Nannobrachium achirus (assembly GCF_963921795.1). Classification (NCBI taxonomy): domain Eukaryota; kingdom Metazoa; phylum Chordata; class Actinopteri; order Myctophiformes; family Myctophidae; genus Nannobrachium; species Nannobrachium achirus. The sequence goes on from NC_137823.1 coordinate 49,545,399, forward strand.
GTACAAATTCTATTCCCCCCGAGCACCGAAGCTTCATTGTGTCCTGACAGCTAAAAACCACCACTAATATACATTAGCCCTCGGCAGGAAACAGAGTCTGACGGAGTACAGATAGTCTTGTTATCGTTACATTTTCTAAATATTACACAGAAACAAATGTTATACATGAAAAGAAAACAAAAAAACTATGCAAATATTTTAACATGTAAGGTAAAACTATTAAAAGTCTTCACTGCGTTACAGTGGGTTGTATCCTGAGAAAACCATTGATGGCAGACAATACAGCCCCCACAAAGCTTACGTCATGAACTAATTCAGGTATTTTGATTTATAGGACAATATGTCTGGGGTGGCTCTCCTAATGCTGGGGGCCAAACTGGAATCCTCATCTGTCGTGGCCTGACAGTGTTTCCCTCTTTCTCTCTCGCATTTTCTCCCTTGAATGACGGGCAAAAGTTTGGGCATCGATGTGAAAACGTGATTGACACTATGTATATTAAACATGCAATAATTCTTTGTTTGACGAGTTGCAATATTTTTTCTGTTAATTTTATATAAATAGAACCACTGAATGTTTTAAAAACAACGGCTTTACATACTGTACAGTACAGTAAATGTTTTGGTGACATCAAACAATGCATGCAAGCTCCATAGATGTGTCTTTACAAAATAAATCTATGACCAATGAGATGGAGTTAAACTCATTTAATATAATAAAAAATGCAAAGCACTTAACATGGGAAAATGCTTGTGCGCATCAACCACATTCAAAGAAAAAATATAACGCACATTGTCAGTTTTTTGGTGCTGAGCCGAACTGTAAAAACAGAAACAGTAGAACAAAGCAGGGGCTCGCAACTTACTCACATGTATTAATTTATGACAAACGCACAGTATACTGTACTGTTAATCGTAATTAAAAAAAGGTTTGGAGCGTCAACCACACTGACATACTGACATACTGTACACACACACCAACATTAACACTAAGAATACACAACGCAACCCTTACACTGGCATTTCACACCAGTGTAACTTTTGAATCCTCCAAATAGAGTACAGTATACTGTGCTGTTTGTCGCAAAAAATATTACGACTACACACAACCCTTACACTGCTGGTATTTCATAAAGAAGTGGACCTTTCATTCACACTAGTTGTTGCTGAATAAGTAGACCCTGTGCCTCTGTCTGGAGGGATTATAACCTGACACACCCTACATGGAGCCCTGCTCATCAACCTCAGGAGGTTCCTCCTGAACTTCTGTCCTATAAAAACATACAGGATGGGGTTGAGACAGCTGTGAGAGTAAGCAATGGCCTGGGTGACTTCTAAAGCCAATGTGATTGCCTTGCTGCTCTCACATGCTGTATAGATATGAAGTAACTCCAAAGCTTTGAAGAAGGAAGCAACATTATAGGGCATCCAGCAGCAGAAAAACACAGCTACAACTACGATGATCAATTTGATGGATTGTTTATTGGATGACTGGATGTGTAGGAGCTTCCAAATGATCTGGGTGTAGCAGAAAACCATGATGGTCATTGGAATCAGTAAGCCAAGAATGTTCATTTTGAAAAGGCCAAAGATACTCCAGAAATGACTGTTCTGTGTTGTGGTATCATTCTCAGTCGACAGAGTATATGAGGGAGCACAGAATAAAACTGTGTCATTACTGGAAATTTGGGACTCCTGTACCTGAAGAAAACCTAGATCTGAAAAAGAGGCGAGAAAACCAGCCACCCATGTAACAGCAGCTGCGATTATTCCAAAGGTACGTGTTCGCATTTTCAGTGCATGAACTGCATGCACTATAGCCAGGTATCGGTCAATGCTCATCAGGGTGATGAAAAAGATCCCACAGTAAAAGCCAATGTAGTAAGCACCGAGGACCACCTTGCACATAGCATCCCCAAACAGCCACTGGTCCCATTCTTGGTGGGCTAGGAATGGAAGGGAGCATACTAGGAGAAGGTCAGCAAAGGCAAGGTTGAGGAGGCTCACATCACTCATGCTACGGAGCCGCACCCCAAAGATGATGACCCAGAGGACAAGCACATTCCCTAGAAGACCCACGATGAAGAAGAGAGAATAGAGCACTGGGAGAAAGTAGGACCCATGATGTGGGTATTCACATGCCCCATAGTCGTCAAAGTAGATGTAGTCATCATCGTCACTGAAAGATTAGGCAAAATAAGAGATTTTTAACAATGAAAGTCCTTGCATCCTTTCTCTTCCATTACTTGCATTTTACTCAGAACCCCATACATCATAAATAATAGAACAAGCCCATAATGATCATTCATGTCATGTCATAGTTGTATGTGTTTTTTTAATTCTATTAGACATACCAATGCATTAAAGCACAATGACACTTTGGAAGAGGTTTAGGTTGTGCAGTTACCTTGCTGTGATGTGAAGTACTGGAGTTTGTGCTATTATACAGTATAGGTTCGGGCTGTATACCTCACACCTACAGTATTAATGTATGTCGTATCGCCGGTCCGACCGATATGTTGGAGTCATAGTGTTGGGTGCTCTGTCAGAGTACCCATTGTACTGGTCTGTCTGTGTCTGTCAGTTTGTGCTCATATATGAAGATCTTTGTATCAGAGTTCATGCTAGGATTTTAAACTGCCGGTCCTAGTGTCTGGAATATTAAAATGTATTGGACATCTGATCAAAATGACTGTCATACTGTATACTTGTGCTTTTTTTTTTTTTTTGATTAGTATTTTATTGGTTTTTTTTCTTTTAAAAAACAAATACACCAGCCCAAGGGCTGACACATAACAGGCACAACTTGATTGGCACAGGCGGATTACTGACAGATTACGGTCATTACAATGAGCCAATAACAAAACAAAACAAAACAATAACAGGGCAAGAAAACAATACAATAACGAACAATACCAACTCTAGACAACAACAACAAAGAGAAGGGGGGGGGGGGGGGGGGGGGGGGGAGGCTATGCAGTTCATATATTTAACCCGTTTGAGCGAGCAGGATACTGTGTTAGGGGGGGCTAGCCAGTAGTCTGAGATCATTCATTATTAGTTATTGGCGTAGGAGAGGAATCTTTCCCACTTTAGATGGAACTGGGCCATTCTGCCCTTCATGGAGAAGGATACCCGTATACTTGTGCTTTAATGACAAGCAGGTACGTAAATGCAGCCTCACACTTATATTTTGGATTTAACTATTTGAACATAAACAAGTAATATAGAACACATGTTATCCGTTTCATCGCACATGCAGCATGCACAATGGTTTCTCAATAATGTCTTGCATTTGAACATATTTTCTTCAGAATAACAAACAATCAAAGGCTACTGCACACAAATGGTGCCTTCTGTGTGTCTGGATGGCTCAGCTTTGTGAAAGTTGATTAAGTGGGAATCTTGTAGTCTCCACACAGAGCAGTGTGGCAATGCTTTAATGTGTCCAGATTTATGATCAACGTTGTGTTTCACCTGGATGTGATACAACTTGTTTTGACTGTTCATACAAACTTCATACCTGCAACCGGCGCATTCTGACTGCCGACAACTCATAACTCGCAATAACTTACCTTCACAATAAAGTTTACCTCCCAATGCAGCGCATTTTGCACAGGTACGCAAAGGATTTGAAATGTGACTGATTTGCGGTGATAATTATTATAATGAATTGCCGCATCCTTTTCAACCGGTCAAAATGTCGACCTTTGCTCTGTATCTGTTTGTGCTCATATATGGAGATCTCATTATCTGTCTGTCTACACAGGTACATCTGTCCATTTTGCCCATATATGGTGATCTCTCTATCTGTCAGTCCATGTCCCCTTTTTTTTGTAAGACATTGAGTTGCATCACGGCAAGATGGCAAAACTGAAACCTCTACCAAAGTGCCATTGTGCTTTAAAACAAGATAACAAAGAAGAAAAAGAATCAGCCACCTTTGACTACCTGTACTCTGGTTTCACCAAAAGGTCATACAGTGAATTATACAGAGGCAAGTTGTTTTTACATGCTGGTAGACTTGGTTATTTAATGTGTAGACAGTATTTCCTGTGCTGTCTTTTCTTATTGTCACTGAGGGGTGGAAACCAAGAATACCAGATCAAGTTCACAATGCCTTGCATTGCAAGTTTGTGAACTTTTATAGATTAATTTATGAAACATAACAATAAAAGTAACATTTTAAATTTGGAAAATGGAAACAAGGTTTTCACTTGACAGCGATGTTATGTAAAACAATTGTGGAGGGGGGAAAGTCTCACCTGAGAGAGTTGTTCATAAAATAGCTTGTAGAAGTTGTAGTGATGTCCATCATGCTGTTCGAAGATACCAGGCCAAAGCAAACAGATCTTACAGTATCCTAAAACCAGCTCAATTGTACCCTGTGAACAGCTAATGTGTTTTTGCTTGTCTTTAATAGCATGAGAAGTGATGTTGTCCATACAAGTGGCAGTAAACAAAATTACTTCTCATTTTATTAGGGGAAGTTAGACAATTTTGAAATAGGTGTTGGGAGCTGGAAAAAGTCACAATTTAGCTAAAATCCTAATAGATTTGTCAGCCCGTTCGCATCCCATAGTCTTCATAGTTGTAGTCATAGTTGTCACTGTTAGGTGAGCTGAGAGAATAATTGCAGAATAAGAGTACGGATTAGTACACGTATACCTTTTCATAATAAAATAATTAATTATATTACTATACTATTACCGTTGTTCTGTTTTTGACAGAAAACAACATTGCCTATAATATATACTGTAGAGCTGTTTAGAAAAATAAATCTGTATAATCTTTTTTTCCATACCCATAAATGATAAATAATCATTTGTGCAGGTGGCAAATGAACATTTATGTCACTATCAAAGTATAATTATGAGTCCTAATGAATTCAATTTGTTTAAAAACAAGATCATAAAGGGGGGGAAAACTGTTTCCTTTCATCTAACGGTCATCTTACAATAAATACGAGAAGTCTCTGCGTGTATGTATGTGTGTATGTACAGTATGTATGTATGTATGTAATCCGTGTATCTCGAGAACCGTTCGTCCCACCGGCTTCAGATTCGGCACTCGCTGCAAGCGATCACATTCTGAAATGTGATTACTGGCCACAGAAGTCTCACCTCCACTGTCCTTATAAGATGCATATTAACTGTATTGTGCGTAGATAGTCACAAATCATACAGAGCAAAAGCCATTATAAAGGATGAGTTTAATTTTGTTTTTCACTGCCCACTGTATTTGCAAGATTTGGATGTCTGAATGTTATATGCTGGTTGTTTAATGAGGAAGTTTTTGTTTTAGCAAAATTCATAGAGAAGGCATGGCAGTTAATTGCGTTGGAGAACATTGTGTCCGTAACTCACAATTTCACAATCAATACGTTTTTCTTTTGTATTATTATTTTGTTGGTGTACGGTATGTACCGGTGAATTCTATGTATATTTTGTGAGTGTCTTGTAAGCCTGTGCGGGCTGGGCGTTGTTTGGTGCAGGACACTATAATAAAAAAAAGAAAATCTATCTATCGATCTATCTATATCACATCACACAGGAAATAAACATGCAAAACAGAAACATGGTGTCAACGGGTGTAACTGCTGGTGCTTAAAGTGCACTTTGCACATCCACATGCTGCTCAGAAAACCTGAAACATTGCAAATGGAGTGAAAAAGTGCTATCTATCTATCTATCTATCTATCTATCTATCTATCTATCTATCTATCAGTAATACATCATAATAAATGCATTGGTAACACTAAAAAAAACTACTAAAGTACTACTACAGGTACTAATAATAATAATACATTTTATTTATAACACGCTTTACATTCTTACAAATCTCAAAGTGCTACAGGTTAAAAGCAAGGCAAAAAAATGCATATAGGCAAACAGTCCATTACATGGGACTCAACTTGGCTAGACTAACGGGTCAATGAAAAACTAAGTAAAAACAGGGCAGAGAGTCAGAGACAAAAATAACTTGAATCATTAAGAAAACGCTTTGTTAAAAAGGTATGTACAGTATTTAGTCCATTTTTTAAAAGCATCCATGGCCTGTGGCACTCTCAGATGTTTGGGAGGGCGTCGTTCCACAGGCATGGGGCTGCATAGCAGAACAAATAATAATTACAATCATTTTCCGTTCATTTTATATGAATCGAATCACTGAATGTGTTGAAAACAATGGATGGTACAGTACAGTAAATGACAGACAATGCATGCTCCATAGATTTACACAAGATCTACCGGTATGTACAACATGCGCTCTTCCAATGGCATTGCACTCTATTTTAAGGTTTGAAGAGATGTAGGCTAAAGCCCAAATCATATTAGTTTGGGCAACTACATCGCGCTAGGCAAGCAGTTCCCTCGCGCCCACTTTATTCAGTTGTGTGTTGTGTGTCGGTGTCCTCTGCTGCCTCACTGTGAGTGTGTGCGCTCCAGCCGGCAGCCGCTCCATGTGTGTGACTTGACGTTTAGGCGGAAACAGTGCTGTATGCATGCCGTGGTAAAATAGTATATATTCCGCCCGTTTCTGTCCGTCAAACACGGGTACCCGTCCCGGCGTCCAAACTCTCCAGAACTTGAATGCAGCATGTTATTTTGCCCTCTCTGTGTAGAAATGCATGCCGTACGCCACATCAACAATATTCACTTGACTATGCTTAGTTCAGTGTGGTATCAAGTACCGAAAATAGCCGACCGCCAAGCTCACAATGCGTCGTGCTGCGACGCGTTGTGAGCTTGGAGGTCTGCTATTTTCAATATTTTCAGCAAAAGGCCCTTTTAGAGATTTCAGCCCCTGCCTCTCTAACATTCTCTGCACGTCCCTGCTTCACACAGCAGTGGACCTTTCATCCACACTGGTAGTTTGTGAATAAGTAGACCCTGTAACTCTGTCTGAAGGGATGAGGGTCCTAATAACCTGACACACCCTACATGGAGCCCTGTTCATCAAACTCAGGAGGTTCTTCCTGAACTTCTGTCCTGCGAAAACATGCAGGATGGGGTTGAGACAGCTGTGAGAGTAAGCTATGGCCTCGGTGATTTGTAAAGCCAACTTGATTGCCTTGCTGCTCTCACATGCAATATAGACATGAAGTAACTCCAAAGCTTTGAAGAAGGAAGCAACGTTGTAAGGCATCCAGCAGCAGAAAAACACGGCCACAACTACGAGAACCAAGCGGATCGACTGTTTCTTGGATGATTGGCTGTTTCGAAGCGTCCAAATGATCTGGGTGTAGCAGAAAACCATGATGGTCATTGGAATCAGTAAGCCAAGGATATTCATTTTGAAAAGGCCAAAGATACTCCAGAAGTGCCTGTTTTGTGTTGTGGTATCATTCACCGTGGATGCAGTGTATGAGGGAGCACAGAATAACATTGGGCTCTCATTGCTGGAATTTGGGGCCTTCTGTACCCGAAGAAAACCTAGATCTGGAAAAGAGGCCAGAAATCCAGCAACCCATGTAACAGCAGCTGCAATTATTCCGAAGGTGCGTGTTCGTGTTTTCAGTGCATAAACCGCATGCACTATAGCCAGGTATCGGTCAATGCTCATCAGGGTGATGAAAAAGATCCCACAGTAAAAGCCAATGTGGTAAGCACCGAGGACCATCTTGCACATAGCATCCCCAAATGGCCACTGATCCCAGGCTTGGTGGGCTAGGAATGGAAGGGAGCATACTAGGAGAAGGTCAGCAAAGGCCAGGTTGAGGAGACACACGTCACTCATGCTACGGAGCTTCACCCCAAAGATGATGACCCAGAGGACAAGCACATTCCCTAGAAGACCCACGATGAAGAAGAGAGAATAGAGCACTGGGAGAAAGGAGGATCCATGACGTTTATATACACACAAATTGGTGTCTTCTAAACTGTAGTCCTCATAAGTATATTCTTCACTGGTAGGTGAGCTGAGAAAGAAATTGCAAGATAAGAGTAGGGATTAGGTGCATTTTTATAATGATATGATGCCTGCATATATTAGTTCCAACAGCAGAAAACAACCGCAATATCATAACGCTGTGTAGAACATATGAAATCTGTGCTTCAAGAGTCTCTAGATTGGTATTATGTTGTGACATACAGCAGATAGATCTATGTATACTGTTTGCAAAATGTGTCCTGAAAGGATTTAGGTTTTTCAGGGAGACATATGCAGCTGGATGCACATTAAAGTCAAAGATTAGATTTCTATTGTACAGTATAGTGCGATTAAAGTGAGAGAGACTGAGGATGGTCTCCTTTTTTAATTTCACATCCTGTAATACTGACACAAAATGTCCAAGTCACAGGATGAAACGCACAGTAGGCTACTATGATTTCCATAATTCCACCATTAGGTCATGTAACAAAATAGAGTGTAAAAGTATTATAGAGACAAATCGTCTGTTTGTTAGTTTACATCATGTGTAGACAATTATTTAAGTAATTCCATAGGTATAGCTTATGTCAGACAACAGTGAAAAGTCTCACCTGACAGTGCTGAAATAGCTTGTGTTGAGGGCCATTATTGACTGTGCTGTGTCGAGATATTAGGCCCCAATGCAAAAATCAACATAATGCTCGATGAGAAGCAATTGCACTTGTTTAAATAGAAACACACGCACACATAAGATAAGAAGATAAGAAAGATGTATACGCACGCACGCACACACACACACACACACACACACACACACACACACACACACACACACACACACACACACACACACACACACACACACACACACACAGACACACACACACACACACACACACACACACACACACACACACACACACACACACACACACACCTGCCCAACACTTCCTTCCACCCCACCCCACCCTGGTGAACATGGTACAGTAGGATGTGCTAAAAGTACAGACAGTATGTGCCGTTGAGATCTGTTGCTTGATTAATAACACTTTATTAATGCCATTTATTTTACAAGGAGATCATTCTTGCAGTATTTAATACAAATGTATATTTCCTATTCACACTAGCATGAGGTTCCTCCTGAACCTCTCCCACAGAGGTAATCTATAAGACCTCTCACCTATAAAAGCGGCATGCAGCAGGAGAAAAACCTTGAATAAAACCAGTAAGACTCCCTAATCGGGAGTCGAGATAAGCGACCGTCAGGTCAGCAGTGTCCAAAAATGTGTTTGAAAAAATCGGCCTGATGGTGGCGCTAAATGGGACAGATCCATGTTGATGACATGAGTGTACACATACTGTGTGCCTTTTTGCGTGATTTTAGGGCCAAATCTATAGGAGCAGTGTCCAAACCTATTTGCGTGATTTTAGGGCCAAATCTATAGGAGCAGGGTCCAAACATATGTTCGAAAAAATCGGCCTGATGGTAGCGCTAAATGGGACAGAGGGCGATGTGAGAAATGAGGGGTGGAGGTTGTGGTTTGGCAGCCAAGGAGTGTGTGTGCAAAGTTAGTGTTTTGTAAGCCTGTGTGGGCTGGGCATTGTTTGGTGCAGGACACTATAATTTAAAAAAATCTATCTATCTATCTATCTATCTATCTATCTATCTATCTATCTATCTACAGTATCTATCCATATCATATCACATCACACAGGAAATAAACATGCAAAACAGAAACATGGTGTCATGGGTGAAGTGCACTGTGCACTTTGCACATCCAAATGTAAATGTATTGAACAGAGTAGTCATGACTTACAGAATAAAAGACAAAAGCAGAGAAAAAACAGTGAATGAGCTATATTTTTTATTTTTTGTTACCAAACAGTAAGATTTTGGTGAAACATGCAGTGTCAAAAATACATCCATGAACGCAGTCAAAATTGGAATCACACTTTGAAGGGCCTCTAGCAACACAGAGACAAAAGCGAATATACCCATGCGATACCACATATGCCACCAAATTTGTTCTTATGAGTCATCATGTGACAATGGCCATCAACTTTATTACAGTTGTCCTGTAATTATGCCCCTTTCATTGTGTCCTCGCAGCTGCACCCCACTACTGACACAGCCCTGGGTGGGCAAAACAGCCTGGCGGAGAACTGTAATTTTGCAGTTATTACACTGTAGATGTTGTAATACTGTTTATTTTGTGTTCATCAAAAATACATAAAACCTGCTGCTCAGGAATGAAAGAGTGATGGACCAAGTTTTTGTGGGACATCTTGCTCCATTAGCATAAATCTAATACATACAATTCAGCAAACACAAAGTGGTGGCAATTCTCAAACAGAATGTTTAGCTCCATTCTCTCACAACACCTCTCACAAACATAGCCACCACGTCAAACAAGCGTGAAAATTTTGCACTGTCCACATTTTAAACATGCCACTCTTTGAACCGCATTTATTTCAATTTAACAAAGTTTCGCCTTTCGCCTCACGCAGAGCAGCCAGTCCTGAAGGAGTATCTTGACAGTGCTCATAAACTGGTCACCAGAGTATCAAGTTACAGAGGAGGGGGGAGGGGGGAGGGGAGCTGAGCGGAGGAGAGAGAGAGAGAGAGAGAGAGAGAGAGAGAGAGAGAGAGAGAGAGAAAGAAAGACGGGGAAGGGCTCGGGGAGCTGAGCGTCCGTATACACCACGTCATCGCATCACCAATACCTTTCACAAAACTTTTTTTTTTCAAAAACCTTTTTTTTTTCAAAAACCTTTTTTTTTCTTCAAAAAACGTATTTTTTTTCAAAAAACGTTTTTTTCCCAAAAATGTTTTTTTTTTTCAAAAAACGTTTTTTTTTCAAAAACTGGACTCTAGACTTTAGCGGCCCGAAGGGCCGCAAACTTCTAGTGTACTACATTTCTGGTGTGAAATGGCACAACATATCCCCACAAAAAGACCCCAAAAGCACATATACAGTACAGTATGTGCCCTTTTCTGGGGTTTGACCTCTCACTGCTCTCTGCCTAGGCTGTTTGAAAATAGCTGATCTACAAGCTGGCACTTCACATAGCAGTGGACCTTTCATCCACACTGGTAGTTTGTGAATAAGTAGACCCTGTGACTCTGTCTGGAGGGATGAGGGTCCTAATAACCTGACACACCCTACATGGAGCCCTGTTCATCAAACTCAGGAGGTTCTTCCTGAACTTCTGTCCTATAAAAACATAAAGTATTGGGTTGAGACAGCTGTGAGAGTAAGCTATGGCCTCTGTGATTTGTAAAGCCAACTTGATTGCCTTGCTGCTGTCACATGCAATATAGACATGAAGTAACTCCAGAGCTTTGAAGAACGAAGCAACGTTGTAAGGCATCCAGCAGCAGAAAAACGCAGACACAACTACGAGAACTAAGCGGATGGACTGTTTCTTGGATGACTGGCTGTTTCGGAGCGTCCAAATGATCTGGGTGTAGCAGAAAACCATAATGGTCATTGGAATCAGTAAGCCAAGGATGTTCATTTTGAAAAGGCCAAAGATACTCCAGAAGTGCCTGTTGCGTGTTGTGGTATCATTCACAGTGTCAGTGGATGCAGAGTATAAGGGAGCACAGAATAACATTGTGCTCTCATCGCTGGAATTTGGGGCCTTCTGTACCTGAAGAAAACCTATATCTGGAAAAGAGGCAAGAAATCCAGCAACCCATGTAACAGCACCTGCAATTATTCCAAAGGTGCGTGTGCGTGTTTTCAGTGCATGAAACACGTGCACTATAGCCAGGTATCGGTCAATGCTCATTAGGGTGATGAAAAAGATCCCACAGTAAAAGCCAATGTGGTAAGCACCGAGGACCATCTTGCACATAGCATCCCCAAACAGCCACTGGTCCCAGGCTTGGTGGGCTAGGAATGGAAGGGAGCATACTAGGAGAAGGTCAGCAAAGGCCAGGTTGAGGAGGCACACATCACTCATGCTACGGAGCTTCACCCCAAAGATGATGACCCAGACGACAAGCACATTCCCTAGAAGACCCACGATGAAGAAGAGAGAATAGAGCACTGGGAGAAAGGAGGATCCATGACGTTCATATACACACAAATTGCTGTCTTCTAAGCTGTAGTCCTCATATATATAGACTTCACTGGTAGGTGTGCTGAGAAAGAAATTGCAAGATAAGAGTAGGGATTAGGTGCATTTTTATAATGATATGATGCCATATTAGTTCCAACTGCAGAAAACAACCGCAGTATCATAGCTGTGTAGAACATATGCAATTTGTGCTTCAAAAGTCTCTAGATTGGTATATGTTGTGACATACAGCCGATAGATCTATGTATACTGTTTGCAAAATGTGTCCTGAAAGGATTTCGGTTTTTCAGGGAGACATACGGTATGCAGCCTGGATGCACATTAAAAAATGAAAGCCAAAGATTAGATTTGTATTGTACAGTGTAGTGCAATTAAAGTGAGAGAGACTGAGGAGGATGGTCTCCTTTTTTAATTTCATATACTGTAAATACTGGCACAAAATGTTCAAGCCACAGGACACTGATGAAACACACAGTAGGCTACTATGAGTTCCATCATTCCACCATTAGGTCATGTAACAAAATACAGTGTAAAATTATTATAGAGACACATTGTTCGTTTGTTAGTATACATAATGTGTAGACCTAATTATTTAATACATAAGTAATTCCATAAGTAATTCTTATGTCAGACAACAGTGAAAGGTCTCACCTGACAGTGTTGAAATAGCTTGTGTTGAGGTCCATTTGACTGTGCTGTGCCAATGCAAAAATCTACACAATGCTCGATGATAAGCAATTGCACTTGTTTAAATGGAAACACACGCACACATAAGATAAGAAGATAAGAAAACGTTGCGCGCGCGCGCGCACACACACACACACACACACACACACACACACACACACACACACACACACACACACACACACACACACACACACACACACACACACACACACACACACACACACACACACACACACAACCAACACTTCTTTCCACCCTATGTGGTGAATATGAGGGGCCCTTTGGGCCGGAAATCTTGAAACACTTTTACACACACTAATGAGACAGTCTTATACGTACTACTGAAATGCTTTTACATTCAATATTGAGACACTTTGACACACGCTGTTGAGACACTCTTACATAGGTGAACATGGTAGGATGTGCTAAAATTACAGACAGTATGTGCCGTTGAGATCTGTTGCTTGATTAATAACACTTGCGTGTGCGTGTGTGTGTGTGTGTGTGTGTGTGTGTGTGTGTGTGTGTGTGTGTGTGTGTGTGTGTGTGTGTGTGTGTGTGTGTGTGTGTGTGTGTGTGTGTGTGCGTGCGCGTGCGTGCGTGTGTGTGTGGGTCTGGTGTAGACAGAAAGATCCTGTTTTCTTGTAAACAGCCAGCACTTTGTGGTGTCATCATTCTAAGAAAATACACAGGCCTGACTCAATCATGGAGTTATTTTTGATGATCACTTCTCATACAAATAATAATTACAATCTTTTTCTGTTCATTTTATATGAATTGAACCACTGAATGTGTTGAAAACAATGGATGGTACAGTGTAATAAATGACAGACAATGCATGCTCCATAGATTTACAACAAGATCTATGCGCAACAAATTACATGCATTTTAATATACAAACATTCATGTGGACATACTGTAGGAAAACATGTGTACATGCCTGTGCCTGCATGCAAACATTGTAAGGATGGCCTCATTAGCCACACTGACATACACACACCAACATTAACACTACGACTACACAACACAACCCTTCCACTGGCACTTCACACAGCAGTGGACCTTTCATTCACACTAGTTGTTGTTGAATAAGTAGACCCTGTGACTCTGTCTGAAGGGATGAGGGTCTTCATAACCTGACACACCCTACATGGAGCCCTGCTCATCAACCTCAGAATGTTCCTCCTGAACTTCTGTCCTGCGAAAACATGCAGGATGGGGTTGAGACAGCTGTGAGAGAAGAGGAGAGGAAGCAGCAGAAGAGGAAGCAGCAGAAAATCCAGCAGGAGAACTAAGCGGATGGACTGTTTTTGATTGTCTATTTTTGTTTTGGAAGCATCTTATTGGATAATCTCAAGACAATGCATACATGAGCCAACTAATGTGTTCCTTACACTACATAAATACAGAAAATGGTTTACTGTTAAACATCACTTGTGGTCAAATCCTGTTAGGTGCTGTACTGGTCTGCCTGCTGCTTCTTTATCCTGAACAACTCTGCTGTCCAACTAAGACATCAAACATCTAAGGTAAGTTGTGTTCTATATTTAATTGTGTAAGCTTGTCACATTTTAGATTTAAATGAGAGAAAACAAATGGTGAGTATTAAATGGTTTTAATTATGTTTTAGTGTTAGCAGGAGAGTGGCAACATGTGTATAATAATACTAACTAATTATATTTTGTAATTCCAGGTTACCAAAAGATGGCTGAAGTCAAAAAACTAAAAAACTTACGAAAAGCTATAGAATGTCTGCTCTGTGGAATAAGACAAACTGGCCATCTTGGCACACATCTGGTTCGTACGTGTATGAAGTCAAGCTCGCCTGAGGAAAGGCGAGCAGAGGAAAACCGAGCCAAGGAGTCCTCTCTGAAGTGGAACGCAGTAAGGAACTGGAAGTATTCTGACATATGTAAACTGATCAATGGTGATGCAGAGACATCCAGGAAGGCTTTGGTAAAGCATTTGAAGGAGAACCACTTTATTGTGGAAGGATTACATGGAAATGAAGAACCCACCACCCCTGCAGCAGCCCCACCAGCAGCTCCACCAGACACTGCAGAAATGTGCTCAGAGAGTGACGAGACCGAGATGATAGAAAGTCACCAGGGGGAGATGACCAGCACTGCAGCTGGAGTCAACAATACCAGCAATTTTGAATCGTAAGTTAATCAACATTTATTTATTTTTCTCCAATCAATTATCATGTCAAGCATAGTGAGTCAGTATATCTGCAATTGTTTTCAACTATCCCTTTCTGTTTTTATTTCACAGAAAAGTACCAGTGAGTTTGGTAAGGAAGCAGATGCAATTCAGGGGACTATATAAGAGATTTGACAAGGATGCAAAGCTCATTGCCGGGTTTGCCAACTATTTGTCTGTCAAATTGAAGGTCGTCAATTACTTTCAAGAGGTAAGGTTTGTCTGGCCTTTTACCATAATTACAAATATATTTTAAGAACACAGTTTTAAGAAAACTCACAGTGAAAAATCATAATAATAATACTATGATGATATATTGTCTTTCTTCAATAGGTAGACAATGTTGCCAGGATGCTGAGGTTCATCCAGCCAGATGGTGATGAAGTGGACATTGGTTTCCTGATCAAACACACCGAAACCACATACTTTGTTGACCAACTTTACGCGACTGGAATGCAACCAACGACCGTCATAAACTACCTGAAAAATATGACGCGGTTCCTCAGATACATAGAGACCAGTATCGATGTCCATCTGCTGAGCATGGAGAATTTCCAGGATCATTACATGTTCGAATCAAAGTTGAGATTGTATAAACTCTTGATCAGTGACCTCCAGAAACCTGTCTTCAAAGACATTGCCAAAAAACTTTGCAGAAGAAGGTAAACATATTTTCTTATAGTATCCCTTCTTCTATGTTGTGTATAAGATGTGTGCAATTGTGTGTAATCATTATCCTCAATGTTGTCTCATTTATCTTTCTAGACAGGAAATGTTGGAGAACGGTATCCCCACCGTACATGACCTAGAAGTAATGCGCGTATCTGAGGGACTGCAGAATCTTCTAAAGCAAATGAATGAGGGTGTCCGCATTCCAGACCATGAGATGTCAATGTTCCGTTGTTACTGCCAAGCCATCCTGGAACTCAAACATTTGCAAAGACCCTGAGGCTCACATCACTCATGCTACGGAGCTTCACCCCAAAGATGATGACCCAGAGGACAAGCAAATTCCCTAGAAGACCCACGATGAAGAAGAGAGCATAGAGCCATGGGAGAAAGTAGGAGCCATGACGTTCATATACACACAAATTGGTGTATTCTGAACTGTAGTCCTCATACATATAGGTGGTAGGTGCGCTGAGAAAGACATTGCAGGATAAGAGTATGGATTAGGTGAATTTTTACAATGATATGATGCCATATATTAGTTCCAACAGCAGAAAACAACCGCAATATCATAAAGCTGTATAGAACATATGACATATTTTGTGCTTCAAAAGTCTCTAGATTGGTACCGGTATATGTTGTGACATACAGCAGATAGATCTATGTATACTGTTTGCAAAATGTGTCTTGAAAGGTTTTAGGTTTTTCAGGGAGTTATATGCAGCTGGATGCACATTAAAACATGAAAGCCAAAGATTAGATTTGTAATGTACAGTGTAGTGCGATTAAAGTGAGGGAGACTGAGGATGGTCTCCTTTTTTAATTTCATATCCTGTAAATACTGACACAAAATGTCCAAGTCACAGGACACTGATGATAACAGGTAACTATAAATGCTCAAACTGTGTTCAGTGTAGCTTTACGACCAAGACTAAGGTGTTCACTCACCCACATAGTGGCAAGGAAATCTCTATACACGGAGCCATCACATGTTCAACAACATTTGTTGTTTATCTCATTAAATGTCCCTGTGGTTTGGCTTATGTGGGAAAAACAAGCAGAGCCCTACGAACTAGGATGAGTGAACACCGTAGCAATATTAGATGTGGGGATGAGCGTAACCCTGTGGCAGCCCACTTTAAACTTAAGGGTCACAGCATCACCTCTTTTAGATATTGGGGCATTGAAAAGGTCAACAAACCACTCCGTGGGGGAGATCACAATCGTCTTCTTCTCCAACGTGAGGCCTTTTATATTCACATGCTCAATACTATGTCTCCTCATGGTTTAAATGAGGAACTTGATATAAAACCATTTCTGGGTTAGTTTGCTTACATTTGTTTTTTAATACGTTTTTTAATACATTTACGAATTACGTTTTTAATCTTTGTCATGTTTTCGCAGAGGCATCATTGATGTCTTTTGCCTTAAGCCATTTGTCCAGATGTGTCCTTTTTTCTATTTTGTAACTGTATGGTTTCATGATAACTTTTAGTCACTCAGCACAATGCTTTTTGTTTTTGTTTTGCAGTTTATTTATTGTTTTACTCTGCATTACTGACAATATTTTGCTTAACCCCCCATTCCCTGATTTATTTTATAAAAATGTTATTGTTACCTTTGTATAGGCTAGACACTGTTAACTGCCTGTTTCTTTGGTAATTTGGGTGGGCGGGGTTAATTTGTGATTATTGGTGAGCAGCTGGGTTCCACTGCCACACACCCATTTGTGCTGTGTACTTAACACTCCTGTTTGCTGTCTGATACCATGCCTGAAGAAGACCCATGTAGGGTCGAAACGTTGCCAATAAAACTTATCTGGGAGCCCTAAGATGGTGTGCGAGCTTATTCTTCTCATCTGTACGTATATTTTTTGCTCAGCACCTGGAGAATTTTTTTGGAGATGTGCGTACTACCTGGTTCTCTCACAGGACACTGATGAAACACACAATAGGCTACTATGAGTTCCATCATTCCACCATTAGGTTATGTAACAAAATACAGTGTCAAATTGTTATAGAGACAATTCGTTCGTTTGTTAGTTTACATAATGTGTAGACATAATTATTTAATACATAAGTAATTCCATAAGTAATTCTTATGTCAGACACTAGTGAAAGGTCTCACCTGACAGTGTTGAAATAGCTTGTGTTGAGGTCCATTATTGACTGCTGTGTCAAGATATCAGGCCCCAATGCAAAAATCTACATAATGCTCGATGATAAGCAATTGCACTTGTTTATATGGAAACACACACACATAAGATAAAAAAAACGTTATACACACACGCACACGTGCGCTCACACACGCACGCACGCACACATGCACGCACGCACGCACGCAAGCATGCACACACACACACACACACCCCCTTGCCCAACACTTCCTTCCACCCTATGCGATGAAGATGGTAGGATGTGCTAAAAGTACAGACAGTATTAGTAGGGCAGGAGAGAGGGGTCTACCAGCACCCCAATGACATGTTTTCGAAACCTGTTTTTTTTGGACCGTTATGATGTCTAGTTATGATTTCTGCTTGTTGCCGTCGCCAACTAATGTCCCATGGGGTTCATTTTTAACCTTTTCTCACAACTATTCCCGATCTGAACCATACAATGGTCATAACAGAAAATGCCATAACGCTTGATGTAAACAACCTACAGGGACAAATGAACACACTTTTCTATATGATTTTGACCCAGGGAATTCATTAAAGTGGTTATTTTTTACATTTAAGCACATCTTGACCCTATTTCAGGACAGAAACGGCGAAGAATAACCCAAAAATGTTCAAAACACGTCTATACTTCTCTTTGTACAGATGAATTAAGGTGTATTCTTTTGATACCACAGTTTTTTTAGGACCCTTATGATGTCTAGTTATGATTTCTGCTTGTTGCCGTGGTCAACTAATGTCCCATGGGGTTAATTTTTAACCTTTTCTCACATATCCCCAATTAGTGTGGGGATTTAGGGGAGCAAATGCTAAATTCGTGCAATTTTGACTTAAAGCGCGAAATTTTGCACAGATGTAGCCCAGGGCTTGCTCTAATGATTTAGCTAGGGCGCCCGAGTCTGCGACCTTCGGGGTCTCCACAGCGGTCAAATCAAGTTGGGCTTCCATTGACTTTCTATACAGGAGGAAAATACCCAGAAAAAGATTTTTTTTCTGGGTATTTAAGGAGGATCTGAGGGGTCTAACTAGGGGTTTGTCATGATGCTGAATCCATTGCAGGCATTTGTTTTGCACAAAAAACATTCTGTGGGCTAGAAATGGCCTCAGAAAACAATACACGTATGGGTGAGTATTCATGTTAGTCGGAGGCCTTAGGGTTTTTTTTTCTTGTGCTAATCAGTCTAAAAGTTCAAAATTTTGCACAGATGTAGCTCAGGGCATGTTCTAATGATTTAGCTAGGGCGCCCGAGTCTGCGACCTTCGGGGTCGCCACAGCACCCACACAACTCTGAAAAGTGATGACTCATCACTTTTCATCACTAAAGTCGATGGAGCCCAACTTGATTTGGCCGCTGTGGCGACCCCGAATGTCGCAGACTCGGGCGCCCTAGTTAAATCATTAGAGCATGCCCTGAGCTACATCTGTGCAAAATCTTGAACTTTTAGACTGATTAGCACGAGAAAAAAAAAACCCTAAGGCCTCCGACTAACATGAATACTCACCCATACGTGTATTGTTTTCTAAGGCCATTTCTAGCCCACTGAATGTTTTTTGTGCAAAACAAATGCCTGCAATGGATTCAGCATCATGACAAACCCCTAGTTAGACCCCTCAGATCCTCCTTAAATACCCAGAAAAAAAATCTTTTTCTGGGTATTTTCCTCCTGTATAGAAAGTCAATGGAAGCCCAACTTGATTTGACCGCTGTGGAGACCCCGAAGGTCGCAGACTCGGGCGCCCTAGCTAAATCATTAGAGCAAGCCCTGGGCTACATCTGTGCAAAATTTCGCGCTTTAAGTCAAAATTGCATGAATTTAGCATTTGCTCCCCTAAATCCCCACACTAATTAGGGATATGTGAGAAAAGGTTAAAAATTAACCCCATGGGACATTAGTTGACCACGGCAACAAGCAGAAATCATAACTAGACATCATAAGGGTCCTAAAAAAACTGTGGTATCAAAAGAATACACCTTAATTCATCTGTACAAAGAGAAGTATAGACGTGTTTTGAACATTTTTGGGTTATTCTTCGCCGTTTCTGTCCTGAAATAGGGTCAAGATGTGCTTAAATGTAAAAAATAACCACTTTAATGAATTCCCTGGGTCAAAATCATATAGAAAAGTGTGTTCATTTGTCCCTGTAGGTTGTTTACATCAAGCGTTATGGCATTTTCTGTTATGACCATTGTATGGTTCAGATCGGGAATAGTTGTGAGAAAAGGTTAAAAATGAACCCCATGGGACATTAGTTGGCGACGGCAACAAGCAGAAATCATAACTAGACATCATAACGGTCCAAAAAAAACAGGTTTCGAAAACATGTCATTGGGGTGCTGGTAGACCCCTCTCTCCTGCCCTACTATATGTGCTGTTGAGATCTGTTGCTTATTATAACACTTTATTAATGCAATTTATTTTACAAGGAGATCATTCTTTCAGTATTTAATACAAGGTATATTTCCTATTCACACTAGCATGAGGTTCCTCCTGAACCTCTCCCATAGAGGTAATAAGACCTCTCGCCTATAAAAGCGGCATGCAGCAGGAGAAAAACCTGAATAAAACTACAGTATAACCAATCAGATGGCCTGTTTCTTGGATGCAAGTAAGTAAATAAGTAACTAAGGTTTATCGCAGTGGTTCTCAAAGTTGATTTCAGGGACTCTCTAGGTTCCTTTATAGGGGTCTAAATTGACCACTTATAAGTCAGTGTACGAATGTCAGTTTGAGAACCACTGTTTATTGGATGAATGGCAGTACAGGAGCTTCCAAATGAGGATGTAGTAGAAACCCATGATGGTCATTGCCTCATCGGAATCATTTAGCCAACACTAGTATTCATGTTAAAAATAAAAATCTGAAGACATTCCAGAGGTGCTGTGATACCTTTCCCAGGGTAAAAAGGAAAAAAAAAAATTGTTAGCACTGGGTATTACTTGAGCTTGGCGCCTCCTTTACCTGAAACAATGTATCTGATAAAAAGGTGAGAAATCCAGCAACCTGACTGCAATCGTTCCAAAGAAGCGTGTTTGTATGAGGGGCCCTTTAGGCCAAAAATAGTGAGACACTTTTACACACACTAATGAGACAGTCTTATACGTACTACTGAAATGCTTTTACATTCAATATTGAGACACTTTGACACACGCTGTTGAGACACTCTTACATAGACTAATGAAATGTTATACGCTCGATAATGAAACACTCTTACGCTCACTACTGAAACACTCGTACATACATACATACTTAGTAAATCTATGCGCGTTCGTATATGAAACCGTATACATACTCAACTGAACACTTACGCATGCATATGACAAACACATACACATACCTATATACTTCTGTGCCATATACACATACGTACAAAATTATTTACACATATATATCTGAAACACTCACACATCCACCCATGAAAAGGCTGCATATATATTACTGAACACTCGTACGTGTACAACTGAATTTATTGTATTTCACATATATTCATGCAAGTAGTTTCACTAGTATGTATAAATGAATTCAATGATGTATAAACGTATCATTTCAGTGCTATGCATACGTGATTTCAGTATAATGTATGAAAGAGTTCCACATGTAATCGTACGAGTCATTTCAGTACTATATATATACGTTATTTCGATATTATATATATACATTATTTTGATAGCAATATATAATTTCATTACTATATGCAAATAAATCACATGTATTCATACAAGTAATTTCAGTTATATATATATAAGTCATTTCAATAGTATATGGGTCAGTGACGTGACGCCCCAAAAAATGTGTTTTTAAAAAAACTTTAAATTGCAGGCATAAAAGTTATTTACTTTTGTTCTACTCACTCTCAACCTTATGGAAATACATTTTGTTTTTAGATATTTTATTGGAATCAGACTTTATTCAGCAGTTTGTTGTACTTGTGCCTAAAATCGTCATATGGTGTGACATGAAAATAATTGTTCATAAAATGAAAATGGAGTACATCTTTCTTAAGTTACTCACTTTATCAAAGTCCTTTATCATAACTAACCAGTGATCCACTATAGTTTTTTGAAAATTAATTATATCTGTATATTTTTTTCATAATCGACACTCTGTGTGAGGCCCATGTTCATGATCTTACAACATATTTTAAATGTATTCTGTCAAAACTTTCTCTAAAATTACACAAATATTTGTGACTCTTCCTGATAATATTCTCTATGTAATCCATAAACATTTTTTTGGTTTAATCATTAATAAAGGTATGATTTCTCACTATTTGGAATGTCACACCAAATGATTTAGTGTCACACCGTATGATCATATCTTCATGTGTCAAAGCAAACTGTGTTTTAACCTACCTATTAGTGAGTACTGAACTTTACTGATTGATTAAACAATTACCCAGGATAACATGGCCTTAATATTTCTGAACAGGATATTATTGTAGGGCTTTAACATGGGATAAGAAAGAATTGTAGTAGTAGATGGATGATGAGGATGTGCACAGGAATGCTACGCACACCTAAGTCTTCTGCCGGCCCACGGCAGAAGGATCCTAAAGGGACAATAAGGCGCATAGCCACACTTGGAGCCAAGGCATTGAAGGCAACATTTTATTAACACCAATTAGTGGAAACAGAACTCAGCATTCAGGTAAATTGCTTTTTTCCGAAGTCTCCTGAACTTGAACACAGCATTTTGTGTTGAACAAATGTAATTAGGAATCATGACATTACACCACATCTCCACTAGCTAAAGAGTGCTGGGTTGCGCAACTCTGAAAATAGCTGATCTACAAGCTCTCGCAGCACAACGTGTTGAGAGCTTGTAGATCAGCTATTTTCGCTAGTTTTGTCTCGGGTCCTACCTTAACACTGTCCACTGTCCAGTCCAGTGAGTCAAAGTACAAAAGTATTAGATCAGATTAGATTATACATTTAGACTGTATTGTACATCAGCCAGTCGTATTTGGTGAGGGTAGCAAACCGGCTGCCTTGTTGCGGTTCTGCTATGCCACAGACAACCTCCTGCTCTTCGTAGAAAATGCAGTCTCGCCCCTTTGGCTCCTCTCTCCTTGCTGGGTCATTGTTTAGTTTCTCCCTGTACTTTCTCGTTCTCTCAGCACTTGTCATTTTCCAGCTGACAAAAGAAAATGGAATGTATAGTTTAAGACAAAGAGAAAATATTGTTTAGATTGAAACAATATGTTAAGGTTTCTGTGAAGGGGTTTCTGCTCTGTCTGATGAATTTGAAGTATCACTGAATGAAGCTAAATTACATTTTATGTAAAAATGTTTAAAACAAATGTTTAAATGTACAAAAGAAACATGGAACTTTGTTATTTGTTGTTATATCTGTAGTTAAATACAGTATAAATCATATGGTGTGACAGTCAAGTCATATGGTGTGACAAGCAGACATGTCACACCATATGATTAAGTGTCACACCATATTACTGTTTTCTCCATTTAGGTTTACCTTGAGGCTACTATGTACACATTAGCATGCTAACAGCATGCTAGCTATAACAAAGCAGCCTAGATCTACATGGAAATATGACCAAAACTTCAAATAACTTAAGCTTTTTTTAAAGAAAAGGTGTCACACCAAAAGACATCCAGAATGGTGAGTTTGTCAACGTTTCAACAAGATGGCATTTCATGAAAATGTTAAAATCATAACTCACCTCAGACACCTGTCTTGCAGTTGTGCTGGGAGTGCTGAATAGCCTTACAGAAGAAGGACCTCTCTAGCCAATAGGTGTCCAAATAATTGCCTGTTTAATTTTTCCAAACTAGTGTCACACCAAATGATTTTGGGTTGGGGGACAAAATGTTTTTGATCAGAAATGACTGAAAACATTATGCTTTGACTTTGAAAAGATATAGGCTCAAAATAGACATTTTTTTTAGCCTAAATTCATTTTCAAATGATTTTTAGCAATTCTTTTTCTTAGTTTTATTCAAGTTCCCACTTTGAGAAACAAGGTCAGGACAGTCACACCATATGAGTTTTGCCATGTTTGGTTGAAGATTCTGAAGAAATGAGGAATGAAATGTTTTAATCTTGAGTAAGTTCACATAAAGCTTAATGTCCTGCACAATATTCAGAAGGTTTTTGACAAATATATGTTTTATTTATACATGTTTGACACCGAGGACAGCGAAAACGTTACGTCACGTCACCCACCCATATATACATGATTTTAATAGCATGTATATATATAATTTCATTACTATATGCAAATAAATCACATGTAATCAAAAAAGTCATTTCAGTACTATATATATAAGTTATTTCGATAATATATATACATTATTTTAATAGCATGTATATATCATTTCACTAGTATGTATGAAACCTCGCCTCACCAGGCTTTCCCTGAGGTTTTCAGTAGCACATACAAATCATTTTCACTGTCAACGGAAGGTGACCAAAGTCATGTGACCGAAGTCACGTGACTTCGTTTTCTTCCTGGCTTCAGACTGCAGACCACAGCTCCATCAGATGTAAACAACATTTGCTACAGACATGGAGGTAGGTGAGGGCAAATCTTCTATTGTTATTATTATAGAATGATAGAATCTATTTAATAAACTAACGTTTGTAAAGTGTTTTTGTCAGTTGTGTCTTAAGGGTTTTGGTTTTGATTTGATGTAAAGAGAGTTTACTGTTAGCTAGCGAAATTAGCATTTTAGCTAAGTCTTGTTGCTGAGTTGGCTTTAGCCTGCAGTTTTTACAAGCCATGGCTCTATCTGCTTACCCTAATCTGTTCAGAGAGATGACAGTGCAACGTTTTTGCTCATCTATATCAGGCAATCAGGGCAATGAGAACAATGCTAATGACAGCGATTTTTTTCATTGTATTTATCATGGAAGGTGTGAATCTGTGAACCATATCAACAGACCTGACACAATCTAAATGCAAATACTCAAAGCATAAGTTGACGGTCGTTCACACTTAATGCTTGGCGTGAAGAACGGGCCGTTATTCTTTGAAGATATAATGAAAATACATGTGTGGTCACGGTGTTGCACCACGATTGGTTGCCTATAGAATTCCAGCCCGCCACGGCTGCCATGACATAACTGCACTCAGTTTGGCTCTGAGGTCACAGAATCGGATGGGTCACCAATTGCTGTGTAACGGCAATACGTGAAATGTCTGGATTTGCTAGGAGGAACGAGTACATACGTGGAGATGACATGTACACGTCTCGGTTTTAATGCGTGTTCATGTAGGACGGTGGTTCTCAACCTGTGGATCGGGACCCCCAGGGGCGTCCCCAAGTTATTTTGTGGGGTCCCCAGATGATTAATTTAATGTGCAACATTGTTTTCTCGCTCAACTGTAAACAAACCAACATGGGGTTCAAGTGTATAGAGTGCACATTTCTTAAGTGACAATTTAAGGACTATTTACAACCAATAAAATGACAAACATTGTCCAATTTGTCAAATATTAGTGTCAGAAATTGTGAAAATAGCCGATCTACATTGTAGATGTAATGCCTCAACTCTTAGTGCTCATCAGGGTGGGGGGTCCCCAGTTAAAATATGACAATTTAGGGGGTCGTGGCCTGAAAAGATTGCGAACCAGTGATGTAGGACAGGCAGCGACCCCCAAAATAATCATTTTGTTTTTGCTTCCTTAAAGAATATTATACCTTAATGCAGACTCCAATGCTATTTCCACTATAGTACCTTATTTTATTGGTCATTGTCAGTAATTTTTCTTTTATTTGAGTAATTTGTAGTAGTATTTATTGTAACACCTGGGGCAAACGCTCCACATGTCCCAGACGCTTCCATAGAGCCATTGTTTGGCTCCCAAACTATGTAATGCACTCCTGACTCCTCATTGAAATAGCTCTGCAGACTCACTCCCAATCTTCCACCATAATCTGAAGACTCGCCTCTTCAGACTCCACTTTAGCCACTTGCCCTAGCCTTTACGACTTTGAGGGCTTATCCAAAGGCTAAATGTAATTTAAATGTCATGTTTTATAGAAAGGTGGTCATTCATCCTTTAGTGTATCGTTTCAATGTACAATTTCTTTATTTATTATCTGCTGTTTGTTCATTAGATACTTTCGATTCTTATTTCTATGCATTTGATTTATTACCTTGTGTTGTCCAATGCTTACTGTAAATCGCTCTGGATTCTAAATGTCTGCTAAATGCCTACATTTTAACATATGAGCACTGACCCCTACAGCCTTGGACCGATGAACACTATCTCCAGCAGGCGCCCCCCAGCCTGACATTATCAACACCATGGCATCGACCAGCACAGCGCCCCCCAGCCGTGAAGTGAACACCATGGCATCGACCAACACAGCGCCCCCCCCAGCCATGAAGTGAACACCATGGCATCGACCAACACAGCGCCCCCCCAGCCTTTGCCTTTGTGTGGCTTTAGTCACCAGCATGGAAGACCAGTATAGTAAGTATTATAGAATGTTGCCTTTCTGCCACTGTTCCAACACACATTACTTAGACGTTGCATTCATCCGACTCTCATTATTATTAACCTTCACTGCATGTGTAGCCACGTAGTCTGAGTAATGAGATGTTTTGACTGACAACTCAGAAATTGAGCTTGTCATATCATCAGGTGTGTTGCCAGGACATCGACAGGACAGGACATAAAGACAGGATAGAGTCACATAGACAGGATAACCTTTAAAATCAACCCATAGATTAACCAATACGACAGGTAAGGGATAAAGACGAGGCGCAGCCGAGGGGGGTTATCAGGCTGAAGGGATGTTATAGTGTACATGGAGTACCACCAAGGAGGCAGTGTTTATCCTGCTTATTACCCGCAATACCCGGCTACTGAATAAAATTAATAATTTGACTCAAAACTAAAAACAAAACAAAGTACCGGTATTTCCTTGTTTACAGACAGCTGAAAGTATTCCACAAGTGTTGCGCTGGACGTAGCAGCCAGTGGTGTAAAGTACATTTACTTAAATATTGTACTTAAGTATAATCTTTAGGTATTTGTTCTTTATTTGAGCATTTTCTTTATTTACTTTACTCCACTATACAGATCTCAGATCCAAATATGGTACTTTTACTCAATTTATTTGCAAACTTTAGTTATTAGTTACTTTGTAGATTTACAAGCTCACAATGCGAAGCATTCTGAGCTTGCAGATCTGCTATTTTCAAAACTGGGACATCTGCATAATGAGTACTTTTAATTCTTTTTACTTTTTTGATACTTTTACTCAAGTACATTTAGAATTCCGCCTTATTCCGGACATTTACTTGTAACTGAGTATTTCTTCATTGCAGTATTGAAACTTTTACTTGAGTAAAACATTTTTACTTTTTCACCACTGATAGCAGCTATTGTATGCCTGTCTGTTTTTTATGTGGGGGGTGGGGAAGAAGTACACTGCTCTGTTCTTCAGTACCGTGATTGGTCTTGATCAAGGAATTGACGCTCGACTGCATGGGGTTTTCAAGGAGAAGCCCATGCCCTTGTCGAGTCGGGCTTTGCGATCCTGGCTCGACAAAGTCTCTTTCTCAGCCTGGCTTGGCGTTAGTGGAACAGAATAAACCAGGCTATACAGAGGAGGCTTTGTCAAGTCTGGATTTGGCTTAAATCCTGGCTTATTTAATTCAGCTTTCGTGAAACAGGCCCCAGGAGGATGTAGTACAGTTATTGTTAAAGATAAGGATGCTCTCGTCTTTCAATTTTCAACCATAAAGACACTCCTATATTAAAAGTTTGCTAATATCTGCCTAATACTAAGCTGGTGACCAAAGGACAATAGTAAGTCTATTTGCTTTATTTCCATCAGGAAAGTCAACCCCGCTGACTCTGTGGACATGGACTGTGATGCTAAGAAGAAGACGATGCTGAAGGATTTGGACAGGTCCTTCCTGGGTGCAGTAGGTGCTGTGATTCCCCAGTCAGAGTATGAGTGGGATGGGGATCCCAGAAGAGGGTTGGGTGACCACCGCATCCCCAAAATGATGCTCACTTTCCCCAATGGCAGCTGCATCTCTGTGGATACGATCGCACCAAACAAAGGTAGCCAACCTTATAAGTCTGAGTTAAATGAACACTTTGATGCGAGGAAGTCATTTAAGGAATTGGAGCTTACCCATGGCTGTACTTTTTAGTTCCTCTGGATGTGAGTTTGCACATACTGGTAGATAAAAGTAGAAGTACATTGGTAATTTGAATAAACGCAATCCCTGTTCAACTTATTGATGTTCTAAACCAGGACAGACACTCAAAATTGTTACAGTAATATTAGAGCAATAGAGCATGGTCACACACACATACAGTATGCCTTAGATAAGAAGAGTCGGCTTCCTTAAACACCAGAATATAAACACCAGAATACCGGCGTTTCCGGTAAAGACAACAAAGCACATTACATTCACCCATTCATACACCGATGGCGGAGGAAAACCCTGCAAGGCACCAACATAATCATCGGGAGCAATTAGGGGTTCAGCGTCTTGCTCAAAGACACTTGGACACCAACTCTTGGGGATCCCGAGATCGGTTCCCATCTGGCTGCTCTACCGGCCACTCTACCCCTGAGCCACTGCCACCTGATGTGCCTCATGCCTCGACATGCGTCTTTCAAAAAGTCTCATATACAAAAAGTCCATTAAAACTCACTCCTAGTATCTCACTCAGCAATACAGGGTTGCTATAAGAGTCTTTTTTATTTATGTGGAGTTTGGAAGAGTACACATTTATGTTACTTTTCTATACAGTAAATGATTTAGTCTACAGTTACAAGGACATACCGGTAGGCATCAACAGATGCATGTTGCCCCTATTTTATTTTTTTATTTTGCTTTTGTTTTTTGTGTCTTTAAAGGAGTAGTTCACCACTTTTCAACCTGTCTTCATATCAGACAGGTTGAATTAGTTCTCACTAATGTTGATGATAAAATATCACAATTTTTTTCTACTCAGTCCAAGTCTCCTGGGAGAGCTGTGGGAAGTTCAGAATCCATCGTCTTGTGACATCATCATTTTGAAAAAAATATATATATATTTTTATTAGCGCGATAACAATGGCTTCCACTTTAAAATTGCAACTTTTCAGGAATAGAAAGCCTGCAGTTTCTATAAGCTGGATTGGCAATCGATGATGTCACAAGACTATGGGTTTCTGACCTGCCCACAGCCCTCCTCTGAAAAAAAGAAAAAAGCTATTTTTGAGTGAGGACCAATTATATGAACATAGGTTGAAAAGTGGTGGAGTGCCCCTTTAAGTATTGTATATAGTATAAACTATACGACTGTATAAGTCTGATGTATGTATTGAACCCTTTTTAATCTTCATTTTCAGGTGTGATCAGGAAGAATTGCACATAATGTGTACCCCTGGCAGAGCTACAAGTGCTTTGGACTGAACTACAGGATGCGGGTGATTGAGAGTCTTGACGCAGACACAGAGACCAGACGCCTGTCTCCTGTAGCTGTACTGGGAGATGGCTATGTGGATCTGATTAATGGTGAAAATAGTTGGTTCAAGGTCCAACCACACACATTCATATCTTCACGGGCACATAATCACTTTTGCATCACAATGGAAACACGCCTATGGCAGTACTGTATTTTTATCTATTTTGGTGTATTTAATTGTTGCTCTGTCTTCTTTTAAAGATGTCAGCTCACACACACACACACTTTTCTTTAGCAATGGCAAGTTTGTCTGGCTATAGCTATTTATAGACAGTGTTCCTGACAAACCTCCAAAGAAGTAACAAAACTCTCATCACTGTTGGTTCACAGGCCCTCAGGACCATGGCTGGTGTGCAGGCTACACCTGTCAGAAGAGGCTGTCTCTGTTCCACTGCATTGTGGCCACCGGACGCTCCTACGATGTCTTCAGCAGCGTCACACCTCAGAAACTACGCCTCATGATGATCAATGCCAAACCCTTTGAGGTACAGTACGTAGTATGTACCAGCGTCAAAGGAAAAGCCTAGACCTTCAAAGAGAATTATTTTTTCATGTTTTGAATGTGGTCTGGTCATAATGAAATTTAACAACCTTTCACCCAGCTGGGCTTTATCAAGTGTGCAGACATGTCCTTTAAGCCGGCATCATAGTCGCCTGGGCGGTGGAAGGCTTTACACCGCGTGTAGTCTTTTCGAGTCTTTTTCAGTCATGAAACTACACCGTTACATCATTCCTCGCGGTGGAGAGCTTTCCACCTCGAGTCCCAACACATCTCTATGTTTTTACTATCAGACAGACAGGCTCTACACCCCGTTCACTGATTGGTCAATCTAGACTAGTCAGTCACGGTGAATAGGTCTCCACCGTGGCGTACTATGATGTCCTGCACTTATTTTCTGACTTGAGGTGGAAAGCTTTCCACCTCAAATTTGCGGTGGATAGCTCTCCACCGTACACTCTGATACAGGCTTTAGTATTCACTTGATTGATTTTGGATCCAGCACGGTGTAAAAAGCCGTGGGGAGGTGCTTATCCTTGTGCTCTTGAGTAGGGATGGAGCTCTTAAATTTTGATTGATAATGAGCACTTTATTGATCCTGCTTATTGAGCCAGGCTTTTATCGAGCCCACTATTGAGCGTTTTCTAATATTTTGTGGAAAGATACGAGACCACAATTTCAGAACATAACTGGTATATATTTTTTAATTGGCCAGTTGTTGCAACTGTGAGTTTAACCATTTATGAAGATGACAATTGAAGTAACAAATATCATTAAAACGATCATTCATTAATGTGCAATATGTGTTAAATGGCTTTAAATTATGAATAGTACTGTAATAATTTCTTGATCGCCTCCTGTCTTGATTGTTTAAACATGACGTAATGGGCCGCTATGCTCAATAACAAGCTTGATAAGCCCAAAACGTATTTATACCGGGTACTCAATAAATCTGTTATCGAGTTACCCTTGTTTAGGGCTCCATCCCTACTCTTGAGTCATCTTTGCTCTTACGTTTGTCTTATAGGTTCAGAGAAGGGTTGAAAACTTGGAGTCCTGGAAAATATGCAGCAAAACCCTGATTCATTCAGACCAGCGATGTGCTTCAGTCCGAAACCCCTCACCGCTAACGAAGTCGATGCGTTTTTCCGTTACTCAGAGATGGGGAGCAACAAGAGAACGGGAGGGGAAAGAACAGTTCCTAGGTGGAGGGACCATTTACAAGATGTTGAAGGTGTGTGTGCCATACCATGTTTTTTTTTTTCTTTTTTTTTCTGGAATTGTATTGGGGCATTCCACTGAAGACAAGTAGTCGAACTCTAGGCGCAGGATTTGTTGGTAAATGTTTAACGTTACGTAGACGTCACGTGATAACTTGCATCCACAACACCACTCCACATTAAGTGGAACATTGGGGAAGAGGAGCGCTTCTTTTTCTTACCTCAATGTAGAGTTTGTGAACCGTTGCACAATTAACTGGAACGTGTCTGAATATATTTCTTTTTAAAACAAGGCCATGGAGCAGTTATGACAGATTTCTTATGTAAGCCATGGACGTACCTTGACAGATTTATGATTTCTGACCACTAGGTGGCACTGTTGACTTATCCAAAAGCATTTGCTTTGAGTCTAGGCTCGTGTGTGTGTGTGTGTGTGTGTGTGTGTGTGTGTGTGTGTGTGTGTGTGTGTGTGTGTGTGTGTGTGTGTGTGTGTGTGTGTGTGTGTGTGTGTGTGTGTGTGTGTGTGTGTGTGTGTGTGTGTGTGTGTGTGTGTGTGTGTGTGTGTGTGTGTGTGTGCTCTCATCCACTCCAATTGTAAACCTTCTTTAAAACAGCTTTTGGAGTACGTTTTGCGGCTCAAAAACGCGATTTATTCGGGGGAATAAGAATAATCTTTACGATTACAATAGGGTCCTCACACACTGTGTGTGCTCGGGCCCTAATTATTTTAATTATTTTCAGGTCAGGATACAAGACCTGAAAGCAGCCTGGCATCAACCAACACCATGGCAGCCAGCCTAGGAATGCGCCCCCCAGCCATTGACCCTGGAACACCATGGCCAGAAGCCGATACAGCTGGACAAGCACTTCTGTCGGCAGCCAAAGAAAGTTTCGTCTGGGACCTCAAAGATCTTTATAATATATAATATATTTGAATTTGACCATTTAGTGGTAAATGTTTAACATAGACACCACGGTGATGACCTGCGGTTGCAGAGGTTTGGGCGTTATTTAAAGCTGTCTTAAGTGAGCGGTAGTTCTTAAACAAAGATGAAACTGCAACTTCTCTATATTTTTATCAGTCTGCAAGCCTTGCTAGTAATGGTGATCGCGATGATGTTATTGCTTTTTTTTTTAAATAGGGTGCTGAACTGCATTCAACGCCTACAGCAAAACCCAGGAGAACAGAGATATACTAGTAAGACACCTCAGGGTGCCTTTAGGGCGAGGTCGCGCCAATTCTTGGCCATCTGGCCAGTGATGTATATGGGACCAGTTACTCCTATATGGAGACCCCTGGATGATAGTCAACAATGTTATGTCAAAACATGCCCATATATGGTCATTACCAAATATGGGCATTCCCAGATATGTCCTTAATATTTACACAAATATTAACAGCATAACACAATATCCTTAATGTCCTTAATATTGATAATATAGGAATCTCCATATATGGGAATAAAATGTATGTTAATTAGTAAAGCCAAGCAGGGCCTTGGTGAGTTAAGCCCTGGGTTTGGCGCTTGGGGATCTCCATATATGGTCATAAGGGGTCCTTTATTAACCCATTTAGAACGGGTACACATTATTGTGTATCATTATTTTATGCTTTAACTATTGAAAAACAAGCAGATAGCTCACACCGCGCTGCGAGCTTGTAGATCTGCCATTTTTGATAAAAAACGTGAAAATTAGAATTTTGACCCGATTCTATAAGTGTCTTTGGAATCCTAAGGTTTTTTGAAAAACGTATGTTTCTATGTCAGCGATCTGGCTAGCCATCGTCAAAGAAAAGGTCCTTTTCACTTAACTGGAGCTCAGTTAGTCTGTTCTTGAGAGACTACTATGTCAGTGGTGCTCAAACCTTTTCATGTGAAGGACCCAAAAATAGAGCCGCGCTGTGAGCTTGTATTTAGCTGTGAGGCTGTGAGTGTGTTTACTTAGAGTCGAATTGACTCGGCTAGAGCACCCTGGTTAAATAAAACATGCTTCACTTCTGACTCCCAATATCATACTTGAACATGAATGAAAAACCACGCCTGAACATGTATTTTAAAAAATATTTTCGGCGAGTTGGGTCTCGCGGTGTTGCACCACGATTGGTTGCCTATAGAATTCCAGCCCTGCCACGGCTGCCATGACATAACTGCACTCAGTTCGGCTCTGAGGTGGGTCACAGAATCGGATGGGTCACCTAGGAACAAGTACATACATGGAGATGTACACGTCTCGGTTTTAATGCGTGTTCATGTAGGACGGTGGTTCTCAACCTGTGGGGGGGTCCCCAAATTATTTTGTGGGGTCCCCAGATGATTAACTTAATGTGCAACATTGTTTTTTCACTCAGCTGTAAACAAACCAACATGAGGTTCAAGTGTATAGAGTGTATTATGCACATTTCTAAAGTGACAATTTAAGGACTATTTAGAACCTATAAAATGACAAACATTGTCCAATTTGTCAAATATTAGTGGCAGAAATTGTGAAAACAGCCGATCTATTTTCACAATAGAACCGTGTTATAGAAAATGTAATGCCTCAACTCTTAGTGCTCATCAGGGTGGGGGGTCCCCAGTTAAAATATGACAATTTAGGGGGTCGTGGCCTGAAAAGGTTGAGAACCAGTGATGTAGGACAGACAGCGACCCCCAAAATAATCATTTTGTTTTTGCTTCCTTAAAGAATATTATACCTTAATGCAGACTCCAATGCTATTTCCACTATAGTACCTTATTTTATTGGTCATTGTCAGTAATTTTTCAATGGTTAAAGCATTCAATAATTCTAGGCCTAAATGGGTTAATTAATATATATCCATATACATACAGTATATGGACTTCAAGGGATATTCCACTTTCAACAGGTACTGCAGTGGTAACAGTGGAAGGGCCTCTCTTCCCATACACACCCATTGTAACTTCAAACTCTATTTTAACCATGATAGATTCATTAAAAACACATTATTTTTTCTGGTGACTCATTTTACCTTCCTAATACGTGAGCAGGCTGTGTTTTTTCAATAACCTTTTTCATTTATTTGTAATAATTATTTGGGAAAATGGAAAAAATTAAATACAAACAAATAATTATTAAAAATAAATGAAAAAAGTTATTGAATAAACCCGGCCTGCTCACATATTAGGAGGGTAGTATGAGTCACCAGAAAAAAATTATGG
This sequence comes from Nannobrachium achirus, assembly GCF_963921795.1. Classification (NCBI taxonomy): domain Eukaryota; kingdom Metazoa; phylum Chordata; class Actinopteri; order Myctophiformes; family Myctophidae; genus Nannobrachium; species Nannobrachium achirus. Next base: position 49,579,432 of record NC_137823.1, read on the forward strand.
GTGTTTTTAATGAATCCATCATAGTTCAAATGAAGTTTGAAGTTACAATGGGTGTGTGTGGGGAGAGGCCCTGGTAACATTTACATCAAATATCTAAATATTCAATCAAGCTAATTAAAAACTGTTCCGGGTGTTCATAAAAGCCTGATTAGATGATAAGATTACCAAAACAAATTTTTGAAAGTGAAATACCCCTTTAATATTGACGGAAGGTAGGGTGTAAATCAGAGTAAAGCAGGCTTTTGGTCGTTGGACTGTCTAGATATGATCTAATTTGTACACTGTCAGAGTTAATGGGAGACCTTGAAATTTGAAAGTTTGAGAAACACTGATCTAGGATGTGAAATGAACACTTGGCCATTATATGAATGTATTTTAGCTGTACATGCATGGATTATCTACAAGCTCACAACCAGTCAGTGCATTGTGATCTTTGTAGATCTTTACGTATTTTAATTAAAATATTAATAACCTCCTGTTTCTGTGCATCCTGTTCCTTAAACCAGAAATTAATTTGCAAACCCAGCAAATATTACTCTTTTAGAGCATTTAAAACAGTTGTCAAGTGTAATTGTTTACTGTCTGGACACTGTTGTCAAGTGTAATTGTTGTCTCAGTAGTCTGGACTTGAACCATTGGTAATAGACTGGCAACAGATACAATGGAATGATGTTAGACAGTCAGACCTATACAAGTGTGGCATGTAAACAATACCAGTACAGTACTGGAACAGAATGGTATAAGTGTTACATTCAATGCAATTCTAAAATGTAGACATACTGTAGTTTTGCTTTCAATGTTTTATTTTAGTTAAAGTATTGGCATCCAAATATACTTTTTTTGTAAAGATGTATTTATTGACAGTGCACAAAGTACATCTATCCATTTCTTAGATGTCCAACAATCTACCAAGTGTGGACAACTCCAAAGCAAATGAATCAAATCACCTTCATTTACCTTACACCTCTGACACAGGGTAGAAAATGTGGAGTGACACGGTGGAGTGGTGTCCTGTGATAGATTAAATTGCATTTGTCTATGCTTTGTGGAGACCAGGACTATTTCTAAGACGTTTCCTCAGCTTCCTATTTGCTTTTAAGGGCCAGTTTATAAACCAAAGGATTCCTATTTATTTGGGAGAGATTATTCCCCTGGTGGAGGAGATCCAGTAGTTTCCTCTGATCCAGTGCCTGATTTGGAGAACAGATTATGATTTGCCAATCCAAATATACTTTTAAAGTACAAAAAGTAAAACTGCTCTACTGAATCCCCTGTGTTTTCTTAACCTGTTCTGCTGGCATCGGGACGTTTTGAGAGGAAGGGTCGTACAGTAGTTTACCAGGGATAGTCTTCTATCAAAAATGTATTGTCTGCCATCACAGCAATATCCTCTGTCAGCAGGCTTAAACAGTTCTTTATCACTGGCAGATACGAAGGTGACTGCTCCATGCCGTGCCACCCCGATCAGACCCTTCAGGGTGGTATGAGATTTGCAGAGGCAGACTTTCTGGCTGTTGGCATCTTACCTCTGCACAGTCAACAATTACCTACCAATCAAGAAATCAAGAAAAACTTTTTTCACACATCAAAGTCCTACAGCAACATTGAGTGATAAACATCTCATCCAGCAGAGGAAGGGCACTGTACAAACATATTAGATAATCATTATGTCAAGCATTCATTTTACACACAATCTGTGACTACAGGGATGATCAGAAACGGTTTGACAAAAAAAAATGAAGAAAAAAGAATGACTTTAATCTGTGAGTCTGAGCCTTAAAATACAGGCAGCTAGATGTGTCATTTAATGCAGTGGTTTTCACACCTTTACATGTCAAGGACCCCCAAATTGACACTTATTAACCTGTGGACCCCATTTGAAAAGATATGCCAGGGACCCCCATATAAGAGAATATGTTTTACTGCTCCAGCAGTGGTTCCTAACTATTTTAATTTCAAGGACCCCCAGTTTGACATGCCCATTGCCCAGTGTGCACGGGCCTTTTAGGTTACAGACCCCATTTAATGGTATTTCTATCTCTGGGACTGCAATTTATATTGTAAAATGTTAATTTAATTGAGTGTACAAATGAGCCTTTTAGGGTCCATTTGGTTCCATTTTACACTCTGAGTTACAGACCCATAATAAGGGTCCATTTGCTTCCTAACTATCATTTAGCTGGGGACCCCCTGGAACTCCCTCAAGGACCCCTGGGGATCCCCGGACCCCACTTTGAGAACCAATGATTTAATGCACCATATAGCTATGATTAATGCCATGTTTGTTGTAAGCTTGTAGATCGGCTATTTTCTGCAAAGAGGTTTCGTGGAGAGGGGAAAAGGAGCCAAGTATTGTCTATTGGGCTTTTTAGGTGGTTAAATGTATGAAACAAACAACTATTTACACAACACGGATGATAGTAAATGGAGCAATCTATGAAAAGGTTTAATCTGCAACAATTTTATGCAATGTGCTTGATCTCAGCTAAGGCCTGAGACATGGCCTGAACACGTTGAAGACTCCTGCAGTAGAAAGTAAGCATCGATGGGTGGATTCAAAACCCGGCTATGGTCATCTTCTCTGGAACCAAGGCGCTGATCATGTCTCTGAGTCTGAAAGATAAAAAAATAAATTGGATGTAAAACAAATGACCCCCTTACAGAAATAACACTGACAGTGGTTCTCAAAGTGGATTTCAGGGACCCCCAGGGGTCCCACTGGTTCCCATCATAATGATTGATATTAAAAACAAATGGACACAAGTTTGTAACTCTGACAGTGTACAAGTGGAACCAAATGGACCCTTACCGGTTCATTTGGTTCCAAAGTTTGACCTGTATGGGTCAATTTAGACCCCCCTAAAGGAACCCACAGACCGAGTCCCACTTTGACAACCCCTTCTTTTTATGGCTACATGATTATATTTAATTAATATGGGATAATTCATGTATTTTCATTATATCTTCAAAGAATAACGGCCCGTTCTTCACGCCAAGCATTAAGTGTGAACGACCGTCAACTTATGCTTTGAGTATTTGCATTTAGATTGTGTCAGGTCTGTTGATATTGTTCACAGATTCACACCTTCCATGATAAATACAATGAAAAAAATCGCTGTCATTAGCATTGTTCTCATTGCCCTGATTGCCTGATATAGATGAGCAAAAACGTTGCACTGTCATCTCTCTGAACAGATTAGGGTAAGCAGATAGAGCCATGGCTTGTAAAAACTGCAGGCTAAAGCCAACTCAGCAACAAGACTTAGCTAAAATGCTAATTTCGCTAGCTAACAGTAAACTCTCTTTACATCAAATCAAAACCAAAACCCTTAAGACACAACTGACAAAAAACACTTTACAAACGTTAGTTTATTAAATAGATTCTATCATTCTATAATAATAACAATAGAAGATTTGCCCTCACCTACCTCCATGTCTGTAGCAAATGTTGTTTACATCTGATGGAGCTGTGGTCTGCAGTCTGAAGCCAGGAAGAAAACGAAGTCACGTGACTTCGGTCACATGACTTTGGTCACCTTCCGTTGACAGTGAAAATGATTTGTATGTGCTACTGAAAACCTCAGGGAAAGCCTGGTGAGGCGAGGTTTCATACATACTAGTGAAATGATATATACATGCTATTAAAATAATGTATATATATTATCGAAATAACTTATATATATAGTACTGAAATGACTTTTTTGATTACATGTGATTTATTTGCATATAGTAATGAAATTATATATATACATGCTATTAAAATCATGTATATATACTATTGAAATGACTTGTATATATATAACTGAAATTACTTGTATGAATACATGTGATTTATTTGCATATAGTAATGAAATTATATATTGCTATCAAAATAATGTATATATATAATATCGAAATAACATATATATATAGTACTGAAATGACTCGTACGATTACATGTGGAACTCTTTCATACATTATACTGAAATCACGTATGCATAGCACTGAAATGATACGTTTATACATCATTGAATTCATTTATACATACTAGTGAAACTACTTGCATGAATATATGTGAAATACAATAAATTCAGTTGTACACGTACGAGTGTTCAGTAATATATATGCAGCCTTTTCATGGGTGGATGTGTGAGCGTTTCAGATATATATGTGTAAATAATTTTGTACGTATGTGTATATGGCACAGAAGTATATAGGTATGTGTATGTGTTTGTCATATGCATGCGTAAGTGTTCAGTTGAGTATGTATACGGTTTCATATACGAACGCGCATAGATTTACTAAGTATGTATGTATGTACGAGTGTTTCAGTAGTGAGCGTAAGAGTGTTTCATTATCGAGCGTATAACATTTCATTAGTATATGTAAGCGTGTCTCAACAGCGTGTGTCAAAGTGTCTCAATATTGAATGTAAAAGCATTTCAGTAGTACGTATAAGACTGTCTCATTAGTGTGTGTAAAAGTGTCTCACTATTTTTGGCCTAAAGGGCCCCTCATATGTTTGTATTTTCAGTGCATAAACTGTTACAGTACGTAGGTTAGGTGTGTGTGTGTGTGTGTGTGTGTGTGTGTGTGTGTGTGTGTGTGTGTGTGTGTGTGTGTGTGTGTGCGTGTGCGTGTGCGTGTGCGTGTGCGTGTGCGTGCGCGTGCGCGTGCGTGTGCGTGCGTGCGTGCGTGCGTGCGTGTGTGCGTGCGTGCGCATGCGGTGTGTGTGGGTGGTGTGGTGTAACCTACACCTCTTTGAGACACATAGATCCTGTTTTCTTGTCAGCAATTTGTGGTGTCATCATTTCTAATAAAATGGTCATGCATGCATAGATCTCATCTATTTATTGAAACTTTCATATATTGTGTCAGTACCAGTGGTGTAAAGTAACTATAATGTACATTTACTCAGAATTTTTACTTTACTGGAGTATTTCATATTTTCATATTTTCAGTAGTTATACTTCTACTCCACTACATCTCAGAGGCAAACTGTACTTTTACCCCACTACAATTATTTGAAAACTTTAGTTACCAGTTACTTTGTAGATTTCGATTATTATTACAAAACATTCATTAACCACTTCAACCCTATATGCATTCCAGCCATTTACAAAAAACAATGCGTTGCGTTGCGATGCATTGTGAGCTTGTAGATCTGCTATTTCCAAAGATTTTTATCCATTTTGTAGTATTTGTACATTTTAAAACTGGTGAAATGGGACGTTCTGCATAATGAGAACTTTCTACTTTTGGTACTTTTTGATCTCAATACTTTCGTACATTTTGAATTCCAGACAATTATTTGTAACAGAGTATTTTTATTATTATTATTGTGCATTATTGATAGTTTTTCAACCACTGCTCTACAATCTACATCTCATTCTCACTGCTTAGGTTTTGTTGCGAGACCTCTACTGTGTGAATGGCTTCTTTGCAATTCAGGGCCTGAGGGAGGCACAGTCAATGCTGTGACTCTAATGAGACCTGCACTGTCAAAGGTATTCACAGATTTGTCTGCAGATATGGTGCAGCCAGCAGTCATAAGTGCCAATCTCTGGTATTGAAGCTATGAGTGTGCTGCTACTTTCCCCCCTTTTTTCATTGTTTTATTGGATTTTCCACAGAAGCATTCAAGAAGTGTCTATTGCTCTCCTCTCCGTTTTGCAACCGTTGCCGCCTGCACACCGTGGTGAGTGTACACCTTGTAGCCTAGTACTTCTATGAACTAATGATGCAGCCATAAACCATGTCTGCAACAGCCAATGCTTCATGCATAGGCATATGCATGGTGTGTGCAAGTGCACTAGAAATAGCACTGCACCGGCTGCAGTCATGAAACACCGCCATCTAGAGGCATGAAAGGTGTTAAACTCCAACACAATCCAAGTGGCTGGAATGTAATACTTTTGAGAGGTAAAAAAAAAAGGTGTGTGTGTGTGTGTGTGTGTGTGTGTGTGTGTGTGTGTGTGTGTGTGTGTGTGTGTGTGTGTGTGTGTGTGTGTGTGTGTGTGTGTGTGTGTGTGTGTGTGTGTGTGTGTGTGTGTGTGTGTGCCCTGTGAACAGCTAATGTATTTTGCTTGTCTTAGCATGAGAAGTGATGTTGTGTAAGACCATCCAAGTGGCAACAATAACCAAAATGAAACACTAAATTACTTCTCCTTTTATGAGGGGAAGTTAGATCATTTTGAAATAGGTGTTGGCAGCTGGAGAAAGTCAGAATTTAGCTAAATCCTATAGATTTGTCAGCCCATTCGCGTCCCATAGTCTTCATAGTTGCAGCCTATAGTTGCCATTAGGTGAGCTGAGAGAGTAATTGTAGAATAAGAGTACGGATTAGGTCACGTATACCTTTTCATAATAAAATAATGAATTATATTACTATACTATATTACTGTTTTTCCTGATAACATTTATATCAAACATTTATATCAAATATCTAAATATTGAATCAAGCAAACTAAAAACTGTTCAGGGGGTTAATAAAGCCTGATTAGATCATAAAATGACCAAAAGTTTTTTTGAAAGTGAAATCTCCCTTTAAGTACAGTAGCCTACTTCATTACTTTACACTACTTTGAGCGTGTATGAACTTTTGATTTAGTAGTTTGTACAAATAGTTGTAATTTAAATACCAATAGATTATATTGTAAAATAAGCATTTTTTTTCACTGATAAATATGCTATGTATTACAAAAATAAATCCTCCCTAACCAGGGGTTGACACTAAGGTCTCAGAGGCACTTGCCCATCGGGCAAGTACAGGTCATGTTCTACTTTTACTACTCAATTTAACACTTATTTCTTTACTTTCTGGGACTTCACACTTGTTATTTTATATTTTTAAGTGTAGCAGTGAAAACAGCACATAGGTACTAAACAGTGCTCTTATTTTACATTCTACAGACTGACTGATTGATTGATTGAAGACTTTATTAGAAGTTTGCATAGGAAAAGGTACAGTTTCATGACGGTACAGTAGTTTATAAAGTAGACCAGAAGACAGAGCCACGTTCAGGTGTTTAGACAGATATCTGGTGTTTTGTTTATAGACGGTTGCGTCCCCTCTCAAATGAGCACTTGCCCGGTCGGGCAACCTGAAAGCAAACTTCACCTGCTCGAATGTTTTATTTACGGGGGCAGGTGGGCAAGCCTTAGTGTCAATGCCTGCTAACCCATACATTAAATTGATAATTTCTGTGGAATTAAAATACATGTTTTATTTCATGGCCTTGCTGCGCTGTGCCTTCAAAGATTGAAACATGTGCAGTACTATACTTAATTTTTATTGCATGCAAACATTGTAAGATTAGCCACATTAACCACACTGACATACACACACACCAACATTAACACTACGACTACACAACACAACCCTTCCACTGGCACTTCACACAGCAGTGGACCTTTCATTCACACTAGTTGTTGTTGAATAAGTAGACCCTGTGACTCTGTCTGAAGGGATGAGGGTCTTCATGACCTGACACACCCTACATGGAGCCCTGTTCATCAACCTCAGGAGGTTCCTCCTGAACTTCTGTCCTGCGAAAACATGCAGGATGGGGTTGAGACAGCTGTGAGAGTAAGCGATGGCCTCTGTGATTTGTAAAGCCAATTTGATTGCCTTGCTGCTCTCACACGCTGTATAGACATGAAGTAACTCCAAAGCTTTGAAGAAGGAAGCAACATTATAGGGCATCCAGCAGCAGAAAAACGCGGCCACAACTACGAGAACCAAGCGGATGGACTGTTTCTTGGATGATTGGCTGTTTCGGAGCGTCCAAATGATCTGGGTGTAGCAGAAAACCATGATGGTCATTGGAATCAGTAAGCCGAGGATGTTCATTTTGAAAAGGCCAAAGATACTCCAGAGGTGCCTTATTTTGTGTTGTTGTCAAAGTGGATGCAGTGTATGAGGGAGCACAGAATAACATTGTGCTCTCATCGCTGGAATTTGGGGCCTTCTGTACCCGAAGAAAACCTATATCTGGAAAAGAGGCGAGAAATCCATCAACCCTTGTAACAGCAGCTGCAATTATTCCAAAGGTGCGTGTTCGTGTTTTCAGTGCATAAACTGCATGCACTATAGCCAGGTATCGGTCAATGCTCATCAGGATGATGAAAAAGATCCCACAGTAAAAGCCAATGTGGTAAGCACCAAGGACCATCTTGCACATAGCTTCCCCAAATGGCCACTGGTCCCGGGCTTGGTGGGCTAGGAATGGAAGGGAGCATACTAGGAGAAGGTCAGCAAAGGCCAGGTTGAGGAGGCAGACGTCACTCATGCTACGGAGCTTCACCCCAAAGATGATGACCCAGAGGACAAGCACATTCCCTAGAAGACCCACGATGAAGAAGAGAGAATAGAGCACTGGGAGAAAGGAGGATCCATGATGTTCATATTTACACGTCATGTCTTCGTTACCATAGTCGTAGTCATATATATAGACTTCACTGGCAGGTGAGCTGATAAAGAAATTGCAGGATAAGAGTAGGGATTAGGTGCATTTTTATTATGAAATGATGCCGTATATTAATTTCAACAGCCGAAAACAACAGCAATATCAAAGCTGTGTAGAACATTTTTTTGCTTCAAGAGTCTCTAGATTGGTATATGTTGTGACATACAGCAGAGAAAGATCTATGTATACTGTTTGCAAAATGTGATAAAGTCCTGAAAGGATAGGTTTTTCAGGAAGACATATGCATTAGCTGGATGCACATTAAAAAATGAAAGCCAATTAAAGATTAGATTTCTATTGTACAGTGAAGTGCGATTAAAGTGTGAGAGATGGTGAGTTGAGATCCTTCATTCCACCATTAGGTCATGTAACATAATACAGTGTAGAATTCTATAGACAAATGGTTTGTTTGTTAGTTTACATAACGTGTAGACATAATTATTTAAGTAATGTAATACATAAGTAATTACATAAGTAATTAGTATGTCAGACAATAGTGAAAAGTCTCACCTGACATTGCTGAAATAGCTTGTGTTGTCCATTATTGACTGTGCTGTGTCGAGATATCAGCCCCCAATGCAAAAATCAACAGCAAAACAGAAGTAATTGCACTTGTTTAAATCGAAACACACACACACACACACACACGCACACGCACGCGCGCGCACGCGCACACACACACACACACACACACACACACACACACACACACACACACACTTCCACCCAATGTGGTGAACATGGCAGGATGTGCTAAAAGTACTGACAGTATGTGCCGTTGAGATCTGTTGCTTGATTAATGGTTGTTTTATTTTATTTTACAAGGTCATAATTCTTACAGTAGTGCGGTATGCTATGTCCAAAAAACAGCTCCCGTAGGATTTTTGTGCTAAAATTGATCCCATCGTGCATTGCGCAGAATGTGCAGGCAGCTACGGATGCATCTGCAACGCGACGCGAGCTTGTATGTGTTGTGCCACACGTTCCTAGTCCCTCCCCTGCACGCCATACAAGGGCAAGGGCCGGGCGTCTCTATCAGCCTGCAGCCAGCACAGGTGTGACTGATCCCAATCAGCCCAGCTGCTCCTCGTCACCATCATCTGAGGCTGCCCTACATAAACCGCAGAGAGCCGGCGCCCGACGCTTGAACGTTAACTACTGTGGTTAGTATAGACGGCTGTTTGTTAGTTATCTAGTGTTCCTAACTAAAGGCTAACCTTGCTACCGTGTGTTCCATGCTAATACTGTTTTCTGCTCTCTTCCAGGCTCCCTCCAATCCAAACCCAGTGTCTCCACGCATGCTCCTCCGTCCACTCTACAACCCCTCACTGGATTCCCCAAACCCCACTCTCCATCCTATGGGAGGCGCTCCCACAACCCGTAACGTTATAATAAATCTATATTCTATAACTTGACTTTCTTGACTCTGTTGTCTTTGTCCTTGGGGCCCCCGGCATATTTGGCTCGCTACTTTAGTCCAGCCTAACAGTATGTCTGCTGTTGACCGGAAGTGTCCTGCAAATAATGCTACAGTAAATTCTCGCAGAAACAGGTGGATAGGGTCCAAACTATCCGAAAATGACGGATTCAAATTTTCAGACCCCTCCCTCATTTCCTGGAGGCGGGTCACTTCAGTTTTGGCCCTATTCAACTATGTATCTCCAATTTTCCATAGTTTTCTTAAACCCTATCATTTTCTGATAGTTCTGTCCCCATAGAAGCCAAAACAGCCAAAAGAATATCTATTTTAGCAAAAAGATCCTATGGGAATACATAGCCAAATATAGGGCCAAAACTGAAGTGACCCGCCCCCAGGAAATGAGGGAGGGGTCTGAAAATTTTAACCCCATTATTTTCTGATGGTTTTGTCCCTATAGAAGCCAAAACAGCAAACAAATCAATTTTAGCAAAAAGATCCTATGGGGAAATTGGGAATACATAGCCGAATAGGGCCAAAACTGAAGTGACCCGCCCGCAGGAAATGAGGGAGGGTTCTGAAAATTTGAACCCCGTCATTTTCTGATAGTTTAGCCAAAACATCAAAAAATCTATTTTAGGCTACACACAATGTTAAGTTGTTGCACAACTGAACATTTTGACAGGAACCGGAGGTAGAGATGGGCACAAAATACAAAAAAAGATTTGAAATGTAAGATACAAATACAAGGATATTGTTACCAGGATAGTATGTTGGTGACAGTATCCTGGTCAATATTAGACCAAGTACTGACCAAGTATTTTGATTTTTTTTTTTTTTTTTGTATTTTGTGCCCATCTCTGAGGAGGCATGGTGCCTAAATCTTCTGTAAATCATGTACCCAAATAAAACATTTTGGTTGCATGTGTGATGTGTGTGCAGTTTTATGTTTGACTATAAAAAAGTAGGCCTACAGTACACTGAGTCATTTTACAAAAGGGGAAATATCTCATACTCCAGAGTCATTGTCACATATGGGTGTGTTCCATTTCAACAATTGTGTTTTCAATTTTGCACTTGTGTGCTGTTAATGCTTGGTAATGTGCAGCACATGCTCAGTTGTGTGTACTCCATGCATGGTATGTGTCATTTGAAAATATGGCGTGTGTACCAAATGAAAACACAAGTCCATTTTGTGAACACAGTTAAGTGATTTGATGGCAAAAGTGTCATCTTGGGAAGGGAGTGTGAGGTTTAGCATTTTGTGTGTGAGGTTTTCAGTTTTGTGTGTGCAGTTTTGAGAATGCCGTTATTGTAGTGAAAAATGTGTGTTAACAATCATGAAAAACTGTAAGTGATTTGATGGCAAAGAGACGAGTTCATCTTGGGAAGGGCGTGTGAGGTTTAGCATTTTGTGTGTGAGGTTTTCAATTTTGTGTGTGCAGTTTTGAGAAATACGTTATTGTATTGAGAAACGTGTGTTAACAATTGTGAAAAACTGTAAACTGTGTGGTGTAACACCTCCACCCCATTACAGTAAGACACGTAGATCCTGTTTTCTTGTAAAAAGACAGCACTTTGTGGTGTCATCATTTCTGAGAAAATGGTCATGCACGCATAGATCTCATCTATTTATTAAAACTTTAATATACTGTATACTCACACACCATTACGCTTCTCTTCTGTGTGTGTGTGTGTGTGTGTGTGTGTGTGTGTGTGTGTGTGTGTGTGTGTGTGTGTGTGTGTGTGTGTGTGTGTGTGTGTGTGTGTGTGTGTGTGTGTGTGTGTGTGTGTGTGTGTGTGTGTGTGTGTGTGTGCGCGCACGCGCGTGTGTGCGTGTGCGTGTGACAGAAAAATGTGAGATGACATGACATGACGGCCTAACCTCCCCGAGAAGCCTTTCAACTAAATCAAACACACACAAACCCATTGTGTCAGTACCAGTGGTGTAAAGTAACTATACTGTACATTTAAGAATTTTTACTTTACTGGAGTATTTCATATTTTCAGTAGTTTTACTTTTACTCCATTACATCTCAGGGGCAAACACTGTACTTTTACTCCAATACAATTATTTGCAAATTTTAGTTACTAGTTACTTTGAAGATTTTCATTATTATTACAAAACATTCATTAACCACTTCAACCCTATATGCATGCCAGCTAAGGCTGGGTGATATTAGGAAAACCTTTGATATGTTGTTGAATACCTCAATATCAATATTACTCACGATATTAGTCAAAACAATTGCATTATATAGTTTTTAATGTTTTTCTGCTTTAGGTCCACTGCCTGCCTAACCCAGATAATGAATAGCATATCCATGCATGCACATTGCACAGTACACATAGAAGGGTTAGGTAGATTTTATTGAAATAACCACACCTGGTTACAGATGGACTGCTTTGTTGCATGTACTACGTGGTCCGGGTACTAACGTATAATTTGTTTTTCTCTTCAAAATAAAACTCGAAAAAGGCCAAATTCCCATTTTTAACTTTAAAATGTAAAATGAAAAACAGAAAACAGGACCATAGACCGTTTTTCTAAATGTCTGTAAACATTGGAAATCAGGTGGAACCAAGTTGAAAAACGCTCTGTTTTCCTTTAAAGCCATTTGTGTTTTCTTAATTTCCCTTCAAAAACAGAAAACAGAAAACAGAACACTGACCCCCGTGTTCCGTTGTTATATTATCCATCTGCACTCAAAGTCAAGTGCAACAGACGGCTTGTTCCATAGTTCGCTTTGATTCACCGTCATTGTCAATGAAACCAACCAAAAGGACGTGGCGGAGGACCTTCAAAATAAAAGTCACGCCAGCTGAGCTACCAGTCCAAGCGCCAACGACTTTTGCTGCGTGTCTCTCTCCCATTTTCTGTCAGTCTACTATCCTATCAATAAAGCTATAAAAGCCCCCAAATAAAATAAAAATAAAAGTCACATGTTTGAGGATTTTACTGTCAGGATACTTTGCCAATTAATTGGTTGCCTGTAGCTTCCATAGGGTAGCTTCAGATGAAGCAAACGTGTTTGTGTGATATATAGCTATATATAGACCTATATAGTTATATTATTTTAAGAGCCATATTAATTAATAATTAGGTGGGGAATTGTAGGCTTAACCTATTGCATTATGCCAGTGGTTCTCAACCTGTGGGTCGAGACCCCCAGGGGGGTCCCCAAATTATTTTGGGGGGTCCCCAGATCATTAACCTATTGTTTTTCTCTCTCAACAAACCAACATAAAGTTTAAAGTTGTACCATGTAACTTTTTTTATAAAACAAATCTTAAAATTGTCCTAACTGTTAAATCGCTAAAGTTTTAGAACACCCACTCCGTGAATTTCAGCCTGTAAAGCCTTCTCTATATATGTAAACTGCGATCCTTGCCGGGGACCGGATCTCGCGCCAAAATTGCGTCATCACACTACCGGCCAATCACAGCGAGGGTTATACAACTGCCGGCCAATCACAGCGCATCTTGAAGTGGGGTCGCTATGGCAGCCATATTTGTTGTCGCCCGTTTGTACCATCCCTTCTCTAGGTAATTTCGCCTACCAGGCAGGGTGAAGGAGTCCGTATCTCTGGAATTACTGAACGCACAGGAACAAGGGACCCCTCAAAAGATAGATCTCAGCGAGGTGGAGGCAGACGCGGGGGTCTGAAGGTACGAAAAACGGCCGAAAGACGCGGACGCGACCGCGGTTTGCTATAGGGCTAATGACCACTAGTTGGGCATCTTACACAGTATAGCTTTAAGTGTAAAGCGGGTTTATAAAGTGACAAATTAAGGACTTTCTAATACCTCTAAAATGACAAATTAAACATTGGCCAAACTGTCAAATATTAGAAAATTAGAAATTGTGAATATAGCCGATTTACATGCTCACTGATCATGTAGATCTGCTATTTTCACAATAGAACTGTGTTATACAAAATGTAATGCTTCAACTCTTAGTGCTCGTCAGGGTGGGGGGGTCCCCAGTGAAAATATGATTATTTTGGGGGTCGCGGCCTGAAAAGGTTGACTGAGAACCACTGCATTATGCAATATACATATAGGCTTACCACTCCCCTTTTAATTGCTCTCCTTTTTGGGTAGGTAGGTCATTATGCAATTTCAATTTACTTATGACCTACCTACCCAAATACATCTAGTAAAAGTCAGCAGCAAAGGCCCCCATAACCCACCTTAAAGGTCATCTTTGGCATGTTTATATATAGGCTATACAGTAAGACGCCCTAAGGGCGAAAAGTGCCCTGGCCCTAAAGGGTGAGCTCGCACAGGACGGAATTTGCACAGGACAGAATTCATTCAATTCATTTCAAGTGTTATTCGAGTTGCGATTCGTTGTTCAAGTTGGACAAAATGTGGACAAAATATTTTCCCGAATATGGATATGACTGACGTCCATATGAGCCAAGCTATGGGCTTATATATTTATGACATCAGGGATCTCCATATGGGCTGGTCAGACATATGGGCAGGTCAGACAGCTATAGACATTGAGGCATTTGTAAATGAATTCTGTCTTGGCCATATATGGAGCGTCCATATATGGACATTGCCAAATATGGGTCAACAATGTGATGTCACAACAGGTCAGCTATAGACATCGAGGCATTAAGCTGCCTTGGTCAATGAGTCAACAATGTGATGTCACAACAGGTCAGCTATAGACATCGAGGCGTTAAGCTGCCTTGGTCAATGAGTCAACGATGTGATGTCACAACAGGTCGGATATAGACATTGAGGTGTTACCTATCTACTTACCCACTGACGGTCAAGGTTCTGACGGGTTTGATAGTAAATGCTCCGTACGGTCGCAATTATTATCGCGCTTAAGTGCCTTTCCCACTGGGCACATAACAAGATAACTATATTTTCACCATTGTATATATATATTTTTTTTGTTTATATAGTTGGTGATAACACTGCCATATATCCACTTGGCTTAGAACGATTTAAAAACTATATTTTTTATTGTTATATACTTATATTGCTACTGCTCAGTGTGAATGGCCCTTTATAGGCCTACCTTTAAATTACATTTAAAATCTATACCTCTACCGTTAAATGCGAAGTTTTGTCATTGATCAATGCTTCACAATGTTTTTCTGCTTTCATGATGTTTGGAAAAGTCCTATGTATAAGTGCAAAACATTTATCATGTGACACAATGAACATGATTAACTTCTACAGAACATTTGAAACGTTTGAATGTCCCTAGTACCCATTGTCCAGGTGCCCACCTCTACAACTTCCCACATGTCCCTAGTGCCCACGTGTCCCTAGTACCCAGTTGTCCAGGTGTCCACCTCTCCAATTGCCCACATGTCCCTAGTACCAGGTTGTCCAGGTGCCCACATCTCCAAGTGCCCACATGTCCCTAGTGCCCACATGTCCCTAGTTCCTAGATGTCCAGGTTCCCACCTCTCCAAGTGTGTGGTGTCTGTCTGTCTGTCTGTCTGTCTGTCTGTCTGTCTGTCTGTCTGTCTGTCTGTCTGTCTGTCTGTCTGTCTGTTTGTCTGTCTGTCTGTCTGTCCGTCCCCCATCCATCCATCCATCCATCTTTATCTCTTTTTAAAAAATAAATAAAATAAAAAGTGTGAAGTGAGTGGTGGTGGTGGTGGTGGTGGTGGTGGTGGTGGTGGTGTGTGTGTGTGTGTGTGTGTGTGTGTGTGTGTGTGTGTGTGTGTGTGTGTGTGTGTGTGTGTGTGCGCGAGCGCACGTGTGTGTGTGTGTGTGTGTGTGTGTGTGTGTGTGTGTGTGTGTGTGTCTTATGCACACAAACACACACACACACACGCGCGCACGCGCGCGCGCGCGCGCGCGTGTGTGTGTGTTTGTGTGCATAAGGCAGCTTAACGCCTCAATGTCTATAGCTGACCTGTTGTGACATCACATTGTTGACCCATATTTGGCAATGGAAGCTCCATATATGGCCAAGACAGAATTCATTTACAAATGCCTCAATGTCTATAGCTGACCTGCCCATATATGGAGATCCCTGATATATGGACATCATATCCATATTTTGGAAAATATTTTGTCCACATTTTGTCCAACTTAAACAACCAACCGCAACTCGAATCACACTTGCAAATGAATTCCGTTTTGTGCGACCTCACCCTTTAGGGCGAGGGCGCTTTTCGCCCTTAGGGTGTCTTATATAGCATATACATAAACATGCCAAATATGACCTTTAAGGTGGGTTATGGGAGCCTTTGCTGCTGACTTTTACTAGATGTCTTTGGGTAGGTAGGTCATGAGTAAATTGCATATGACCTACCTACCCAAAAAGGAGAGCAATTAAAAGGGGAAAGGTAGGCCTATATTGCATAATTAAGTGGTTCTCAACCTTTTCAGGCCACAACCCCCAAAATAATCATATTTTCACTGGGGACCCCCCCACCCTGAGCACTAAGAGTTGAAGCATTACATTTTGTATAACACAGTTCTATTGTGAAAATAGCAGATCTACATGCTCAGTGAGCATGTAAATCGGCTATATTCACAATTTCTAATTTTCTAATATTTGACAGTTTGGCCAATGTTTAATTTGTCATTTTAGAGGTATTAGAAAGTCCTTAAATTGTCATTTTATAAACCCGCTTCACACTTAAACTTTATGTTGGTTTGTTGAGAGAGAAAAACAATTAGGTTAATCATCGGGGGACCCCCCGAAATAATTTGGGGACCCCTCCCCCCCCCCCCCTCCCCCCCCAGGGGGTCTCGACCCACAGGTTGAGAACCACTGGCATAATGCAATAGGTTAAGCCTACAATTCCCCACCTAATTATTAATTAATATGGCTCTTAAAATAATATAACTATATATATAGCAATATATCACATAAACACGTTTGTTTCATCTGAAGCTAGAGGCAACCAATTAATTGGCAAAGTTTCCTGACAGTAAAATCCTCAAACATGTGACTTTTATTTTTATTTTATTTGGGGGCTTTTATAGCTTTATTGATAGGAGAGTAGACTGACAGAAAATGGGAGAGAGACACGCAGCAAAAGTCGTTGGCGCTTGGACTGGTAGCTCAGCTGGTGTGACTTTTATTTTGAAGGTCCTCCGCCACGTCCTTTTGGTTGGTTTCATTGACAATGACGGTGAATCAAAGCGAACTATGGAACAAGCCGTCTGTTGCACTTGACTTTGAGTGCAGATGGATAATATAACAACGGAACACGGGGGTCAGTGTTCTGTTTTCTGTTTTCTGTTTTTGAAGGGAAATTAAGAAAACACAAATGGCTTTAAAGGAAAACAGAGCGTTTTTCAACTTGGTTCCACCTGATTTCCAATGTTTACAGACATTTAGAAAAACGGTCTATGGTCCTGTTTTCTGTTTTTCATTTTACATTTTAAAGTTAAAAATGGGAATTTGGCCTTTTTCGAGTTTTATTTTGAAGAGAAAAACAAATTATACGTTAGTACCCGGACCCTACGTGCATGCATATAGTGTGTCTGTTGATTAATTTGACACATACACCAATACCTCATTTCAAGCCGTCTTCGTCGATATGTATACCTTGCATGTTGATACCTCGATATTGATATATTTTCGATATATAGCCCAGCCTTAATTCCAGCTTTTGAAAATAGCCGATCTACAAGTTCACAATGCACATTGTGAGCTTGTGGATCTGCTATTTTCAAAATATTTTTTATACATTTTGTAGTACTTGTACATTTTAAAACTTGTGAAAAGGGACGTTCTCAATCTGCATAATGAGTACTTTCTACTTTTGGTACTTTTTGTAAATTTTGATCTCAATACTTTCGTACTTGGCCAGTCAATCAGTAAATGTATACATATTATGTGTGAGAGAGAAAGAATGCCTTTCTGGCGTTTGTTTTTTTATTGTGACAGGAAAAGGAAGTGTAATAAACAATGTAAGAACATTACCAGGGGTAGGGCCCGACAAGCCTTGTTGCTTCTCTCTACCCCTTTTTCAAGTACTGTGAAATGTATGTACAGATATTTTCCGTATGCATATTTATACTGTTACTTCTATTTTTCTATCTATACTTGTATAATGCCCAAAGAACTGAAAATAAACTAAACTGAACTGAACTGAACTGAACTCACGTACATTTTTAATTCTGGACAATTATTTAAACAGAGTATTTCTATTATTATTGTCTCCACCAGCCGAAGGCTGAGGGAGAGTATGTTTTCCCCTCCGTCCGTCCGTCCGTCCGTCCGTCCGTGCGTGCGTGCGTCCGTGCGTCCTCGCAGTTTGTGAGCAGCTAATCTCAGTCACCGTTGGCCCGATCGCTGCCAAACTGAGCACACACACTCCCTGGATGCCAATCTAGAACCTCTGCCCCACATTTTTCAAATCAGCCTCATGGTGGCGCTATAACAGGCCGATTTGTGTGGCCTGGTTGTTACCAGCTAATCTCCGGCGCCGTTGGCCCGATCGCTGCCAAACTGAGCACACACACTCCCTGGATGCTAATTCAGAACCTCTGCCCCACATTTTTTAAATCAGCCTCATGGTGGCGCTATAACAGGCCGATTTGTGTGGCCTGGTGGAGACCTGTGCTCGGAAGAGCACTGCTTCTAGTTATTATTATTATTATTATGCATTATTGTTATTGTCTCCACCAGCCGAAGGCTGAGGGAGAGTATGTTTTCCCCTCCGTCCGTCCGTCCGTCCGTGCGTGCGTCCGTGCGTGCGTGCGTCCGTCCGTGCATGCGTCCGTGCGTCCTCGCAGTTTGTGAGCAGCTAATCTCAGTCACCGTTGGCCCGATCGCTGCCAAACTGAGCACACACACTCCCTGGATGCCAATCTAGTTGATACTTTTTCCACCACTGCTCTTCATCTCATTCTCCATAAAGGGCGAGCTGGAAAAGTGGCATTTGACATGTGTCAGGCATGTGCCTGTTGCCAAAGTGGCATATGCTGTTGCCAAAGTGGCATATGCTGTTGCCGAAGTGGCATATGCTGTTGCCAAAGTGGCATATGCTGTTGCCGAAGTGGCGCGTGCTGTTGCCGAAGTGGCATATGCTGTTGCCAAAGTGGCATATGCTGTTGCCAAAGTGGCAGGTGCCGTATGCCATTACCAAAGTGGCATGTGCCGTTTACAAAGTGGCATGTGCCTTTGCCAAAGTGGCATGTGCCGTTGTCAAAGTGGCATGTGCTGTATGCCATTGCCAAAGTGGCATGTGCTGTTGCCAAAGTGGCATGTGCCATTGCCAAAGTGGCATATGCTGTTGCCAAAGTGGCATGTGCTGTTGCCGAAGTGGCGCGTGCTGTTGCCGAAGTGGCATATGCCGTTCCCGGAGTCCCAGAGTGGTGCATGCCATTGCCGGAGTGGCATGCGTGCCGAAGTGGCATATGCCATCACTGAAGTGGCGTGTACATTGTCCGTGGCACATTTTTGCTTTTGTTTTTATTGCGACCGTTAGGTCGCACTTACTATCAAAACCTCCACAAACTGTGAGTCAGTCAGTCAGTCAGTCAGTCAGTCCGTCAGTCTGTCTGTCACACCTCACACGTCACACTATTGCCCTGCTCATATCTCCACAACCGTTGCCCCGATCCATGCCAAATTTTGCACACACACTCCTTGCCTGCCAAACTACAACCTCCAAGGACCCCCGGAGCTCCAGGGACCCCCAGGTCCCTGTGGGACCCCCAGATGTAAAAAATTACCAAATGTGCAAAATGACCAAATGACCACCCCAACGGGGCTGCTCACAGGGAATTCCCGGGGACCACCGACTCCTGGTGCTCCAGAACGGATGCTAAAGTGGTGGCGCCCCCAGTGGAGGACCCCCTCCACTGCAGCTCACATAAAATGCCGTAACTCGGGCTAGGAGCGTCCGGGAGAGCCGGGGCCGGTACCTATTCGTCCGCCAAGGCAGCGCGGAGACCCCACCCCTCATTTCTCACATGGCCCTCTTCTAGTGCCACCATGAGGCCGATTCTTGCAAAACACATTTTTGGATACTGCTCCTACAGATTTTGCCCTAAAATCACACAAATCGGTACACACTATGTCTACACTCATGTCATCAACATGGATCTGTCCCATATAGCGCCACCATCAGGCTGATTTTTTCATACACATTTTTGGACACTGCTCCTACAGATTTTGCCCTAAAATCACGCAAATCGGTACACAGTATGTCTACACTCATCTCATCAATATGGATGTCCCATATAGCGCCACCATCAGGCCGATTTTTTGAACCACATTTTTGGACACTGCTCCTACACATTTTGCCCTAAAATCACGCTGCGACCTGACGGTCGCTTATCTCCCTATTAGGGAGTCTTACTGGTGTTATCTGCTCCCTTTGTCTGCTGAATAGTACTGAAAGTATTATGTCTTATAATTAATTCCTAATCTAATTCAACAAAATGAGGGGGAGTGCATTTAACAGATTAAAAACGTAATTTGTGGTTTACAGTCTGGTAAATCAAAAAGGTATCTATATTCAAAATGTTAAAATATGGACTTAGAGAGTTTTTCGTCTCAGGTACTCAATTACTGAATGTCAAGTCTCCAGGTTTTCTTCAGAATATGCATGACACTGATTTACTATGACACTGATTTACGATGACACATTAGGAGGCCACTAGGAGAGTTCAGACTCATTTTCAAGGATCTCCATAACTCTGAGTGTACAAATGGAACCAAATGATTTGGTTCCATTTGTAGACATTTGTTTTTACCCCTGATTACAGGTTTGTATCATGTGAAAGGTCTGACTGTCTGAATGAGGCATTAGGCTATAGAAGCCTACAACCCCTGTAGAAAAGTCCTACAAGGCACCAACCCCCTCCCTGATCTATTCCCTGGACTTGGCTCCACCCCTCACCTGCTCCCACTCAAAACTCCACACCTGCTCCCACTCAAACCTCCACACCTGCGCCCACTCACCCAATCAGTGGCTGGTGTATATGTCACCGGATGTTAGAGAAACAGGACGGCCGAGAAACGGAGCACTCGCGGTGCCGCACGGGGCGGAACAAGCGGTCGCCCACAACAACGTCCTCCAGGCGGAGCCCATCGATTGTCCACGACATTGCAAGCGGCGCGAAGGCCAGCGGACCTTGGTCCTGCTCTTCGCCCCCGAGCGCCGCAGGCGCGAGTGGCCGCGAAGAGCGGGCCAGGGCCGCGCGGCCGGCGGAGCGCCGCGCGAGTTACGAAGCCGTGGTGAATGCAATCGTTATATTTATGCCCAGGCCGTAAGGCCTGGGCAAGCCCAAGATAAACGCTCATAGTAAGCTAATGGCTAAGCTAATGGCTAAGCTAATGGCTAAACACCGCCCAGCTAGGCTAGTAAATAAAGAAAGGGAGTCGCAAACGAGTGACGTCAGCGCCTGCACTAGTGAATGGCTGTCTATGGGCTGTCGTCGCCATCTGGTGGTGATTAGTGTGTGGTGAACGAAACAAGCGCTCTTACAATGAACGTCCTGAGTTACCCAAACATACTGTAACATATATATACAGCTTCAGTGCCTAGCCATTAAGTCCTTGTTTGGCGGAGGCAGCACAACACCTACCTACAAGACCCTGTCCTGGAGGCACATTCCTAGTTATGCGTCATTGAAGTGAGTGTTGATTCTGCCTATGTTGCATTTTATTGGTAATTTGTGATTGATTAATTTAAAAACTAAACTAAAACTAGTCAAACATGTTTACTTATTTGCATTCGCAAGAACATTTATTCGCGTGCATGTGCGCGTGCACTTGATGTGCTTGTTGCGTGCACTTGACAGCACTAAATTAGCGTTCCACCAGAGAGAAGTTACCAAAGCACCACTGGTGTAATAGTTTAATAATTGTAATAGTTTAAAAAGTGTAGTGTTACAAGGGCAATGGTGCAGTTTAGTATGAGAAACGGCACATCATGTCTCCGTCCATTCGTGTGCGTTTTTTTACTAAAGGTTTGCCATTCTGAAATCACTGTGATGTCAGGGGAACCACACTAACACAATCCCCTTTATGCCTATATATGGAGTTCCCTGATGTCATCAATATTAAGCCCATATCTAACAGGACTTCATATATGGAGGCCACATCGGGCACATACCACACTAACAGAATCCATATATGGCCAAGACAGATGGCCAAGACAGCCCATATACAGTATGTGGCTGGTTCTACAGACAGGGATCTCCATACATGGGCATAAAAGGGATGTATGTATGATGTCAGATGTCATAGACGTCATAGGACTTTCACATAACGAATAACTGAGTAAGCATGCATGTTTGGGGTTTAAAGTACGATTAGTGTTAATTTTGCGGCTTTATCCCTTAAATCCCAGCATCGGTTTCATGAGAAAAGCTTCCACTGAAAATAGCAGATCGACAAGCTCACAACGTGACGCAATGCGTCGCGTTGTGAGCTTGTCGATCTACTATTTTCAGCTGAAGCTTTCCCCATAAAAAAAACAGATAATTTGAGGTTACTTTTGTAACCCCTGGTTTTATAGCAATCAATACTAGTATTGAGCCCTGAGGGACCCTGGTTACCTATGGGGTTCAAGTGGTTAAGCTATCACCTCTCCCTAAAGGGCGATGTCGCGACAATTCTTGGCCATCTCTGGCCAGTGATGTATATCGGACCAGTTACCCATATCTGGAGACCCCTGGTACCCATATAATATGGAGATGCATGTACTGTATATGGTGATATGCTGTGAGAGCCCAAATATGCTTACTCAGTTATTCGTTATGTGAAAGTCCTATGATGTCTATGACATCTGACAAATACCCTCTTATGCCCATACATGGAGATCTGTCTGTAGAACCAGCCACACAGATATGGGCTGTCTTGGCCATCTGTCTTGGCCATATATGGATTCTGTTAGTGTGGTATGTGGACGATTTGGCCTCCATGTATGGGCATTCCCATATGAAGTCTTGTTAGATATGGGCTTAATATTGATGACATCAGGGAACTCCATATATATGGGCATAAAAAGGATTATGTTAGTGTGACATCACAGTGATGTCAGAGCATGATGTCAGAGCGACAAACCCATAGAACCACTGCAGTATCAGGTGTTATAGACAGACACATGCATACGGACAAGCTGTGACCGTTCACATATTAAACTAAGCAACAGAAACCAAAAGGACCCGTAAGAGTTTTATTTGTACCCCCTAGCTCGTAATAACAGACCTGTAAAGGTCCATTTGGTTCATTTGTATAACTAATAGGGCATAGGGCTATATCAAACATTTTGCTAAAGTGATATGCTGTGAGAGCCCAAACATGCTTACTCAGTTATTCGTTATGTGAAAGTCCTATGATGTCTATGACATCTGACATATACCCTCTTATGCCCATACATGGAGATCGCTGTCTGTAGAACCAGCCACACAGATATGGGCTGTCTTGGCCATCTGTCTTATTGCGACCGTCAGGGAGCAGTTTACTATGAAAACCTCCACCGTCCGTCCGTCCGTCCGTCCGTCCGTCCGTCCGTCCGTCCGTCACACCTTTGTGACCATCAACAAACGTCACACCTTTGTTGATGTTTAAATCGAAGAGTCTTGGTCAAATACTTCTGTTGGTTTCTGCACTGATCATTTATACAATTCAGCTGTGTTTGCTCGTGTCATCATGATGAGGTCATAAATCAGCCATGCCCAAATATAGATTTTACGGGTTTACATGCTTACTCAGTTATTCGTTATGTGAAAGTCCTATGACGTCTATGATATCTGACATCATCATACATACATTCCCTTTTATGCCCATAAATGGAGATCCCCTCTGTAGAACCAGCCACTGACATCACTGTAATGTCAGGGGAACCAAATCCCTTTTATGCCCATATGGAGATCCCTGTGATGCCAGGGGAACCAAATCCCTTTTATGCCCATATATGGAGATATGGAGATCCCCGTGTTGCCAGGGTAACCAAATCCATTTTATGCCCATATATGGAGATCCCTGTGATGCCAGGGGAACCAAATCCCTTTTACGCCCATATATGGAGATCCCTTATGTCATCAATATTAAGCCCATATCTGTGAATATCTTTGGGTACCAGATGTCTCCATATATGGTTAAATGGTCCGATATACATCACTGGCCAGAAGACCAAGAAATGGTGCAACCTCGCCCTTTGCTTTTCTCCCTATAGGCATCTTACTGGTAGGTAGTTTAATGAGGAATGCAGTATGGTGGTAGGTAGGTAGTTATGGCCTTTGATGTAAGATTTTCACTTTCTAGGATAACTATATTTGCTATTCCCAGATGATGCCCTTTTAGGGTACCCCTCATGCCCATATATGGAGATCCCCAGGCTTTACTAATTAACATAAGTTTTATGCCCATATATGGAGATCAGTGTCCCAATGTCATCAGATATATGGGCATAAATGGACACAGGCAAACTAGATGGGCTGTATGGATATCCAGATGTGTGATGTAAGTGTTTTATTCCAAATGTGGCACCCCACAGACATATTTCCAGAAACAAAATCCCTTTCATGCCCATATATGGAGATTTCTGATGTCATCAATCCCAGGCCCTGTAAAAAACATGGTTGCTATGGTATGAGCAACTTATGTCTCCATATATGGAGATTCAACTTCAGTGAGTAACCATGGCAAACTGTCAACTGCCCGTATGTCTTGATAATTGGTAAAACAAACTTTTGGCCTATTTGTGGAGATAAGCGACCAACGGTCGCTTATCTCCCGATTAGGGAGTCTTACTGGTATATTATTGCGACCGTCAGGGAGCAGTTTACTATGAAAACCTCCACCGGCCGTCCGTCCGTCCGTCCGTCCGTCCGTCCGTCCGTCCGTCACACGTCACACGTCACATCTTTGCCCTGCTCATATCTCCGCATCAGTATGACATCACACCACATGTGTACACAAACCTTTGTGTACGTTGCTGTGGCAACAGTCTGTTGTTGCTGGTCTGTTAGTGTACGTTAGCAACCACCTTAGCAACCATGGTTTTACCCTAGCAACCAACTGTTTACCCTAGCAACCAACTGTTTACCATAGCAACCATGTTTTTTTACCCTAGCAACCAACTGTTTACCATAGCAACCAGATACGCAGAGCAGGGATCTCCATATATGGGCATAAACAGGTGACATCACACTGATGTCAGATACTCAGAGCAGGGATTTCTCCATAATATATGGGCATAAAAGGGATTCTGTTAGGGATCTCCATATATGGGCATAAAAGGGATTCTGTTAGGGATCTCCATATATGGGCATACAAGGGATTCTGTTAGGGATCTCCATATATGGGCATAAAGGGGATTCTGTTAGGGATCTCCATATATGGGCATAAAAGGGATTCTGTTAGGGATCTCCATATATGGGCATAAAAGGGATTCTGTTAGGGATCTCCATATATGGGCATAAAAGGGATTCTGTTAGCTGTAAGTGATCTCCATATATGGGCATAAAAGGGATGCTGTTAGGGATCTCCATATATGGGCATAAAAGGGATTCTGTTAGGGATCTCCATATATGGGCATGAAAGGGATTATGTTAGGGATCTCCATATATGGGCATAAAAGGGATTGTATCCCAGATGATGCCCTGTTAGGAGATCCACACTAACAGAATCCATATATGGTCCTACCGACAGCTGCTATAAGCCAACCCTGGCGATAAGGTCTGAGTCGAAGAAATGCTTCTTTCCTGGCAAGAATTGCCCCTTTATACTGTAGGGCTCGTTTGTGTATTGTATGACATAACGCCACATCATCGGCTGAGGACTGTGTGATGTCATCATATCTCCATATATGGAGACATAAGTTGCTCATGCCCAAATATGGGCTGGTGAGGTCAGACTTAGTGTGATGCGTAGGTTATCTCCATATATGGAGATTCAACTTCAATGAGTAACCATGGCAAACTGTCAACTGCCCGTATGTCTTGATAATTGGTAAAACAAACTTTTGGCCTATTTGTGGAGATAAGCGACCAACGGTCGCTTATCTCCCGATTAGGGAGTCTTACTGGTATACTATAATTAGGAAGTCCTTGAAAAGTTCATATCATAGGCATGCTTCTTTCACATTCATTTTACTACACAGAGTAAGATAATATTGGTTTATTTTTTATATTAATTGTGGGCTCGCCTGAAAGGTGAGACCAGTATGTTATCTTCATTATTTATTTATTTATCTATCAAGTTCTCCCCAAAGGCAGGGCCCTTAGCCAATGAGGTACCCAAAGGGTAGATCTTTGTGCCCATACATGGTGTTACATGTGAGCCTTCCTGGTGATGCCACTGGTGATGTCAGCAGAGTTTGGTATATAAGAGCTTGGAGCGAGCCCACACTGTTTCGTAGGAACAGTATTTCTAGTTCTGTATTAACATTCATGCACTTGTTAGTGTCTCTTTAAGAGCCCTGCGAGGTGCTCTGAGTGAAGCCAATGAACTCATTGACCAAAGTCATCTCTCATTAATAAACTGCTCTTTGAAGGCAACACCAGCCCAGGTGATGTGATTCAGCTAAACATGAATGGCTACAGTTTTGATTTAATGGTGGTATTAGTAGTAAGATGAAAACATTGTTTTATTTGTATATTCTAAAGTGTGTGAACATAATTTGTAAGAATATGACCCTGTTTTATTAACAGGTCAAGTCAGAAAAGAGACTGTAATTATAAAGTCATAGTGATTAAGTGAAAGTGTGAATACTGAAGATAAGGTGAACACTGAAGATTATTGTGAATATTTAGTATGTTATTTCGAAGGTTAAGTGAAATTGATTATGCATTGATTGCTAATGTTTTTTGGGACAAACTAATACTTAAACCTAAAAGGAATACAATAAAATAACTTAAATATAAATAGTGAATAAATAGTAGAGTTAAAATAATAACTAAAATATAATTCAAAGATACTGGTTTCCTGTGGGACCACAGGGTTTAGGAGGCAGTATTGGTGATCTGTTTAAAGGAGGACTTCACCACTTCTCAACCTGTCTTCATATAATAGGTCCTCACTGTTCATGATAAAATAGCACAATTTTTTTCTACTCAGTCTGGGTCTCATAGGAGAGCTGTGGGCGGGTCAAATCAGTGACATCGTTTGACTTTTTAAAACTATATATATATATATATATATATATATATATATATCGCGAGAACAATGGCTTCCACTTTAACATTGCAACTTTTCAGGAATAGAAAGCCTGCAGTTTTGATTAGCTTGGATTCCCCATTGATGATGTCACTGGTGGATGGAATTGACCCATAGGAGAGCCTACAGCTTTTCTATCAGACCTCCACACCTCCAACGTGTTTTAATAAAAAAAAAAAAAAAAAAAAAACGAATCTCTGATCAATAAAGCTATATGCTACGAATCGTCCACACCCTGAAAATGTTCCTAAATGAACTTATGGGATCCTAATCTTTACCCCTCATTTAGAATGCCAGGATCTATTAATATTCCACTACAGTATGTCACACCTAATATGCCCCATCCCTGTTATCAACCTCCAATTGCTAGACTAATTATGCCTTATCAGGGCTAATTTTGAATAGGCCTATAGCCTACTTTTTAATGTCTGCTATGTTTATTATCATTAGAATTTCTAAGTTATTATGAAGTAAATATTGTAACCTAGTTTTTATATATTTTTTTGATGTAGGCAGGGATAGAAAACATGTAATTGTGTTCTGTGCAAATCTTTTGAAAAATTATGTTTTTAACTTTTTACATTGACAGTGTAGTTATGTGTGTTGTACTATTTTATTTCCTGATCCTGATCTTTTCCTGGTATGTTTCCCAATCAGAGGCTGACTATGTGCGTGCATAAACATGTGAGATGGGAGGGGACTAAGCTCTTTGAAGAGGACGTGATTGGCCTGTCCCTGGCTGGGCCTGGATGACATCACAAATGGAACTGTGTGTCAAACCTGCTGTCATAGGGGCGGGCCAATGAAGGCCATTTTTGGGTCTCAATTGCAATTAGATGCTTTATAGTAATGCTGAGTGACAAATACCACTAAGATTGTCATAGAAAAGCTCCAAAAACATATTAAATACTTAAAAAAAAACATTATTTGGCCAGAGTGGTCTTTAAAACAAGTTAAAGGAGTAGTTCACCACTTTTCAACCTGTCTTCATATTATAGGTCCTCACTAATGTTCATGATAAAATATCACAATTTTTTTCTACTCAGTCCAAGTCTCCTAGGAGAGCTGTGGGAAGTTCAGAAGCCATCGTCTTGTGACGTCATCATTTTCCCCAAAAAAAAAATTAATCAATATTTTTGAAAAAAATATTTAGATTTTTATTATCGCGAGAACAATGGCTTCCACTTTAAAATTGCAACTTTTCAGGAATAGAAAGCCTGCAGTTTATATTAGCTGGATTTGCAATCGATGATGTCACAAGACGATGGGTTTCTGACCTGCCCACAGCCCTCCTCTGAGAAAAAGAAAAAAAGAAAAAAAAAGAAAAGCAATTTTTGAGTGAGGACCAATTATATGAACATAGGTTGAAAAGTGGTGGAGTGCCCCTTTAAGTAAGAATTCTGACTAGCAAATGTTGCTGAATAGAAAACAATAGTTACTTTTATTTTCAACATATTGACATAAAAAGTGATTTTTGTTTTTAGATGTCAGTATATTTCGATCAAAATGTTGACGATTTAAAGGGGATACTTGGATTCAGAAATCAGGAAAGGGGGGTGCTGAAGCCCAAAACGTTTGAGAACCACTGATTTAGTCGACTAAAATGTATTTTGGTGGGCCTTAATGGGCGTTGTAATGGCTGATTTTGCACTTGCTGAAAATAGCGATCTAGAAGCTCATAACGCGCCACACTGTGACGCATTGTGAGCTTCTAGATCTGCTATTTTCAACTGTGCTTTACACTAAAGCACAGTTGGATGTCATTTATTGTTTTGTTTTGCCACTCAAAGAAATGCATTATTGCCACCATTTTTCAAAAAAGGTTGGGGTCCCATT
The DNA here is from genome assembly GCF_963921795.1 of Nannobrachium achirus. Taxonomy (NCBI): domain Eukaryota; kingdom Metazoa; phylum Chordata; class Actinopteri; order Myctophiformes; family Myctophidae; genus Nannobrachium; species Nannobrachium achirus. Next base: position 49,608,251 of record NC_137823.1, read on the forward strand.
GACTTAACAGGGAAAAAAACAAAAAAACAAAAAACTGCTTTATGTAGAATGTGAGGGGTCAAACTAGTTTTTTTTTTTGTTCATGATTCTGAATCCATTGCAAGCATTTGTTTTGCACGAAAAACATTCCTTGGCTCTCACAAAACTGTGGAAAGTGATGACTCATCACTAAACCATAGTTTTGTGGGGGCCGTTTTAGCACAAGGAATTTTTTCGTGCAATAAAAATGCTTGCATTGGATTCAGAATCATGAAAAAAAAAAGAAGTTTGACTCCTCACATGCTACTTTTTTCCCCCTATAGTTAAGTCAATGGGACCCCAAACTTTTTTTTTTATGGTGGCCATATTGCATTTTTTGAGTGGCTAACATGTTTTTTGGAAATGGCATATGCCATTTTGGAAACGGCACATGCCAAAAGCCACTTTTCGGAACGGCATATGCCATTTTGGAAACGGCATAGGCCTATGCCATTTTGGAATCGTCACATGCCAAATGCCACTTTTTGATGCCACTTTTCAGAACGGCATATACCGTTTTGGAAACGGCTTATGCCATTTCGGAACGGCACATGCCAGGCACAAGCAAAATGCCACTTTTCGGAATGGCATATGCCAATTTGGGAACGGCATATGCCATTTTGGAACGGCACATGTCTGACACATGTTAAATGCCACTTTTCCAGCTCGGCCTCTCTCTCATTCTCACCGCTTGGGTTTTGTCAACTTTTGTGCAAGACCTCTTCTGTGTGAATGGCTTCTTTGCAATTCAGGGCCTGAGGGAGCCACTGGTTAGGCTAATGCTGTGACTCTAATGAGACCTGCACTGTCAAAGGTATTCACAGATGTGTCTGAAAATGAATGACATACAGTATATGGTACAGCCAGCAGTCATAAATGTCAGTCTCTGGTATTGAAGCTATGAGTGTGCTGCTACTTTCCACAGAAGCATTCAAGAAGTGTGTTGAACTCCTCTCAGTTTTGCAACCGTTGTTGTCGCCTGCACCGTGGTGCTGCGTAGCCTAGCACTTCTCTGAACTCATGATGCAGCCATAAACCATGTATAGCCAATGCTTCATGCATATGCATGGTGGTTGGTGCAAGTGCACTAGAAATAGCACTGCACCGACTGTATGCAACACCGCCATCTAGCGGCATGAAAGGTGTTAAACTCCCAAAGTGGCTGGAATGTAATACTTCTGGGAGGTAATATATATATATATATATATATATATATATATATATATATATATTTCGAATTTCATATCAAGAGATGCCTAGAAGCTGTTATTGTGTGGTCCTCTGCCTTGTGGAATGGGTTGAAGGGAATTTATGTGTGTTTACTGCCGTTGATTTATGTTCATTTAATCATTAATAGGTTAGAGTTAGGTGTGTGTGTGTGGGGGGGGGGGGGGGGGGAGACCTAGGTTGCAGGGACCAATTAAGACATCCCATCTCTCATCTGAAAGGGTTACACATTGTGTGCCTGCCTGACTCTCACAAATCAAAGCGTTCCTATAGTATAGAACACTAAAACAAATGTTTAAGTGGAAACAAAAGCATTGAGTAACTCTCCGCATTTGTAAAAGTAGAGTGGTCACGGGGGGATCTACAGGGGGAGGGACAGGAGGATAGCTGTCCCTCTGCACAGTTTGCAGAGACGGTTGCTCTATCATTCAGCCAGTGAGTACACTTGTGGGAGCCTGAGTCATTTCTGCTGTCCACGCCACCATTTTTCAGTCTAATTGTTGATAGTAGATTAGTTGGTGATCATGCCGTCGGAGCAAACGCACATGGTCCTGGAGAACTATATCGGTGGAAAGTTTGTCCCGTGTTCCAGTCATATCGACTCGTTCGACCCATCAACTGGGGAGGTCTACTGCAAAGTGCCGGACAGCGGCAAGGATGAGGTGGGTACTGGGTAGGTATAGGTCTATTATTAGAAACGTATAAGGAACTTAATTGCTTAGTGATTTGGAATACATCCATAATTATGCAACTTTGTGGAACATATAGGCTTAGCCATATAAATCAAGAATCCTTTTTATACTGTAGGCTACTTTCCTTTGGTTTCCGTTCAAGTATCAGAGCTAGACTATGGTAGATTACATTGCTGCGGTTTGAAATAGCCGTGTTTAAGACCTAATATGAGGTAGCCTTTGTAGGAAACTGAAGGCTGTTTTAAAGAGCTTAGTCAGAGTGAAGCACCTTTGCTCTTGACACTGTCAACAAGGCAATCATTAAACACACAGATCCATTGACCCCAGAATCACTGCTGTAAACTACATGGAATGTGTGTGTGTGTGTGTGTGTGTGTGTGTGTGTGTGTGTGTGTGTGTGTGTGTGTGTGTGTGTGTGTGTGTGTGTGTGTGTGTGTGTGTGTGTGTGTGTGTGTGTGTGTGTGTGGACATTTAGATATATACATAAACACCAACATTATCTAAATTCTTGTTACAGCTGGAGGCAGCAGTGGCAGCAGCCAAGGCAGCCTTCCCTGATTGGTCAGGCCGCAGCGCAGAGCAGCGAGCCGAGGTTCTCAACAAACTGGCAGATCTGATGGAAGCCCGTCTGGAAGAGTTTGCCCAGGCTGAGTCCAGAGACCAAGGTGACCAGAGCCCCCAGTGAGCACACATCACACACATCACAGACCTTGATCCCACGGCCTCTGTAACAAATGGAACTCCAACCACTTTCAACCTGCCGTCCATATTTTGAACACATGTTTGATGAAAGTAAAAAAGGAAAAGATCAAAACAGGAAAATGTGCAGCACAGGTCTCCGCCAGACCAGGTAGCTTATTGTGGGCCAGCAAAGTTTAGAATTCCAGTCCCATGTGGAAATGGACATGGCCAAATACATTATTCATTTTGGGGTCGTTGGGCCATGAAAAAGAGAACCACAAGTTTAGACTCCCTCATCTTAGGACCCTCAGCAAACAGAGCAGAAACGTGAACATGAACTTCAGTTGGGACTGCAGTAATGCAGAAAACCCTCTGTGTGTCCCCCAGTGCTAGGTCCCCTCCTGTTTTTCACTCTACAATAAATATCTTCAGTCACCAAATATTTGTCCCAGAAATGGGACTCTATGGTTTATGTGTGGTTAAGAGTAACTCATTTGTCATCACACTGAAAAATATAAAGAATGATCATTATGCATTGATGATGTTTGACACTGAAAATGTTCTCAAGTTACATTACTTTCAGAGAAGCAGCTGATAATTATATATTTTTTCTTCTCCTGATCACGACATCTAGTATTGTATTATGATATCATGTCACAGGTAAGACGGTGACGTTTGCCCGGACAGTGGATATTCCAAGATCGATATACAACTTCCGCTTCTTTGCGTCATCGGTGCTCCACCACACTACTGACTGTAGCCAGATGGACCACATGGGCTGTGTCAACTACACTGTGCGCTGCCCTGTGGGAGTAGGTGAGACCTGTGTGTGTGTATATGTGTGAGAGCGAGGGTGCGTGAGAGAGAGAGAGAGAGAGAGAGAGAGAGAGAGAGAGAGAGAGAGAGAGCGTACTTTACATGAAGAATGGCCATTTCTGTTTATGAGTGTGACTATTAAATTTAGGCCTAGAATTATTGAATGCTTTAACCAGTGAAAAATAGCAGATGTACAAGCTCACAGCGCGGCTGCGAGCTTGTAGATCTGCTATTTTTGAAAAAGTTGTGAAAATGTGTGCAAATCTTTGAATATATGTATTTTCAAAGCGAACGTTTGTAACTCAAATTTTGCTTCTTTGGTGGTCCCAGGAACTAAATATTTTGAGATCCATTTAAGGACTTTTTCTTTGACGATGGCTGGCCAGATTGCTGACATAGAAACATGTGTTTTTCAAAAAAACTTAGAAGGATTCAAAAGACACTCATAGAAAGTGGGCAAAATTTTTCAAAAATAGCAGATCTACAAGCTTGCAGTGCGGCACTTGGTGCCGCGCTGTGAGCTTGTATATCTGCTATTTTTCAATAGTTAAAGCATAAAATAATGATACACAATAATGTGAACCCGTTCTAAATGGTTTAAATTGAAGGACACACACAGTTTTTTTATTAGAGTAGTGTAACTTGCACGCCTGTGTGTGTATAGCTGGCCTGATCAGCCCATGGAACCTGCCCCTGTACCTTCTCACATGGAAGATTGCACCAGCCATCGCCACAGGCAACACAGTGGTGGCCAAACCTAGCGAGATGACCTCTGTCACTGCCTGGATGATGTGCAAACTGATGCATGATGCAGGTAGGATCACACCACCCATAATGCAATACCACCACATCACACACAAAGTAGAGGAGGGATTATACTCCAGAATCGAGATGGTTTGACTAATAGACCACCCAAGTCCTGACAACACTGCCGCTAGAGGGCATTGTTATTTTTTGTGTTGAAATCCCCATGGGCCAGGGGAGTGTTAGATCACCTCATTTAACTGTTTTCCAAAAATAAACAAATCATCCGGTAATTTCTGTCAGAGGACTCTGCATCACATATGATATTCATTCATGTTTGGCCTGTTTCTGGAGAAAATAGAATTAATTCTGCCTTACTGTAAAAGTCGGAAACTACACTTCCGGGACCAGGATGCTTCCGGGTCTGAAATCGCTGTCCCTACTAGCCACGTTCATGAGTTTAGTTTGACTTGTTTATTTACCCCTTGGATAAATCTTTACATTTCCACCTTCAGTCAATGCTTTATATCCATATGAGTAAAATCGAACCCAGTTCTTGAAAGAGGCGATCTAAGATTCCCCTAATAGGAATTTCAATACAAACCATAACAACGGGACCCAGTGACATCAGACTTCGGCGGTCTATAAACACAGGGAGAAAGTTATCAGCGTATACTGTACAGTATGTATATCATTTGTGGACAGACAAATGTTGAAATGGAGAAAACTGTCTAAATATGTCAGGAGCATTATGATGGACTTTATGAGTTTATGAGTTACTGCTCTGGCCCCTGGCCCCTTCCTCCCCCACCCCAGGTGTTCCTCCAGGCGTTATAAACATGGTATTTGGCACCGGGCCTAAAGCAGGCGATGCCCTGGTCGGTCATCCTGACGTCCCCTTGATCTCCTTCACCGGCTCCACGGCAACAGCCCAGCGAATCACAGAGAGGGCCGCGCCCTACTGCAAGAAGCTCTCGTTAGAGCTGGGGGGTAAAAACCCTGCGCTGGTGTTCGCTGATGCGGACCTGGACCAATGTATCGCCACTACTGTCCGCTCCAGCTTCTCCAATCAGGTAAGTAGACTCTAGAGACTCTAAAAGCAGTGGTTGTCACACCTGTGGGTCGGGACTCGGGACCCCCCAGGGTAGGTCCCCAAATGGTTTGGTGCATCCCCAGATGATTAGCTTAATGTGCAACATTGTTTTCTCACTCAAAAGTAAACAAACCAACATATATTATACATATTTAAGCCCTTTTTCCTCCCCAGTTCAAATACGATTATTTTTTAGAGGGTCACAGTCTGAAAAAGGTTGAGAGCAAACTATCTAGAGGAAAGAGCATGGGGTCACCAAAATCATCACATCAGGGCTCACCCTGCAATCTGCTCCTAAGATTATGCGATAATCAGCTATCTCCATATTGTTCATCAGCAGGTACATTTCAAACTATCTGCTAAATGTTCTCTAATGATAATTAGTGAATATAAATGCATTGGGTTCAGGTTGAAAAACAGCAGTGTTTCTTAGTAGGTATAGGTATGCAGTTGTATCATTTGTCCACATGAGGGCGATCCTAGATCATATTCAGACTGACGTTGTGACTTATTTATATCTACCAGTGTCTCTCCCTCCCTCTCTGTTTCCCTTCATCCTTTCCCATATGTCCATCTCTACGTAATCCCAGGGAGAAATATGTCTCTGTACCAGTAGGATTTATGTCGAGAGAAGTATTTACCCCGAGTTCCTAGCAAGGTTTGTGGCTGCAGCGAGGAAATGGAAGACAGGTGTGCCATCGGATCCTAGCAACAACAACGGAGCACTTATCAGCAAAGAACACCTGGAGAAGGTGAAAACACTTCAGTATCATTCTATCAATCAAATCAAACTGTTTGTGTTTACACTGTATGTATAAGCTTTCCCCCAAGAAGCCACAATGAGACATTCAAACCTTATAGGTCCCCCTGGGCTCTATACTCGGTCCACTTCTTTTTTTTCCCTCAACACAAAATCTCTACTGAAAATAGACGATCTACAAGCTCACAATTTGATCCGTTCCTTTTGGCAAATGTTCACAGAATAGGAATGTCATGTGGTTCGTTCAATACTTATATACATACTTAATTTTGAATTATTCACTATTTGTAGACTTTTTTCTACAGCATGTTTATGCAGTTACTGTACCTTGGATATCGTCCTTGTTGGTAACCAAATGGATCCTTATAGATCTTTAACTCTTGACCCTTACAGGTCCATTTGGTTTCAGTTTTCACTTTTAAGAGTTACATTTTTGTTAAACATCTGCACAACAAAGTCTGCACAATTATAGAAAGTAGAAGAATTGTTATTTTGATCCTTTGCCTGTTACCTGTTGTACCGACATCAATTAGGCATGGAATTGTGGGCAAGTTTTGGGCCTGAGAGGCTAAACATCAACAAATGGTAGTCCATGGCTCAAATGCAGAATATGAAAAAGGTTGAAAACCATCTAATTGAATGAGTTCTAAATGTCTCCATATTCTGTCCTCCAGGTGCGTAGCTTCGTGTCGCTGGCTAAATCCGAGGGCGCCACGGTCCACTGTGGCGAGGGGGTTGACCCGCTGGACCTCCCAGAGTCCTGTGCCTCTGGCTACTTCATGCCCGTCACCGTCATCTCCGACGTGGCCGACAGCTCTCGCGTCATGCAGGAGGAGATCTTCGGACCCGTCACCTGCGTCAACCCGTTCGACACCGAGGACGAGGCCGTCTCCAGGGCCAACGGCGTGCGCTACGGCCTGGCGGCCACGGTGTGGTCTCGGGACGTGGGCAGGGTCCACAGGGTGGCCCGCCGGCTGCAGGCGGGGTTGGTGTGGACCAACTGCTGGCTGGTGAGAGATCTGAACCTACCCTTCGGCGGGATGAAGCACTCGGGGGTGGGGAGGGAAGGAGGGAAGGATTCCTACCACTTCTTCACCGAGGTGAAGACCATCACCATCAAACACTGAGAGGCAGGGGTGTCTCACCAAATTCTGGGCCCTGTGTACTTTAACGATTGAAAAATAGCAGATATACAAGCTCACAGCGTGGCATCGAGTGCCGCGCATCTGCTATTTTTGAAAAATCGTGAAAATTTGTCTTTGAATATTTCAAATCCTACGTTTTTTTGTTTAGTTTTTTTTAAACCTATGTTTCTATGTCAGTCGTGTTCAAACCTTTTCATGTGAAGGATCCCCAAAATGAGACGTATTTGGCCACGGACCCCATCTCAAAATATTTCGTTCCAGGGACCCCCCAGAATCAAAATTTGAGTTACAAATGTTCGCTTAAAAAATACATACATTCAAAGATTTGCACACATTTTCACGACTTTTCTACAAGCTTGCAGTGCGGCACTCGGTGCCGCGCTGTGAGCTTGTATATCTTCTATTTCTCAACAGCTAAAGTATAAAATAATTAAGGCCCCTCCACCTTGGGCCCTAGTAACCCACTTTTCCCCCCCTTGTGACGCCCCTGACTGAGAGGATGAGAGGGAGGGAACAACATTGGAATACGCTGATTGGTTGGAATTGGTGCAAAACATGACCCTTACAGGTCCACATGCCGTGATGCGGGAAACATCCTCTAAGTTGAATGTGTCTCAGCAGTCCACTTGCCTTTATAATGTCAAAAAGGGCAAAAAAGAAAACTCCACCTCAATTGTATTAGCAGCATTATTACAACATGGCCAGGTTTGTCAGTTTTCTATTACATTGTTTTGGAACGTGATAAGCACCAACAAAGTCAAGATTTAAATTGTTCATTCGTTTTCCCAATAAACGCACTTCATATATCTACCTCAGGAAGATCACTGGTTTGTGTTGCTTGCGGACTTGTATGTTCTCTGTTGTGTCACTGCTGCTCATTGGTATCAATGGAATGCTGTGACAGTGACACCCATGACTCACTGTCACTGAAAGATGCTAGTTAGTGTGATCTATTGCTTCACCTGAAGACAGACTTGCTGAGGGGAGTCTGAAAGGTGAAAGTGTGTCTGTATATACAATGTTTCCAACAAAAATATGCCCTGGGTCTGTAGAACAGTGGTGTGGACCCCCATATGAAAATGTTTTGTGCCAGGGACAGATTTGTGTTGAAACGTATATACAACTTATTCAAAAATGATTTTATTTTATTTTTTATTATAGATCCACGAGCTCACTTCGCGTGGCACAGTGACTTGCGAGGTTGTAGATAAGCTATTTTTATGAATAGCTTTTTGAATAGCAATGTTTAAAATATGGTTAAAGAGGTTAAACGGATTGTGATATATAAACAACATTTTCAGGGGACCCCCTGGAACCCTTTCAAGGACCCCTGGGGGTCCCCAGACCCCACTTTGAGAACTACTGCTGTAGACATGTAGGATATGACCGTCAGCTGGGTGGCTGCCTACCCCTCCAGGCAGCTCTCATCTATTATAATACAACTACATTTCGCTATGATATATTGCATAGCTTTAGCGCTCTTGTGAGAAGAAGATGATGTTGATGTTGATGATGATGATGATGATGATGATGATGATGATGATGATCATGAGCAATTGATAAATGGCTGCAATGTTGCCATTCCATGAGCCATCAAAACAAAGGTTTTGTTGGGAGAGAACATTTTATCTCTGCTGTTGAAAAATGTGACCCTAACCATAGGGCGACATTAGACATTCTTTTTGTAAATTGTGTTGGTTGACAATATGATCGCCTTTAGTAGATGCTGATTCATGGACGTACAGTCATTTATTTTTCTCCAAACATATATTTAAATTTGCTGCTTCACCGCAGCCACCACCACCACCACCACCACCATCACCATCATCTCTTCATCATAAGTCTCAGACGCTTCCATTGTGGACTGTCGAGGGCTGTTTAGAGCACCGTTTCTCATCCTGTGAGCAGGGCCTACTGGTGGGCCGCAAGGGCATTGCAAGTGGGCCCCCAAATAATTGGGGTTTTAATAATAATATAACATTAATATTAAAAAGTGATATACATAAAGAACTTAAAGTATACTGCGTAAGTTCTGTTGATCCAAGGTGGAACGTTCAATAATGTTCTTCAAGTGCATGGGCCCTGGTCCTGAAAGGGGTTGAGAAGTATCATTCTCTCGTTCCTGAATGAACATTTTGACTCGCTGCCTTTGAACAGGTCATGAGTGAATGCAGTGTAACATGAGACTTAGATGAGTGGACATCATACAAGTCAATGAGATATTTGTGTGTGTGTGCGTGTGTGTGTGTGTGTGTGTTGTGTGTGTGTGTGTGTGTGTGTGTGTGGGGGGGGGGGGGGGGGGGGGGGGGGGGGGGGGGGGGGGGCGCATACATGCATGCATGATAATGAGAAGTGGGCGTGCGCAAGTGCATGGGAGCGCCCTACCCGGAGAATGGGAGCTTATGCAAGATGTGTGCACGTTCCACGGTGAACGTGCATGTGATGTTTGTGCTCCCCCGCCCTGCAGGGCATTGTGTGTTACTGTACCACCCTCTTTGTTTAGGCTAGGGAAGTCATATTGTGCGATGCCACCCTGTTTGAGCACACAGCAATACCCACGTCCACACCACACACACACGCCTGCAAGCACAGACGTACAGCACACCCATGTACACATTTGCAGTTTCAAGTCTTCAGCCTTTACTGCTCTTGTCCTGAAAAAATCAAGCAAATGCATTTTTCCACAGGTTTCTTTCCCTGTTTTGCCTTTCTAATTTGGATGGAGAATGGAGTGTATTTTTGCAGAAACCTACAAATGGCAAGAAACCACTCCATTCCCGTTGAAAAGCAGAACCCACCTTCATTGGTAGATTTAAACTTCAAAGTCAGAGAAGATCATGCAAATTGCAAAATAGCTGATCCTGATCCACTGGAAATCTACTGTTTTGCCAATGGCAGATGTGTGAAGTTTTGATATGCGCGCGCATGTGCATGCACACACACACACACACACACACACACACACAGTTACTCAGACACGTACAAATGCACTCGCACGCACGCACAACTTAGAAATGCACCAGGAACACGGCGAGTCAGCGATTTTCTTTAATTCTACATCGTTTCCTGCCCTTGTTCTGGGTCTATCTCTCAGCTCTATCTGGTGGACATTTCATTCAGGATGAAAATCCTCGGCGGAGCCGGGGCTGACCCAGCTCTACGTGACTGCAAAAAGGACTCCGCCCGCGGCCTCAGCCAAACCAAGCATATAACTTTCACCTCGCTTATCGGGTCACACACCGCCGGAGAGGGAGAAATGAAAATACGCAGTTATCCCCGGCGAGGAAATATGGGTATCCAGTGTGTGTTTGTGTTTATGAAGGGTCCGCTTTCAGCGCTGACTGCCCGGGATCTGATATGGGCCACTCGTGTTTATATGTACAGGAGTACAGGAGGGCAGTTTCATAGCTGGAGGCAACGTTTTTTTGGCCTAGAAGACGAACAAAGCTACTTCAGAGTGTGTGTGTGTGCGTGTGTGTGCGTGTGTGTGTGTGCGTGTTTGTGTGCGCGTGTGTTTACTGTATGCGTGTATGCGTGCATGCGTGTGTTGAGAGGTAGAGAGTGAGCGAAATAAGGTAAGATCAGTGTCATGTTTGGAAAAAACAAACCAACTCTCTGGTTTCCATTCTTCCCTTCTATTAAACCCATTGTATCTTTTTAACTGTCTGTCACATTCAGTTTATTCATCTTTGGTTATCTCCCTTTTCTCTATAGCCCACATGAACCATATGTGTCCCTATTGAACTTTCAGCTGTGAAAATATGATCTACTGTACAAGCATACCGGTACAATTTGTTGTGTTGCAATTTGTAAGCCATTTTCAGAAAAGAGAATCTGTGTAGGGAAGAAAGGAGTAGAACAAGTATAGACCCCTGGGGGCCCTCGGTCAAAAAGTATATAGCAGGGATCTTCAACGTTTTCAGGCCAAGGACCTCTTAGTTTAGGGAGAGATGAAGCAGGGAACCCCACAACCTTTTCAGAGATTCCACAGTTTCATCGTTTGACAGCACAATCATCAGTGTATTTTGGATTCATGTCAATTTGTGTTTTCAGATATTTAACCACTTGAACCGTCAATACTTAATAAACTTGACCTTTCACTCTGTACTTGGTCTGCTCTTTTTCCCCTCTACACCAAACCTCTTTGCCAAAAATAGACGATCTACAAGCTCACAACGCCTCACAGCGTGAGGCGTTGTGAGCTTGTAGATCTGCTATTTTTGGCTAAAGTTCTCAGAATATGGTTCTAGTGTTCAAGTGGTTAATATAAAAAAGGGGGAAAAAAAAGGTTTCTATCACACAAAGATTTGGAGGACCCCCCTGTAGTAACTCTGAGGAACTCCTATAGGGGCCCCGGACCCCCTGTTGAAGACCACTAGTATATAGGGTTTAAGTGGCTCACTTTTTCACCAATGTCTCTGTCTCTCTTTGCCTCTCTTATCTCTCTCTGTCTCTGCATGTCTCTCTCGGTTCTACCACTGTCTCTCGTTCTCTCCCACAGAGAGCCTTCTCTCAAGGACCTCAGTAAGTTGTTTGTTGTGGGGAAGTTTCCACAGCGTGTGACTTGGGTCCATCCCAGCTGGTGAGGAGAGTTGTGCTTTTAGAGATAAAGCAGAGTCCTGTGAAAAACACAGTTTCCAGGCAGGTTAAACAAACCCAGGTGTGTGTGTGTGTGTGTGTGTGTGTGTGTGTGTGTGTGTGTGTGTGTGTGTGTGTGTGTGTGCGTGTGCGTGTGCGTGTGCGTGTGCGCGCGCGTGCGCGCGCAGGTGCATGTGAAAAACATGGATAAAAAAGATGACAGAGAGAGGAGTGCTTTCAGTTATACAAGAGTTAATATGGGACTGTTTTATATTGAGTTCAGTCCTACTGAGATGCTATACACTTTCCAACATCTAGGGGCCACTATGTGATACAAACACAGTTATTCTGGTCGATTTCCAAACACAGTTTTACTTCTACATAGAGTATCAAGGCCAGGGGACAATAATGCACCTACAATCAATATTCATGCACTTTAGCCTTAAAAAAAATCATGTATTGATGAATTTATCAGCAATATGAGTCAATTAAAGAGAGACTGATTTGTCCAAGCCCAGACACAAATGGCAAAATATTTAGATTTGTGTAAAATGAAGATGTGGTGTTCATGTGACTGTATTACATAATATTTTGAGAAAGATCTAAACAAATGTTACACAAACAACTGTACTGTACTGTAAGTGTAAGCCAACTGTACATTCAACAACAGTTGCAGTATGAGCCTACAGTATGATGACCGAGGTCAGCAAATTCACTGTGCCCAAGTGGCAAAACATAAACTTTGCGTTAATACAGGCATGTTGAGGAACAAAGATCTATCAAATGTACAGTATGTTGGCCTACATTTGTGGCCAGCAACAACAAATTAGGTCAATTTCTCTTCATCTGTTTTTCTCGACCAGGTCTACCAGGAAATTCAGACATAGGCTATGATGTTTGGCAAGTCTAGTGAGAGATCACAGTGGTTTAAGCAAACAGCCTACTGCTGTAATGTGTGTTTCTGTGCCTGTTACCTAAGAACAGAATGTCGAACAACCGGTCACTAATATAGGCTAGGTAAATAACCAATCACTCACTCGGGAATGAACACACACTCGCGTGAGTGTGAAAGTGTTTAATGTGTCTGTGTTTATTTAACAAAGAGGGAGAGCTCTCAGTGTAGTATCAAGTCAATGTGGAATATTGTGCCCTAGATAACTGACCTCCTACATTACCGGTCATGAATACTGTACATTTGACATAAGGTTGCGGCTCCTGACACGGTACCGACACCCAATACTGTACATACAAGACCCTGAATATGTGGGATGGAGGTCATGCAGGCTGAGGGTAAACCAAACCCACACCTAAACAATGTCTGACCTAATACTGTATGCCTATTATAAAGCACAACCATCTATTTATCCACCTGTCACACATGAATGGATGGTTGCTTGTGAAGTAAAATAAAGTCACAGTAAAGTTGGCTCTCATTTGTGTGACAGTTGTCGAACATAAATCACTGCAGCTTGAGTTTGGCAAAGAACACTCTTTGTATCGTTTCATAACTTTGTGTTGAAAGTCATACAGTATACCCCGCAGCGTAATACTGCATTTCTATTGTTTGTCTTCTAAAGGTCACAGCGTATATATATTTGAAAAAGAGGTACGTTGCAGCTCACTCTGTACTGCACCCAGTGTTTGGTAAAATGGATCTCGCAGGAGTTTATTTTACCACTTTCAACCTGGCATCCTTATTTTGGGCATGGCATTGGGCATGGCATTAAAAAAACCTAACCCAAACTCAAATTGTAAAAAAAAAACATAAACATCAAGTTGTATATACCGGTATGCATGCATACATACCCGTTTAAATCTTGCCATGAAAAAGCCTGCAAAGTTCTTCTTCACTATAAGAGATATTTAGGATCCCAGATCGCAGAGCCTCAGGCTCTTCTGCAGTAAGCTGCATAGTATATTATTAACTACATTCAATACCCAAACGGCTTTACTGGAATGAATTCAAAATCTCTCAAATGGATTGTCCAAATATATACCGCCTAACATAACCTTGTCTCACTTGGGAGAAGCTCATAATGCTTGATATATCTTTGCCAGGCATAGGGGAACAACAAAATCATCCATTTTGTGATGGATGACAACAAATCCTCCCTGAATGCAAAAATAATGATGCCAAAATGTCAACAGTGGCTGTCATGGTGGAATGTTGCAGTGGGCCTGTCGCCTCCAGCACTGCAGCCCTCCACTGAGTCTGCATAGATCCCAAGGTCTGACTGCCAGTGCGTGGGTGGATACGTGTGCGTGCTGTGTGCACTGTGCACTGTGCATGCATGTACTGTACATGCGCGTGTGCATATGTGCACTGTTTTATGTGTGTGTGTGTGTGTGTGTGTGTGTGTGTGTGTGTGTGTGTGTGTGTGTGTGTGTGTGTGTGTGTGTGTGTGTGTGTGTGTGTGTGTGTGTGTGTGTGTGTGTGTGTCTGCTTCTGTGAATCTGACAGTCTGTGAGATTGTGGTGAGTGCACGTGGTTGTGAGTGTGGGTGTCTGTGTGTGTCTACTTAATGCTGACAGGTCAGTTCATGGCAGTAGGAGCAGATGGCTGATTTTGGCCTCTGATTCTTCAGGCCTTCGTCCAGGTGAACATGTGCCTGCCCTATTTTGGCCATGGAAGTGCAAAACACAACAGAATTTCACAAAAACATATGACCAAATCAAAAAATGTAAAGGACAACTTCAACTATTTTTAACTTATCTTCATATACCGGTAATTGATCCTCTACAGCAGGGGTCTTCAACGTTTTCAGGCCAAGGACCCCTTAGTTGAGAGAGAGAGATGAAGCAGGGACCCCCACAACCCATAGATTCCATATAGTTTCATCGTTTGACAGCACAATCATCAGTGTATTTTGGGTTCATGTAAATTTGTGTTTCCAGATATTTAACCACTTGAACCATCAATACTTAATAAAGTTCACCTGCTCTTTTTCCCCTCTACACCAAACCTCTTTGCCAATAAGAGCCGATCTACAAGCTCACAACACCTCGCAGTGCGAGGCGTTGTGAGCTTGTAGATCTGCTATTTTTGGCTAAAGTTCTCTGAATATGGACACTAGGGTTCAAGTGGTTAATATAGAAAAGGAGATTTGGAGGACCCCCTGTAGTAACTATGGGGACCCCCTAGGGGTCTCGGACCCCCTGTTGAAGACCCCTGCCCTACAGAGCCCCAGAGTTTGTTTTTTCGTCAATGGCCACTCCGGGGCTCCGTAGTCCTCACTAATATGACATCATTTCTGTCCACTGTGTCTCATAGGAGGGCTGTGAACACTTCTGAAACCTGTCTACCAGTGACATCACCGGTAGGCAGATTTCAGCATGCTAACCTTGCGGGAAGACAAAGGCTGTAGTTTCTATTAGTGTTGAATCCCCATTGATGATGTCATTGGCAAGCAGGTTTCTGAACCTGTACA